>NW_026731657.1:1177500-1642500 GCF_028476545.2 Physella acuta
GAATTTTTAATTTTACTTAATTCGGTAAAATTATCGTTTCTACCACTGACAGGCGCAACACTTTTGCTTTAGTAAATTAGTATTTAACAGCTACCTACCTTTTAAGTAATATACGTCGACAGGGGTGGTGGATACTAAATTCTAATATTGTTAGGACGTCATAAATTGAGGAACCCTTTTGTAGTAATGCAAGTCTACAAACAATTCAATAAATAACTCTTTGTATTTATACAATTAAAATAACATTTTAACAATTTAGTCCATTTCATGTTTTGTCATCAAAAAAAAAAAAAGACTAGTCCTGAATAACATGATCTGACATGATTTATGTAATATATTGGAAAATCTACCATCTAAGCATAGTATGAGTATATAGAGTTAGCTGCCATCTGCACTCACTCATCGGAACTCCCGATTTCCATTAGGCGCTATGCAATGACCAGTTTCACACAGAAACAAACAAAAGTACCGTAGACTTTCACAGCTTTTCTATTATATTATGTATGAGTCATTGTGTATACCTACGTATATAATTTGAGATATATTCAAATTTTAGTGGAAAAAAAAAACTCCTTGTGATGCCCCCCCCCCCCCCCACTTTTTTTTTACAATCATTTGCCGCTGCTTGCACTCCATTAACAGTCTGTTTCAAGCTAATTAATCATATTAATAATGAACATTTTTTTCTTCAAATTATGCAATAGATAAACTGAGCACATTGTTGAAAAATGAAGTATTTCGATTGTCATTGGATTTAAAAATAAAAGCATTAATGCTTTCCTTGTTTGCAAATACATATATATATATAATAATATTTACTTAAGAAATATCCCATCAATTTAGCTTTTTTTAATTAATGACTAAATATTGTATAAAAAAATAAAAAAATAAAAACTTGTTACATTATTTTCAACCGAGTTATATTTCTAACTAATTATGCACAATATTTTAAGTTCCTTCCCCTGATAAATTTTAAAACTGGAATCGGAGAAATTGTGAAGCACTAGAATTTTTTTTTATAAGTACAATAATTTATTCGCCAAATAATATACATCTACAATCCAATAATAAAGGTATATTCTAAATTCCCCCTCCCCCCGCTTAGAACCCACAAACAATATACAGAAAACAATTTGCTTTAATCTTGGTTGATTTTAAATGTCGGACGTTTTTATGCAGTCTAGTGAAGAATATTAATTCTTGATTTTGTTTTTTTAATCTCTGTCAAGCAAAAATACAATTTATTTTTCTCATTCACTTGAATTTCTCATTATTTAATAGTTTAACGATGTACCGTATTTGCAATGATTGCTAATGAGAAAGATATCTGAAGAGATTTTTTTTTGTTGTTTTTTTTTTGTGTAAGCCAGAGTGCGATTAGCAAATTGCATTGATAAACAAAGATTTCCAAAGTAGTTCCTTTCTTTATAGTCTAAAATAGGAAGATTCACATATTAAAAAAAAAATTAGGTTTGACTTGGTGTGTCTTGATCCAGCACCACCTGTCTGGTATCAAGTACACTATCATCTCAGCTAATTAGGTACCTTTTAAAATATGGAGAATAAAAGAAGTGAAAAATAACTTACAAGAATATGCCTATTTTTTCAAATTATTGTTTTACCCAAAATTAGCCAGTATAATTGCTAAACAAAGATTTCTATAAACTATTTAAGTCCTGAAAAAGTTTATTATAGAAATTTATTTTTGGAATAGATTCTACAGTAGATAGAGTCTAAATCTAGATCTAGAATAGATCTTAGCGACGTAGCGTAGATTTAGATCTAGTCTAGATCTAGAATCTCTAGATCTAGAATTCAAATAGATAAAATAATTTTTTTAAGTTTAGGCCGAGAATATCGTATTGTGAAGTCTACATTTCATAGCGTACATGGCTCTAAATCATATTTGAATGAAATAGTTTATTTTTAAAAATTCTAAACTCTGAAGATGACGTCATCAGTTTCGTGCTCTTGATTTAGTGTTTTAGTGTAAACAATAAGCGACGTCATTGTTAAATGCGTTCTTGTCCCAAGTTTATATAATTTTCCGGTTGCATAAATAATACTGTTTCTCTATATTCGAATACGCCTTAATTTTTTATTTTTCTTCTTTAAATAAAATTGTGGTTATACTTTTAAAACATCTAACATTTTATTTTCAACAAAAGTCCGTAAAAAGTTCTCGATATATCGCTGTAGATTCTGATGTGATGTCCGGCGAAAATATTTTGCGGACAGAGAGAGAGAGAGAGAAGTTCGAACGTGGCCTATTATAGATTTTGATATTTTAAAAATACAATGTAGGGTAAGGTGATTTTCTTGAGCATGTCGTGTGATTGCTTACATGACAAATATGTAAGTAAAGTCAAACGTTATAAAATTAAGATATCAGTGTTTACATAACAACAACTCACGTTTCATAACACATGTTATTGTAAGGCTAATATTTGTTTTCTGTATTCTTTCCATGAGTAAAAATTGTAACATCATGCACATTAATGTTGCTCTAATTTATTGCATCGGTTTAAAAAAAATGTGTATATTATGTCCTTCATCCGGACTTATATTTAGTTTTACACAAACTGAAAAAAAAAATATTTGAAGTTATCTTTGAGACACCAACGGCAACGATGGTTGAACCAGATCTTTCGTGTTGTTGAGTTCGTCATCACGAATTCATTAAGCGGGACCTAGTGACAAATAGCCGCCATGTTGATGGTTTTTTTTTTTTTTTTGTGTTTAAGTGAGAGAAAACAAGAACGTACAAGTCTTATTGTGTGTATTTTCAGGATCAGTTTGGGATTTTCCGAATAAATGTTGTTTAAGTTATGATTAAGTTTTCATGAAACTGATAAAAAAGGAACATTAATTCGAAGGTGCCAAATGGAACTGGCGGGGCGGTGGGGGGCTAGTGTTTATGTTGATATTAAACAATTTATATAATTCATTTTTTTTATTTTTTTTTATTTGAAACTGAAAATGTAATTTAATTTATGTCCATTTAAAAAAAAAAAACAACTCAAAAGTTTAAATCAACTATTGTAATTACATTTTTTCTTATGACTTTGAAGTCTTGTGGTATATGTTCATGTTACTGTTTATGATGAAAATTTTTTTAAAAAGCAGGAAATAGATTGTGCTATTATCGATGATTCGATAGCAATGCTTAAACCGACTTCATCTCAAGTCTTTAACATTTGTAACACACATCGTGATAGTGTTTATATTTCAATCACTTAGATAATTTAAATATAAAACAAAGGCAATCAATACATTATTTTCAGTTAATTTGTTGTTATTATCAATTTTTTTATGATTATACATGTAAGAGCATAATATGTGTGAATTTTGTCCATATTTTTATGTACTTTCTTTGTTAATTAAATACGTATTTACTTCCCCTGCTAAAACTTTCAGAGCAATATTGAAAAAAAAACAAAAAACAATATAATACTTACATTGCTCAACAAGACTAACAGTAAAACTTTCAGAACAAGATTGAAAAACTAAAAAAAAAAAAACAATATAGAGCTGAGACTGATATTACCTTACTACAATCACTATTGTATGTGTAATTCTATGTTAGTAATGTTACTTACATTTTGACACATTTAAAATAACTAAATAGAAAAAAAGTAATCATATAAGATATATAGAGGCTATGTTGGGAGCTGTTCAGATGTGGCCCAATAAAAAGTTGTGTGCGAGTTCAATATGGCAGAGATTATGTTAATACAATCCTTAATCAATTATTGAAACTGCCATTTAAATCAGACACAATAATCGGAGTAGTCGAGTGATTGATTGCACCTTTTTCCCTTCTCGGCCTTAGAACCACGATCAAAGTGTTGTATTTGTTATGTGTTTTGGTTCGGGGTTTTTACCTGTCGCCGTAGTTTTTCCTCCCTTAGTCAGGTACCCATATGAGTTGGTTGGACTTAGGGACGTCCTACAGATTCATCTCCAGGATACGAACGCAAATGTTAGATATAAAAGTCTAAATAAATGTATCTTTATATTATGTTAGGTGTATCGTAATCACTCTTGATATTCTATCGCTTGTCCCTATCATGTAACATTCTGTGTACACAGATTTCAAGTATCAGACAAGATTAATGGCTATTTCGTATACATTGTGCACTAATACTTTGATATTTACGTGTGTAATAATATATTTAGAAGTGTGTGTGTGCAAAGTATCATATGTAACTAGTTAAAACAATTCATTAATTACATTTATATTTTATTAGCGAGTTTATTCCATAAGAAAAGAGGTGTAATGTGAAAGTAGGGTAAGTAAATATTACCTACATAAGTTAAGCTCTTTTTCCGTTGTTGTTTCCCTTTAACTGTTGGTCCTAAGAATCAAATTTAAGGTGGAAATACATCACTGTGTTCAATAAGGTCACATTAAAAAGGCATTAAGCCTGGATATAAAGTGTTCGTATTTGCCATAATGCATATTGAGATAATAACTGAATTGTGCTTAGATGTAACATAATAACAAAACAAAACAAAAAAAGTCAACACAAAAACCTATTGAATATCTGAATATATTGTGTTTAAATCGGAGTGCGGTAACAACAAGATAAAAACAGTGACCTCATTGTGGACTATGTTGTTGTCAAGAACAAATGGGTTTGTCTAAATGCCGCAATATCCAAATATACAGTCGTAACAGAATAATAGGACCACATACTGGGGTAGGTGTTTTGAGGAATGTGGAGGGGGCGGGGGAATGGTATTCGATAAATATTAGTTACAATAATTGTGTTCATTTAAATCAGCGGTCGCTCCAGTACCAACGCGATGTATAAGTCAACATATACAGTACGATGTTTGTATAGGGTTAAACATGTAACTTTAGACAGTCAATAATAAACGAGTTTTATTCACTTATTTATTTTATTTTAGACATTGTAATCACAGACATTGTTTTCATCAACCTAAAACAAATATGTTTTCATAAAGGATCAAATTACATCAGGACATAATGTTGCAATATGAAATAGATGTAAAGATTGACCCCTTCCCCACCACCCATGGGTTGAACCGGTCAAACAGAATGTCAATGATATCTAGCAGATATTTTTAGAAACTTGGTGTGTTAGTCAACATACAATGGCAATGCAATGTGACATTACTTTAAACGTGATTGCATGATTAAAATAATGTTATTAAGATGTATTATGTTCCCATATACTATGTACTATTTTCCTAATTATTATACTAACATGTGTGTTCATTTCAAGAGATTATTTCCACTCATGCAATTCGGCTAAATTGAAATGTTAAATGAATTTAAATCAACAATAAATGTAAATGTGTAATAGCAAGCGTTTATACAATGCCATTCCTACTTACAAAAAACAGTCAACATATAATTTAAAAAATGACTATAATAATAAAATTCAAGTTTACAAAATATATAAAGCTTTAATGACGTGATTAAAACTTTACAAAATGTGATATTTAAATTAATGTCATTTTTTTATAAAAGTTTAAAGAAAGTTTATAACATATATGTAAAAAATCGTCGATACAGGCTTCTTGAAAATAAGTATAATGTTTTTATCCATTTTTTACATATTAGTAATCATCAGTGTGTTCAACCACCTTATTAATCACATTACGAGTTAATCGACGCACTTCACAATTTTTAATCCCAGTTGAGATCTCGAAAACATGTTTTTCTGATTTCATATATGTCTTAAACAAGTTGACATATTATATAGTGCCAATGTAGCAGGGCGAACATCAAGGTCACTAAAAATTGTGGCACACATATGTGTATGTTATCTGAAACTAATTTGAATTGCAGATTTAAAGAGAACATTAATTCTTTACCGCCGTTTATGTTGGTGATGTAAAGCGGTTTTCTTAATCAGATAGTTTTATCACCATAATACAATGTTGCATTTTGTAAACTGACCGTAAATAATATTTAGTGTAAATACATTTTTGGCTCACGTTTTTTAGTAGCCAAATTAAAATTGACATTTATTTTGTTTTACATATAAGAAGGGAGACAATAAAACACTTCGAATTTAGCTAAATAAACAATTTGAAACAAGTTATGGAGAAAAAAATACCTGAGTTTACCGCATACATTTTAACAATTTTAAAGTTATATTTAAAAACAATGACTTTGTTAGTTTTATTTCATACCCAAAATAATGTCACACTTCATTTTACCAAACCCCTCCCACAAAATTACATCAAACATTTAATAGCAATATGTATATTGATTTTCTAATTGAAATCTTAACTAAGCTTGACTTTCTTAACAAAGCGACATGATGGTTACAACTATTTTTCTAATTTTAACGCAAAAACGTGTCTTTACTTTTTCTCCTCTGTTACCAAAGCCTCCTATTTCAATCCTCCCTTAACCTGATTTGTAAAAAAATACATGCATTTGATTTTAGTTAGTATGGTACATTTATTAACATACATTATGCGCAAAACCGTTCTGAGTTTGAAAATGTATATGTTTCTATTTTAACACATTAAATGTTCTATATTTAATATTGTAGCCTAATAATACACATTACCAAAATAAAAAAAATAAAAAAATAAAAATTACAGAGCGATTAGGAATGGGAATGACGTAGTGTGAGACCAACAACGTTTTTATCATAAAATCTATTTTTTGTTTTCGAAAACATACTAAAGAGGTAAAGTGGAAAATGTTGGCCTACCATTGATTATTCGATGTCTTCGGTTGTTTTTTTTTAAATCAGTAAAACATAACGCTACTGTGTGTACGTTTGAAATTACATACATATTTCAAACATTTAACAAACGCACGTCTACATATTTGCATCATAAGTGATACACATTAATTACATTTATGGGTGACTTTTGATGCAGAAAAGTATATGCAAGTGTTGTTTGTATTTGTTTCCAATTCATTCGCCAATTATATTATGGTTATTAAATCGGTAACTATTTCCCTTTCAAGAAAAAAAAATACGAACACATTAAAAATTAGCTACAATAAAATGTGTCGCATCTAGCTTAATATAAAGCTTCGTGTGAGTTCAAAATGGCAGACACTATATTGATACAATCCTTTATTCAGTTATTTAAACTCTCACTTAAAACAAACACTACATTGGTCCGAGTAGTCAAACGATTGATTGCACCATTTGACTTCTCGGCATTTTGACTAAGATCTGAGTGTTTTCACCGTTAGGGATTCAGTACGGATGTCTTAGCTGTGGCCGCAGTTTTTCCTATCATTAGTCAGGTAACCATCTGAGCTGGGTGGACTTATGGACGTCTTACAGACTCGACTTCAGGGATCCGAACTTAAGTCTGTCTGATAGGGAATCGTGAGGTATAAAAGTTCAAATATATCTAATATCCATGACATGGTTTTACTGACTAAAATGTTTGATGTATCGAAAGCAATCATTTTGTTTCTTCTCTTTTCTCTTCCTTTGATTCCCAATTATTCGTACACATTTCAAGATTCCAACCAAGATTATAGGATGCTTTCTGTATACTTTTTGTACTTCTACAAGTGTTACTATGTACTACTAATGTGTATTAAGTATTAACGTTACATTTTTAGATGTAATGGAATGCATCGTTTTCAACAGTAGGGGAGGCGATTAACACTTTAATGAAATACGTGGTATTTTTGTTGTTGTTTCCCTACAACTCATTTTCATTTTTTTTAGTGGAAAAGCGTGTCTTTACTTTTTTCTCTATCGTCATCCCCCCCCCCCTCCTTCCACCCCTTCCCCTGTCCCAGGGATCTGCAACCTTTTGATACGCAAGAGCCGAAAGTTACAATTTACAAAATTTCCCAGTTTTTAAAGATCCTCAACATTTTTAGTTCAATATTTGGTATTTGATTAGGGTTAGGCAAATAAAGTTGATTTGTTATTTAAAATAAATAGCTTTAAATGTGAAATAATACTTATTCATATAAAAACATAGACATGTTTCGCCAGAATAGTAAAATAAGTAATCAAATAATATTATTATAGGACTATCTCAATTTACTTTAGAAGCTGTTAATTTTTATTTTATGTTATCTTTACGGATAGCACCGGTTCAGGAGGTGTATCCCGTTAGCCAGTCAGGCCTCAACACGGCAAACGCCTTCTAACTGGCTTGGATATCGGTTTGAATAACTTGCATCGTTCGCTTCTATCCTTTGGTTCTCACCAGGCTTATCTTCCATTCCACTGAACGCAGGTTAAAGTCGTACCCCACCGTCCAGTTAAAATGAAATTATAAATCTATTAATGTTTGTGCAAGGACCTGGAGAGCCGCATCTGGACGTCAAAAGAGCCGCATGCGGCTCGCGAGCCGCAGGTTGCCGACCCCTGCCTTATCCAGATATGTCGTCATTTATAGAACATCCCTTATATATCTGGTACCCTGTTGTAAGCGAGAGATAAAGATAAATAGAGTTCGTACACACGTGTAGGCTTAACGACTGATACATCTCAGGATTACTAATGTATTTGTGCACCAGACACGTACATGAAATAATACTTTTAATACATGTCTTTCGAACAACCAATAAATGCATTCGATTTTGGTTAGTATGGGACATTCGGAAAAAGATAGTAAGCGCAAAAATAGTCTGCTTTTTTTTTTTTTATTTGTATTTATGTTATGGGTTCTACGTTTAATATAGAAGCCCAATAATACACATGTCCAAGAAAATAATTATTGCAACGTACTGAGTGCTTGGTAATGAAAATAAATATATGATAGGCCAAATACATTTTTGTAATTTCATTATAAAAATGTAATGTAAAATTAATTTGTATTTTTTATATAATGTATATGGAAAATTCACTCCAGGAGAGTAACTGTTTCGCAGTGTTGTTTAATTGATATCTTTGGTTGTCTTGCAAAAGTGTAAAACATAATAGTAATGTGTGTAGATTTGTAATTACATTGAATTTTTAAACATTAGACTTAAACACATCTATGGTTTTATCATTATTAACAATATTTTATTAAGCTTATTGGTATATTTTTGTCACATAAAACGGTATTTAATTTTGTTATTTGATTTTGCTTTATCAAACGAATTTTGTATTATTATAAGGGAATTATTTCCCTTGCAAAATTTCTAAGCTAGAAAAAAATTATCTGCAATAGTCAAAGAAAATAAATATACAGGCGACATTGTATTTAATCATACGAACACACTAAAATTAGTTAAAAAGAAAATGTGTCACAAGTAGGTCAATATAAAGCTTCGTGTGAGTTCACTATGGCAGGTATTATGTTGACACAATCATTAATCAAGTTATTACAACTGGCATTTAAAACAGACACTTCAATGGTCGGAGTAGTCGAGTGACAGAATGCACCGATTCTCTTCCCGACATTTTGACTATAATTAAAGCGTACGGTATGCTATGGGTTCTGTACGGAGGTCTTATCTATGGGATCCGAACTCGTGACTTTCGAGTGAGCAATTGTGGGATATAAAGGTCTAAATATATCTACACCATTTTTAAAAGTAGTTACTGATTGTAATTTAATGCGTTTTGGAAGCAATCTGTTATTTTATCTTTTATTTTCATCATATCACGCCAAATTATTCGTACATAGATTTTAAATTTCCAGGCAATATATGTGGTTATTTTGTATTCGTTTTTGAACTACTACTTTAATATTAACCTAATTTACTTGCTAAGCAAAATTCAAAATAATGTGTACAGGCAAATTATCAAATGCACACATTTAAATAAATAAATACATGTGGGATTATATATTGTGATCGAGTAATATCCAAGCGTGGTAATATATAATGCATTTTATTATAACTGGGGATGTAAATATAACTTAATTGATTTACGCGGTATTTCCGCTGGTGTATCCCTTTGCCTGATAATCTAAAGAAGGATAATTAAGAAAACTTGTTAACAAAAAGGTTTAAAGACTGGACACGACACTGTCCTTTTTTGGCAATATGCGAGTTGAGATGATAAATGAATAATGTTTTGATCTAAAACAGCTTTAAAATAACAACACAATTCGGTGTAATTGTGTCCGTTAGTCCCGTCCATATAAAGCCGTACAGTTTGAGTTTATCTGTCACTATAATTTGGGTGTCGTGCTTTATCTTTCCTCTCCGTTTCACGGAATTTTGGATTTCTCTGCATGTTTTTAGCCTCCGCTGCCTAACCCGTATCCTGTAAATGTCTCTTTTTTGTCTCCATGTATTTATCTCTTCGTAGTTACACATTGGTGTCGTCAACGTATGCTATAATTTTCTTGGCTGAAATGTTTGGTATTGACAATCCTTTAAAGCGGTTGTCCTGCCTAATACTTTCTAACATGGGCTCTATGCTAAGAACAAAATAACAAAAATGTGTTAATGGAACTGTGCAATATTTGTTTGTACGTACTAACACATGTCACCTCTCATTAGGTCAAGGTAAACAATAAATTATAATAGAATGCAGTTATTCTGGTCAGAAAGCATATTTTTCACCAAGGGGTCAAACTGACCCCATGGTACAAAAAGGTAATTTTTTGTAAGGTACCAGAGCAGGGTTAAATACAGTGTTTCTAGACCCCTGATACAACTTACTATCATAACAATTGGTATATGTTGTTGATACATGAACACGAGCTGTAGAAGTCAAGTTTGAAGCGGGTCACATATGTGATATCTATAGGCCTATAACTGAGATCTGGTAACATTAAATGATTTGTTGTACAAGCTATGTAAAGCAAAAATAAACTAGACGAATTTGTCAAACATTGTCTCCTATTAATGTTTATAATGTATAGTTTTTATAATATACTTTGTTTAACGTATAAATGTATTCCAGGCCACAATTGTCAAATAGTCGTCAGATCTCATTATGACGTGTGTTCATTACAGTTGCTGCTATTTGCTATGGAAGTTTTAATGTTACTTTATTCGGGAAAATTATCGTTTATATCACTGACAGGCGCAACGCTTTTGCTTTAGTAAATTAGTTTTTAACAGCTACCTCCCTTTTAAATGTCGTACGTTGAAATTTGACGTGTGTGGACGTTGAGGGGGGGGGGGGAATACTAACAATCTGAAATTGTTGGGACGTCAAAAATGGACGAACCCTTATGTAGTAACACACGTTTGCATACACTGTAATAAAGAGATATTTGTATTTATACAATTAAAAATTTAAAAAATGTGGTCCATTTCATTTTTCTTTTCATCCAAAGGTAGAAAAGACCTGCACGTCATAACATGATTTACATGGTTTACGTAATACATTGGAAAATCTACCATCTAAGCATAGTATGAGTATATAGAGTTAGCTGCCATCTGCACTCACTCATCGAAGCTCCAGATTTCCATTAGGCGCTATGCAATGATCAGTTTCGCATAGAAACAAAACGAAAGTACCGTTGACTTATGTAGCTTTTCTACTATATTATGTATGAGACATTTTGTATACCTGCGTATATAATGTGAGATATACTCAAATTTAGGTAAAAAAGAACTCCTTACTTCCACCCCCCCCCCCCCCACTTTGTTTTTTTTCAATTATTTGACCTTGCTTGCGCCTCATTAACAGCCTGTTATAAGCTTATGGTCAATATTGCTACGCAGAGTCGCCACCCCTGCCGCTAGGTGGCGAAACGAACTTTTAGGTTAATATCAAAGCACAACAAACCATTCTTGGCCTGACTATTTACTATTTATTTTTATACATAATGGATAGCTTTTCAAGATATTGTAAATTCCTTAAGAGCAACAGCTTCATACTTTTCGACCATGCCTTAAAGCAGGCGAACTAATATACCGTTTATACATTAAAACTTAAGCTAAGTTATTTAAATTTGTTTTTCTCTTGCCTTACATATGTATCCGAAATTAGAAGACTGAATCCTCTCTCCTCAACCCACAACTTGTTGGCGCTTTGTACCCTTGTTTTCTTTTCTAAAAGATGTATATATGTATCTGACATCTCTTTTAGGCCAATGCTCTGCAAAAAGTTTTCCTCCAATTGTAGACAACAGTAGTTGTGGTCTTTTACAAGAGCCAACATATTGGCTGGCTCAAACAGCTGAAAGACTGGTCTTTGTGCTGCATCTTTAGCAGCCATCCACACATTCCTAAAATAAGTCTCATATGACTCTTTAGGCTGTATATACTATCTGGGGTCATAAACAATTTTTTTAAATTAATTGGCAGACTTAGAGATTGGGATTTTATGGGTGACCCTGTATGCTTTTTCACCACATGAAACCCTTGTAGTTTTTCTGTGCATGATTGAGCATACAAAAATCCATCATTTTTATAAATGCTTAATCCGTAAATGATGGTCTAGACATGCTTGCAATGAGCATGGGGTTCCATGCCTGCTGCAAACTCACATTGTGAGTCCAAAATCACACCATCCATGTCCACCATAATGTCCACCAAATAGTGGATTTTTTTCATGTGAGACATGACTTGTGCCCTCAAATAAATTAAAGTATTGGCCACTCATTGCCTCAAGTAAACAACATATCTGTGAATAAAAAAAACAAAGAGTATTACATATATAGTTATTGCGAGTTTAACAATAAAAAAAAATAAAGACAAATCGCCAATTAAATCTTAAGCCCAACCAATCATTCAGCATACCTTTCGTGGTACATATATTTTGTAATTTGGGTTAGAGATGCATGACATGATTCAAAGTAAGGCATCACGAATATGTCCGGTAAAACTGAGTCCGTGTTTAAATCACAATACAACATATCTGGGATGTTCATTTGGAACTCGGGCTGCAACGTTTCCTCTCTGCCAAAGTTGATGTTTTTTACATAAGATTCCAACCTAAAAGTCAGAATATATGAAGGTGCAAAAATGTACGGTGGTAATTCTTAACATTAGCTTATACAAAGAAAAAAAAATAGCCTATACGTCAATAATACTGTCAGTTACACGACTATTTAATTAGGCTATCTTATTATTCATTTAGAATTTAGATTACCTGAGACGACCCTGGCGCATTTTCTGTACTAAATAATAAATACATTAATATTAATGCAGGCCCTAGATGCTCTAGCTAGATCTAGTCTAGTTAAGTCTTGTCACTAGCACGAGTTACTTATTGCAAAGCAACTTCTTTTTAAAATGAAATCTAGCAAGCAAAATCAATGAACAAATATTAAAACGTTACCTTTCTACAAGATCTCTTTTTCTTCCACTTATTTGTGCTCCTCTTCTTCGATATTCTTTTTTAAGTTGAACTAAATTCATTTTCCCGAAGCTGACTTTTTCCATCTTTTATGTTATCGCTTAACGAAAATGTTAAGTGACGCTCAACGCGTCGCTTGATTGCTAGCCTAATTCCATTTGGCGCCACCTACCGGCGCTTTCTTAGAAATACGGCCCATTTGAAGACATCTTTCTGTTCTCAATATGTATTTTCTTTTATTCGAATAGGGCAGGGGTCGGCAACCTTTTGAGCCGAAAGAGCCAAAAGTTACAATTTACAACATTACCCGGTTTTTAAAGAGCCATTAACATTTTTATGTCAATAGTATATTTGTTTAGGATTATATATATATATATGTATATATATATATATATGTAACCAATGAAGTTGACACTCTTGTCTTCTACTCAATGGTAGGTTCGATCTTTTATTGACAAATAACATCAAACTAAAACGAAAACCCAACAGACCTCCAAAGTCCCTAAGTCCGGTAAACCGTAAACAAGTCGGTACTGGTTCCTTCTATCTTGGTCTGGATTTACAACTCGTACCACGACCAAAGTCTAGTCTCCCATCTCTCGTGTAGCTTCTGGTTATAAGGTCCGGTCTTGTGTCGATAAGTCCGTATATATACGCTACCACTAGAATCTAAGAATATTCCTGAAGGTCAGGTCATACCCTAGCTGTAAAAGTGTCAGTTCGTCTTCCCCGTAGGTTACCTGTTCCTGCTATTCCCGGCCTATTGTCACGCCCTGGTCAGTTTCGGAGAGTTTATCGTGTCGTAAACTGTCAGCCGTCCTGTAGTCCGCGAGCATGCCTTTGTGTTCAATTTAACAGCTTGTCCAGTACAATGCTGTCAGCGATCGTCTTTCTGGGGGCCACAGAAATTATGGTCACTCTGGCCACGCCCGGGTTGACACGTGGGTATAGGTGATACGTCGCGTCGCGCTGTCCCCACCCCTAAAACAGCAGGGTCACTGTTGTCGTAACTTACCCTAGTTACATCCTCCCCCTCCCACTTTCTTCGGTGACCACACCGAAGCCCAAACATCACATCAAAATTATCTACAAAAACAATTATCAATTACATCCTTTCATATCTCATGACATACAATATAATACAGAAAACCTTGGACAATTTCCTACCATATTAGTCTCTTACTTTCATCCTTCCTTCACACATATCCTCGTCTAACACACACAGACGAAATTCCTTGATGTTTCGAACACTGCTTAACCCTTTAAACGAGTTAGATTTTGTATTTGAAATGTCCCATTCCTCCCCTCCATTTTTCTAATGTGTTAGCTAATAGATCGGCTATTTTACCTAGCTGTTCTACTACATCCTCAACCTGACCGCCCTTTTCTTTACCGGCATTTATTTTACATCCGTGTGAACGGTTTGAATTCCTTCTCATCTTTTCCCTATACCATGGTTTTCGTAAAGCCTTTTTATTCCTAGCTCTATTGTCCCCTGAATGTACTGCCTTAAGTGGACGTTTTCTCACACCACACTCTACCTTATCTACAACTACTCTAATAGGAACTTGAACGTGATGGGCGCTATTCACCACCTGATTAGCGACCCTATCCCTAGTATCTCCACTGACTAGTTCCTCCTTCCTACTTCTAGACCTATTCCTACTTTCATGACTGTTCAGTTTTATATCGCTACCTGCGCGAGCCATCCTATCATTTCTGTCGTTTAGCTTCCTCTGCCATCGTGACACGCCCTGATACCTGACCCGAGCATCAACTTGCCGGTCATAACCCTGGTTCCTCCAGTTGTGTCGGCATTGTCTAGTGGTGTGTCCAGGTACTGAGCAAATCAAACAATGTGGTCTGCCATCTCCGCCCACTAGCGATGGTACCCTGGTCACCACAGGCCGTTCCAGGCGATTGACCCCCGTATCAGTAGCGTTCCCTCCTTCTACACCTGCTTCTATACGTGTTAGCCTGTGCTCTAATGACTGCCATGTATTGAAAAGCTTGGGAAACATGGACTCTACAGGACTACGGACATCGGCATTTGTCTCATGTAGCTGGTTATCTGAAGGCCTAGGTGAATCTATCAACTCGGTAGTCATGACGTCATCATACCACCGCAAGGCCATGTTTCGTATATCAATGAATCGTAGAAGAGGGTTTCTATGTACTTCTTCTCTAAGCTGCCGCGTCAACGTACGGTTAGCTAGGCCCTCTATAAACTGATCCCTTAATAAAGTAGCATCCACTGACGGTAGCTTTAACTGAACAGAGTCGAATGCTTTCTTTAACCTATGTGAAAACTCCCTTACCCCTTCACCGGAATTTTGTCTACATGCACAAAATATCTGCATTAACTGTGCACCCGACCTATTGTCCCCAAACGTCGCGGCGATCAACTCTAGTACCGCCTCTGGATCTTTCTGTACCTGTATATCATGACATCGAATTTCAGCCCTAACCAATTCTCCGACACTCCTAAGTATTAATCTAAGTTTCTCCTCTTGTGTCATCGGTCGACACGCCCATACTTGTTTTATCTCTTCGCAAAAATCTAAACAGCTGTTCCTGTCCCCATACAATTTGTCTACTTCGTATTCTCCAGCTCCAACCATAACATATGTATATGCCATTTTTTTTTCAATCTAACATAGCAGCTAAAAATAACATCTATGTACTAAAACAGTCTAACAATAACTCACATAGAAGTCCTCCGGTCCCCGCAATCACGAATTTCACCACACAAAAAGTTCACAGTTCTAGATCTTGGGGAAATAAAATAATCCACCAGTACAGTTCAGTCACAAATGTATTCCTGTGTTGGGTCCTCACACAACCTCACCGTCGGTCTTGTCCGCTCCTCCGGTAGGCTCAAGGTGCCCTCGTCGGGTGGGCTCAAGGTGCCCTCGTCGGGTAGGCTCAGGGTGCCCTCGTCGGGTAGGCTCAGGGTGCCCTGGTCAGTTAGGCCTAGGGTGCCCTCGTCAGTTAGGCCTAGGGTGCCCTCGTCAGTTAGGCCTAGGGTGCCCTCGTCAGTTAGGCCTAGGGTGCCCTCGTCAGTTAGGCCTAGGGTGCCCTCGTCAGTTAGGCCTAGGGTGCCCTCGTCAGTTAGGCCTAGGGTGCCCTCGTCAGGTAGGCCTAGGGTGCCCTCGTCAGGTAGGCCTAGGGTGCCCTCGTCAGGCAGGCCTAGGGTGCCCTCGTCAGGTAGGCTCAGGGTGCCCTCGTCAGGTAAGCCTCGGTTGCCCTCGACCGGTGACTCAAGCGAACAATGGATGCCGTTAAAGGCTAGTCTTGTTGGGTTTTACTGCTCGCAGCGCCAAATGTAACCAATGAAGTTGACACTCTTGTCTTCTACTCAATGGTAGGTTCGATCTTTTATTGACAAATAACATCAAACTAAAACGAAAACCCAACAGACCTCCAAAGTCCCTAAGTCCGGTAAACCGTAAACAAGTCGGTACTGGTTCCTTCTATCTTGGTCTGGATTTACAACTCGTACCACGACCAAAGTCTAGTCTCCCATCTCTCGTGTAGCTTCTGGTTATAAGGTCCGGTCTTGTGTCGATAAGTCCGTATATATACGCTACCACTAGAATCTAAGAATATTCCTGAAGGTCAGGTCATACCCTAGCTGTAAAAGTGTCAGTTCGTCTTCCCCGTAGGTTACCTGTTCCTGCTATTCCCGGCCTATTGTCACGCCCTGGTCAGTTTCGGAGAGTTTATCGTGTCGTAAACTGTCAGCCGTCCTGTAGTCCGCGAGCATGCCTTTGTGTTCAATTTAACAGCTTGTCCAGTACAATGCTGTCAGCGATCGTCTTTCTGGGGGCCACAGAAATTATGGTCACTCTGGCCACGCCCGGGTTGACACGTGGGTATAGGTGATACGTCGCGTCGCGCTGTCCCCACCCCTAAAACAGCAGGGCCACTGTTGTCGTAACTTACCCTAGTTACATATATATATATACATATATATATATATATATATATATATATATATATATATATATATATATATATATATATATATATATATATATATATATATATATATATATTTATATATATATATATATATTTATATATATATATATATATATATATATATATATATATATATATATATATATATATATAAAATCCTAAACAAATATCATAGTATATATATATAATTTAAAATAAATAGCTTTGAATATATGAAATAATCTCATTAGAATTGGTGTTTTGAGGATCTACTATGTAAGTCAGAGTACTTGCATTTGTTTTGAATAGCTCAAATCTCTCAGTGAAAATATCCTTCATTTTGTTTATATTAATGCTGAAGTGATTGCTTAGTAGCATTGGGTTTATAACGATATTTTTTTTAGATTTTTTGGTAATTAAGTAATTTACCTCTCACCATGTATTCAACAAAAAAGTATTTTTTTTCGAAACAAACCACTTCTTCAAGCAAGACATAGGCTGGGTTTTCCTTTCAGTTTTATACTTAGCTGGTTTAGTTTCTTTGTGATATCCACTTTGAAGTTGAATGTTTTAATTCGGAATGGACAATGTAATAGGAACAGTAGCGTACGTAGGGGGGGGGGGAGCAGGGGGAGCGGCCGCTCCCCCTCTGGCCATTTTCAGCAAAGTGGCGCCTTTTTGGAAACTTTTTAAACTCAAGGTTTTAAACAATGATATTTGTTAAAAAAAATATTTTTGGTCGGCACATCTATGTAAATCACAAGATTTCTATTCATGCAGCAATTAAGCATTATTGTACTAGTCCAGTAGTGTCTACGTTTACAACACGTATTAAGAGCTGCATCAGTTTGCCATTCTAAAAATAACCATTACGATGCATTGCAATGTTTAAAAAACCTCTACGGGTAGTACCACTTGGCAAGAGGGGTGTTAAGTTTAAGGCAACTGTATAATGTGTTTGCTTACGAATAATTGAATTAGAAAATGTTATACATAAAACTTCACACATAATTACTTTATATATACAGTTTGAATCGTGTGATTAATTTTAAAAAAATTACAATACAGAAACAAATACAACTGATGTGGCACCTCTATTTAAATTTACTTATGAGCAAACTGCGTAGTGGTGGGGAAATTTTGACAAGGTCAACAACGTCATCACGATGAAGTAGTAGTATTCTTACAGTTTGGGCGATAGTGATTACGATTACAAATTATATGAAACAGTTACAACCCCCCCTCCTCCATGGACCCATCTGTAAAAACAAATATTGTCATAATACCATAATGTATTCTGTAATACATTACAACCCACCCCGAACTGATCCGTTAAGTACATGTAGAAAAACGCGTAATGATGTACCAAAGTACCATGCCGCCAGAAAATTAGCTTTTTAAACGTAAAACTGTGAATATTGTTTTTTTGCAATTACCAGTAAAAAGGTGTGTGATCAATACAGTGATCTAACTCATACCTATCACTATGTTAAAAATTATCTTAAAAGAACACATAGAAGCAGTAGTTAATTTAAAATATATGATCCGAACTAAAAAAACTGAAATATAGTTAAATGTAGGCTGTTATTCTGAACGTTGTTCTAATCAATCGAAAAGCGTGCTTTTATACCAACTCAGATTTTAAAAACTTTCATTATGCTGTAATACTTTAGCATTTATGATGACGATATATTAAATTTTGATTAAAGACAAAAACGTGATGTAAACACGAATAGTGTTAAACAATTTCATTATATTCTAAAGTAATTATTTATTTATTTTGACATTTATAATTAAATTTGTAGATATATACATATTTATACTAAGAGAGTGATTATTTCCCCTATTTCACTTGTCTTAAATAATTTCCCAGGAATTATTATGTAAGAAATTTTTTTTACAAGAATTACAAAACATATTGTGTTACGTTCATTGTTTTGGTTGTAGTGTGTGTATATATTTTTTTATTTAGATTGATACAATTTTTGTTTTGTCGGCCTACATTGTGTGTTTTTTCTTATTTCTTCAGAGTGCTACTTTCAATTTATTTTACATCATAGCGAAGTAATGACATACAGCTAGTAATTATATATATATATATATATATATATATATATATATATATATATATATATATTTATATATATATATATATATATATATATATATATATATATATATATATATATATATATATATATATATATATATATATAATACACGTATATAGAACGTGTTAAAAATTCGGCGCCTTTTTTTGCTCTTTTCGCTCCCCCTACAACGAAAACCTGGATACGCCTCTGAATAGGAAGTACATTGAGATAGGATGTAACTAAATATTCTAATATAATAGTGAATGTTTATTGTTTATATCTTATGTTATATCGTTTATTGCCGAATGTTGCAGACTAAATTTTTTTATGAGTTTTGAAAATAAAATAATTATTAATATTTGTGCATGGAGCTGAAGAGCCGCAACTGGTCACCAAAAGAGCCGCATGCGGCTCGCGAGCCGCAGGTTGCCGACCCCTGGAATAGGGATATTTCAACAACAAACGATGAACAAAGAGATAATGTCGATTTAACGATATCCTCGCTTGTCTTTCAAATGAGTAAAAATTAATGCTGTTGTGCTGTATGTTTGCAATTACAATAAAATTTAAAACATAAAACAAACGCACATCTATTAATTTTTGTATATTATTTAAAACATTTTATTGACATTAAAGTCAAACGTTATAAAATCAGGAGATCAGTGTTTAAGTAACGACAACTCACGTTTCATTAACAAATGTTATTGTGATTCTATTTTTTTATGGTTTCCAAAAGTAAAAGTGTAACAGCATGCACATTAATGCAATGTTGCTTTAATTTATTGTATCGGTTTAAAAAAAAAATGTGTATATCATGTCCTTTATCCGGCCGCTATATTTAATTTATACAAACTTAAATGAAATGGGAACTCTGTCGACAACAATTGATTTAGTTCTAAAATTATTAAGTCTCCGCGGATAAGGAGACTTGAATTTAAGTGAGATAAAACGAGAACGTACAAGTCCTATTGTGGGTATTTTCAGGATTAGTCTGGGTTTTCCGAATAAATGTTATATAAGTTATGTTGAAGTTTTCATGAAACTGATCTAACAGGAACATTAATACGAAGGTGTCAAAAGGAACTAGCGGGGCAGGGGGGGGGGGGGGGGGTGGGGGGTGGAAATGGTTACGTCGATAGTAAAAGATTTGTATAATTCACAAAAGCTTGAAGTAGGCCCTGAATCAAGATGGCTAGGTAAGATTACTTAATTAGACTTCAACTCATATCTTCAAAATTTGCAACACATATCGTGAAAATGTTTAAATTTCAATAACATGTATATTTTAAATAGAAATCAAAGGTAGTTTATAATAATACATTTTTAGTATAAAATGTATATGTTTATACACGTAAAACGTGGTTGTTTTATTCATTTTTTCAAATTTATTTTATGTAGGGTTGTTAAAGAAGTAGGTTATTATTTTCCCTGCTAAAACTTTCAGAACAAGATTGAAAAAAAAACATACAATATAATGCTTACATTGCTCAGCAAGACTAACAGTAAATTAGACTTAGCTTACAATAATCACTATTTTGTTTTGTAATTCGATGCTAGAAATGTTACTAACATTTAGACACATTTAAAATAAACTAAATAACAAATATGTAATCATGTATGATATATAGTAGCCACGTTGGGAGAGAATCAGATAAGCTAATTAAACAAACAAAACAAAAGAAATAATTTTTTTTTTTTTTTTTTTTTATTTTTTTAATTATGCGATAGTAGAAAGAGCACAAAAACGTAAGGTCATTGCGAAATCTAAGTATTTCGAAAGTCGTGAACTTTAGAAATAAAAACATAACTGCATTCAATGCTTGCAATTACTTAAATAATATAATAAATGCTTTGAAAGTGCCCCGCTATTTTAGCTTTTTAATAAACTAATTAATATTTTTGATACCAAATTGATAAAACGTTTTTTTTTTATTAAATTAGTTTAGGAAAGTCCTCCATGGGTAAAAACTTATAAAAACCCACCCATTCTTCTTTGAACGTGTCTCTCAGAAGGTCATTCGCTTGCAATTCAATGACCTCCAGCTAGAGTTCATCTTGACAACTGGCCACATGTGCTTATAATGGGTTTTCAAAAAAAAACAAACTGTATGTATTTGAATACAAGTCAGAAAATCGCTACTGAAACTGCAGCTGGAGGTCTTTGACGTGGGGAACTCAACTGTCGCTTCAGCCACGAATACCTTGTACTGCTGAAAGTGTGTCAAGTTGTAGACTTGTACTTGTTCCAAAAACATGAACAGTTTGGAACTGAGTGCCTTAAGGTTGGTGTATAGATAAAAAACTGGATTTCCTTGTCTTGTAGTTATAGGTTCAGAAAATTAAAATGACGTGTTATGTCTGCAGCAGAGGCCAATATCTATGCCCACTATTTATCAGACATTAATGGATGTGCTTTGCCTTTACTTTCTGGGAAGTAAAAGATTTCATTTCTTAACTTAAATACTCTACTCAGAACTTTCTTTTAACCTAGCCATCTTACTGCTGTGTAAACTGCTAAATTTTACGATTCTGTGTCTGTATCTTTCAACATGTCTTTGAACTACCTATGGTTGAGCCCAAGTGACCTTATTAAATTCATCATCTTCACCACAAGGTTCAGTACACTGCTAATGTCCGTATATTTAGCACACAAAGATTGCTGGTGAATAATTTAGTGCAAAAATATTGGTTGTAGAATGTTTTTCTATTTCGCTTGTCCAACTAAGCATTTCTGTATGCCACTCATGTTCTTTCCTCCATTAACAGCCATGTAACTGATAATAGTCCAGTCCTAGTAATAATTCGCAAATTTGTTTTTAACTCATTAAATTTATCCTCTCCGGTAACAGCGCCATACAAGTTATGTAAGGAAGACAGCTCTTGTGTTATGTTCATGTCTTCATCCACACCTCTAATGAAGACAAGCAGTAGAGGTGGAACAGCTGTCCAGCGACATCCATTGCAATTAAAAAATGGCGAAGCATATTTACATTATTCGCTATTTGAGTCACAATGCTTTCACTCATGTCTGCAAAACGATGGGCAACGGTATTTGCTCCTAAATCTACAATTTAAAATTGTTTTGAACTTTCTGGAGAAATATCTTCGCGGGCTGGATGCAGAGGCGTGGCGACCCCTCTTGGCGGCCGGGGACAAACTTTTGATTTGCACCCTCCCCTCAGACTTTCGATTTGCACCCCTCCCCCCCTCTCAAACTTTTGATTTTCCAACCCATTTTGGCGCCCCCTAAGGTCGGCGCCCGGGGACATATTTCCCCCCAGCCCCCCCTCCCCCCTCGCTACGCCTCTTGCCGGATGAGAGGACCTCACGGGACGCAGAGTTTAGAGACCCCTGGTTTAAATCATGAGAAGCCTTGCAATAAGTTGCCAACATGTATGAATAATAAACCAGAAATTGTGTAAAAAAAAAGAAACCAAACTCCGGATGAGAAACCCACCATAACAAAACGTTTCCTGGGGTTCTATAATACTTAAGAGAAGTTTATACATGAGATTTTGTGAATCAATACGTACTATTAGTCTATGCCTAAAAAATTTTGATGAATAATATCCTTAATATGTGTTGTCTAGTTTAATTTTGTATTATTGTAGTTTATGTTTATAAATAATTAAAATATATTGACACGCTTAGAAAATAGAGTGTTTGTGTTTTTTCACGTGTGTGTAAGGTTGTTAGCCATTAAACATCATTTCGCTGAATGCACGGGTTAATATATGCATTACAAAAAATGACAGTAACCTGATGACCATAGACAACCGATGCCTTTTAGCATTACCTTTGTACCATCTTATCTCTGTTCTTTTCAACTGAATTGGAAGACACATTTTTTTTTCATTCTTTCGAACATGTGGCATTTTAAAAGGTAATACTTTTTTTAACCAAAAAACGAAAGGATAGAGTCAATATTGTTCAACTTGAATAATTTGCTTGTTTCTGAAACCAACATTACAAAAGCACACATTGTTCGTTTTCTAAATGTTTAAATAGCATTAATAAAACGTTCAAGATCAGCTTTTTTGTTTAAGCGTTAAATAATAACTTAAATTTGGTTTAATAGATCTTAAATAAGGTTTGAGCATATTTTTCTGGTTTTCTTTTTTTTTTAAATTTTGATTTATTTAGTTAAGAATCGGTTTTGTGTCTTTGAGTTGTTTCCCATTAATGCTGTTGAAAATAAATGGGAAGTAATTGCGATACGCTCGTTTAAAATGCCAATTCATTTACTCAATTTATGATCACCCAATCTCGTAATAACTGTGTATTTCCACTAATAAATAGAAGATACCATTGCCTTAAGATGGGCTGATTATTTTAAGAGTTTAAAATAAAGTTTTGTGACTGAATGAGAGGTTATATGAGGGTGGGGTAGAAAAATGTTTGATTCTATATATATCTGCAATGTTGCATAATGAATATACGGTATATATCATTATATATATATATATATATATATATATATATATATATATATATATATATATATATATATATATATATATATATATAAACACCTTACGGTGATCGCCAATTCTTACGTACGCCTGGAATCAACACAAAAATAGTAGGTATCAATAAAATACAGTTCCTTATTTACACATGACATCGACTCCTACCCTAACTACGTCCTAACACCTGACTGTCTACTAAGACTATAGAACTACAACTAACACTAGAATTCTCCCTACACACTTCTATGACCATCCCTAACACTAGATTTTTCTAACTCTCTACATTTTCCCCTAGTGCAAGCTCTCTCCAACTGCTGACCTAACTGCTGACCCACGCTTCAGTGGTCATCTGACCGTATCACTTGACCGGTCATCTCCTGTTAATTATGTTGGTCTACCTAACTACGTTATGCTCTGTTTTTGCTAACGTCTACTTGACTTCTATAACTTAAATGTGCGTCATCACTGGTTGTATTACCTTATGCATACACTTGAAACAAATAAACACATTAGATGTTATGATCGATCGAGTATGTTCAATGGGTGGTCAGATGTAATGTTTTTTTTTTAATCAATAGGGGAGGTAAGTACAACTTTCTTGATTAACTAGATATTTCCGCTGTTGTATCCCTTTGACAGCTTGTTGATATGATCTGAACAAGCGGTTAAAGTCTGGCATGCATTTTTAACTGATTTATTTACGTAATTTTATTTTTGCCTTACAAATGAAATGTGTTATTCTTTTTTTTACAAGCTTTTTTTTTAACTCACTTTCTCTGTCGCCAATCTGTCCTCAGTCTAGATCGAAACGCCCAAGCGAAATAACGGGCACTTCTAACTGACAGATATGGTTGGTAGTTGGTAAGTGGGTCAAGACATGACATTACATTTGACTTAATATGTTGCCTAATTAATTTTTATGAATTAATTAAAATTGTGTCCAAATAAGAAGGCTGTCTCATCAAACTATTCCGCGCTATTAGACACGTTCAATAGGTGCGTAATGGTTTTTAGTCATGTAAATCTAGTGTTAAAATAAAAAAGGTCATAAAAAACATTTTAATAACACTAAAAAGGAGAAAATAAATTATAACTACTATGAAGATAACTTTAAATAAAAGCGTGGGTCACTTCAGTATCTATTGGATACCTTAACTAATATTAAGGAAGAGAACCATGCTCATCTGTATAGTTATTTAAATACGTCTTTTATTTATGTTCTCTTTTTTATTGCATTATTACATAAAAGCTTATTGCATAACAGATGTTATTAAAACGTTTTTATGAAATTTTGTTTTGTACTTTACATGTTTTATTTACTAGGAAGGGGTTAATTTTTCAAGGTGATCGACGTTGTCATAATTACCAAGATTTTCTCTTCTATTTTTTTAGTGGAATTGCATACTGTGCTGATGTACCTTTAAAAAAGCTGTAAAGAAATAGTTGTTTTCTAACGAATATTAAAAAAAAATAATTTTTCACCGCTAAAAGCTAATGTACATAATTTAAATAGATCTACAAGACACAGACACAACGTGTGAAGCCACTGACATTGTAATGACTGGAGAATATTAAGGATATGGATTGTTTTAGTTTGGAGAGTAAAAGCTGTATCGTCTGCGTAGGCTAAAATTGTTGTGTTCGATACATTTGATATGTCTATTCCTCTCATTTATGTATTGTACCTAATGCTTTCTAAGATGAGTTATAATGCGAGTATGTAAAGGGATGTGAGGTGGTGGGGGGCATTGTCTAATTAATTTTAGGATCTATCAGTAGGTGGCTGTGTGGGTTGTAAAATATGATCTTTATCCAAATTGTTTTCTTTGAGAATAGTGTGAAGAAATGTTTCTCCTGCTCTAAGATGAGTATGCATGCTGGGGTGTTTTTATCGTGTGTACACTAAATAATATCTCTGATTAGGTGATTGTGAATGTGTATGTTCCTCCCTGTGATATTGCATTGTTGGTCAACATAAATTAACTGTATAATTGTATAGTAGGACAGGGGTCGGCAACCTTTTGAAGTGGAAGAGCCAAAATTTTCAAAATTTCCCTGGTTTTAAAGAGCCACTAACATTTTTTTTATTTCAAATATTTTATTTTTTTATTAAGATTATTAATATTTGTGCAAGGAGCTGGAGAGCCGCAACTTGATGTCAAAAGAGCCGCATGCGGCTCGCGAGCCGCAGGTTGCCGACCCCTGTAGTAGGATGTTAAAAATATAAGTAGGTCTATAAATGTGGGTTAAATTAGGGTCAGTCTGGGATTTCTGAAGAAATGTTATAACAGATGTGTTAAAATTTTTATCGCGCCGTTCAAACAGGAAAAAAATTTCAATGATGGCTACACGAATAGGGTTCTATCAGTTGTGAAGTTTTTAAAATAATTCTATATTCACAAAAGATAGAAGCAAAAGCTATCAACCAGAGTTCATCAAATGTCTTCTAAATGTGTAACACACATCGCAACTGTGTTTAAACCATAATTGCATAGCCATTTTATATAGAAAGCAAAGACATATATTAAGGTGCTAAAGCTGCGAACACACATCCACACCTCCATCCAGAAATGACGAGTTAATAATCGCAATCCCAATAATATGAAATAAAAAAAGGATAACACATTTCATTTGTAAGGCAAAAAAATGTCGTAAATAAATCAGTTAAAAATGCATGCCAGAGTTTAACAAGCTTTTATGTAATGATGCACTACAAAGTAGAAAATATATTATACGCTACTATTTAAATAACTATAAAGAAAAGATACTTAATAGATACTAAAGTGACACACGATTTTCTTTATAATTATTTAAATAGTAATGTATAATTAATTTTCTATCTTTTAGGGCGTTATTACATAAAAGCTTGTTTTAATAACTTTTTTTAGGATTTTTTTTGCTTGTCTCTGAAAGCAAAATTAAATAAGCAAGCATTATTCGTTTTCTAAATGTATCTATAGCATTAATACAACATTGAAGATCAGCTTTCCATGTTTAGGCATTTAATAATAACACATGACTGTCTACTAACACTATCTAACTACAACTAACACTAGATTTCTCCCTACACACTTCTATGACCATCCCTAACACTATTTACTTCTAACTCTCTACATTTTCCCCTAGCGCTACATCTCTCTAACTGCTGACGTAACTGCTGACCCACGCTTCAGTGGTCATTTGACCGTATCACTTGACCGGCCATTACCTGTAATTATGTTGATCTACCTAACAACTCTATGCTCTGTTTCTGATAACGTCTACTTGACTTCTATAACTTAAATGTGCGTCATCACTGGTTGTATTACCTTATGCATACAGTTGAAACAAGTAAATACATTTGTGATTAGATGTTATGATCGAGTAGGCTATATTCATTGGGTGGTCAAATGTTTTTTTTTTATAAATAGGGGCGATAATACAACTTTCTTGATTAACTAGATATTTCCGCTGTTGTATCCCTTTGACTGCTTGTCTAAAGGCTTTGAATCACGGTTGAAATAAACAATGGATTTCAGGCTAGGACACACGATTCCTTCTTTGGTGATATGCAAGTTTAGATGATAGGTGAATTATGTTTAAATCTTAAAAGAAATGCAAATCAACAATATAAGTGCTTATTTCTTCGTAGTAATTTTCTTTCAATATGATCTGAACTGGCATGCATTTATAACTGATTTATTTAAGTCATTTTTTCTTGTCTTACAAATTGTTCGCCACATAATATACAATCCGATGATAATTGTATTTTCTAATTGTCGAACTCTTATTATGCAGACTAGTGAAGAACACATTTATCGCTGTCAGCAAACACTAGCTTTGTTGATTCTTGTTTTTTTTTTAATATATTTATTTTTAGCATCCACCTGAATTTCTCATTATTTAATAGTTTAATAAGGAATCTTGCAATGATTGCTAATGAGACAGAAATATGAACATATATATTTTTTTTAAAGTCAGATAACAACAAGATAAACAGAGACACCATTTTGGACTCAGTTTAATAATGACAATTGACGTAAAAGTAAAATATTGCTTTCAAAGTTTTTGATTATAAAAAAAGATTTTAGCAACAAAATAAAATGTAATGAACCCTTTTTCAGACCAGTCTTTTTTGTTTTACTTTGTGTTAGATCAGGGGTCTCCAAACTACGGCCCGCGGGCCGGATGCGGCCCGCGATGTCCTCTCATCCGGCCCGCGGAAATCTTTTTGTCCACGGAAAAACAGTTTGTCGGTGATGGCTGAGGAACTTCGCCCAGAATAATCAAAGACTTGCCGGGAAGAAACTGGCCCCCGAACTGAAATTTGATAGTTAATGCGGCCTTCGGACTGAAAAGTTTGGAGACCCCTGTGTTAGATAAAATATAGGTTGTATGGGCAATGCATGTTTGTGGTGTTGTGTATTGTTAGGACAACGACAATCTCTGATATGAAATCCAAGTATCTGACCTACACTAGTTCATGTTTGTTGGTTGGTAAAGATTGTCCGAGAGGTTTGTCTTAGAAGATTTGGATGACCTCTTGTATTTGTTGGTTGCTGATGATTGTCCTAATGGTGTGTTCTAGAAGAATTGCGTGACCTCTTGTCTTGATGTCTTTTGTTTAACCCAAGTCAAGTCAATGAAATGAATGAGTACAGAAGGAGATTACATGCTTATTGCGATCATTCTATTAGAGCGTTGCATTTTTCGGATATACCTTAAAAAAGCTGTAAAGAGATAATTGTTTTCTAACGAGTATTAAAACGTTTTTTTTTATTATATTTGTAATTTTTTTTTTTACCGGCGCCCACCTTACCGATCTATGATGAATTCATGCGCCCCAGTTGTTTTTATATACAACCAAGTCACAAACAATCTCAATTGAAATATCAGATGAAGATGGACCATCATCAAGACCAACGGCCATCACATTATTTATGGCCACATAATCCACAGTCTAATCAGCCCGCACCAGATCCTTCATTGTAGCAGATCTAAACAACACTAAAACACAACATGGACCTAACACACTTGAGCTATCCATGTACAAGAAAGATACTGCATGTGGCACTGTGATGACGAAATAGTGTAATGTTGGTCATAGATAGGCGATTGGTAGCGTAGGTCAACTAGACATTGGTCAAGCAGAACCAATATACTGCAGTGACGAACTGACCATTTACTTGAGATGATAAGCTGATCACTGAAGCGTCAGTTGCGAGTTGGATGAAGATATCGTTAGGAGATGATTATTGGAGATTTTGGAGAACATCAAGGATTAGTGAGCAGTAGCGGTATTGTATATTTATGTGAAGAAACCATTTGCAATCAGACTAGAGACCGAATATTATTAGGAGCTAGTGGAGATGGTATAAGTTTTGTATAGTAGGGTAAGAGATAATATAAGATTAACTTGGTCTAAATGAAGTAACAATATAACAAATTTAAAATGGCCATGTGTTTGATTTTAAACAATGTGCCAGGCTATATGTAATTAAACAATCAACACATTGTATATATCATATTGCTCATACCATTCCGTATGTACTAATAATTTGTGCATCACAAGTAACAAGTTATAATTTGGTTATTACATTCATGCCAGGAACCCGTCGATTTTAGGAGAACTAAACACAATCAACACATCATAGAAAACGTCCAACTATTTTCATTAACTCATCGTCAGGCAATAATGTTATATGTATTATTTTAAGATTGGGTGCTCTTAAATAAAAATATATTATTTTAATTTGGCATTTTAAACGAGCATTTCACAATTACTTCCCATAGTATTTTTCCTTACAATCAATGGGAGACAACTCAAAGACACAAAAACCAACTAATAGATACATAACCAGTTAAAATGAGAAAAACTATAGTTTCATTCGTTAAATGATAAATTAACATTAATTAGTTTATTTTAAAGGGAATAAACATGTTTTGTTCATATTGAACTGTGAATACATGTTTATGATACATTTAAAAAACAAACAGCGTGTACTTATATCATGTAGAGTTCACAAATATGTAAATGAAACGGTTTCAACCTTATTCAATGGAATGCACTCGTTGTTGGCTAAATTATTTATTTTTTAACCAGCTAATCTGTATCTGATAATCTCGTTCTTTGGAAGGAACAACAGCTTGTCTGTCGTCGTCCGCTGAAAACCACACAATTCTACAATGACGTGAACAAAGGATGATGTTGCTGTTGAGTCAGAAACAAAAGAGACCACAGAGCCAATTGTAGCAAAGACAGTCGAAGATGTGAAAGGCAAAGCTAATGAGGCTGATGCTGAAGCAGAAGAAGAAACAGAAGAAAACACAAAAACAGACGATTCAGAAGAAAATACAAATGAAAATGCTAGCTCAGAAGAGACAGAATCAAAAACAGAAGAAACAACAGCAGAAAAGCGATTTGTAGCTGAAAGTGAAGATGCAGAAGATGAAAGTCCGAAGAAAAAGGCAAAGATAGACTCAAATGAATCATCGAATAGTACCACAGAAACAACTGAATCTGCTTAGTTCTATTATATACATATATATTTTTTTTCCTTTTCATTTTGAACTTAATCACAAACTTGTTAAAATGTGTTTATCATCACGTTCTGGAGAAAACTGAGATATTTATAGTCAGGTTGTACACTTCATCATGGTTCTCATCATTTGTACTGTTACATCTTAATGTATTTACTACAAAAAAAATAAAATACATAATATGTATCTGCTTTAAAATATGAACGATAGAGGGAGGGGGGATACAAATCGAAAATTGAAAGTTTGTCGCTACGCCTCCGGGGGTTGACACCATTAAGTGACGCACCGGGTAAAACCCGACCTCGCTACGCAACTGATTATAAATTGTGTTCGAAGTTAAACATACATAATGTGACGACATGCTTCTATTTTTGATAATTACATTATTTCAGTAATAACAAAACACAAAAATCACCCACACATTTCATTAATTGTTTTAAAAATAACTAAAATGTTTTGGAATAGATTAAAACAACATACTTATATCGCTAATTATATTTGTTAATGGTTTCTTTTGTTATTCATTAGAATAAGATGTAAGTTGTCTGTCCTATTGAAAGAGATAATATAAAGGGTAACACTTGTTAAACACTATTTACAATAAATCGATATTCTTCAAACACTGTCTCTAAAGTTAAAATACAATTTAAGTTTTACAAAAAAATAACGGTTTTATTCTGGCTAAAACAAGATGTGTGTTTGTCGTGTTCGGGGGGGGGGGGGAGCAATACACCGATATGTGTAATGTCGATATAGCTAACAAAAAAAACAAACAATAGATCACATTATATGTTTGTTGTGTTATTGTTATAGAAATTTAAAGCAGAATAAGCAGAGTGAGTTTTCAAGTTGTCATGTTTAAGACATGTAACACTTAAAATCCGAATGTGAAATTAAACTCGTTATAAAAGTTACTGGCGACGTACATTAACCACAGATTATTTGCAAATGTGGAGTTCGCATCTAAAGCATGAGTGGTGTACATATTTAATTACAGATTAATTAAGTAATAGTGTGAAACATTGAAATGTGACGTCGTGTATGGAGAATATCTGATACAACTTGTAAGATAAACAGAAACACAGATCAGGAACACGAAAAAGCCTTACGACTCTATAACATTATTATTATTAATACATTAATGCACCGTTCATGCACCGGACACTTGTATTCTTTTAATAGAAAACAATAAAATAATATATCCCTTTATAAATGTGATTGTAGTGTACGCAGTACATATTAAGTAGATGAAAGTTTTTGATAGTTTTATACAAGTCTTAGATGTGTACGGATTGGCTATAATTGGTGAGTTTACGGGTGGGGATGAGGGTAAAGGAGGGTGTAGATATAGACCTTTAAATAGTAACGCAAAACAATACACATCACCAAAAAAAAAAAGGATGGCAATGTACATTATTATTGGTAATCTGGAGGAATGTAATTTCTTTTAAAAGAATAGGGATATTACACCACACAAGTCAATTTCGAGAAGGTAGGTTGAACGATATCCTCACTTATTTTTCAAATGAGTAAAAATTAATGCTGGTGTGTTTACTTTTGCAATTACAATATAATTTTAAACACAAAACAAAGGCACATCTACTATTTTCTGTAATTTATTTGAAACTTTTAATTATATAAATATACGTCTAATATTTAAAATAAATTATTAAGTCTCTTTGTTTTTTTTTTATTTACAATTCGTTTACCAAATGGTGTATTTAATAGGTAATTACTTCCCTTGCACAATATCCAAACAAAAGAAAAAATATTGGTAAATATCAGCATCGGAAAAATAAAACAAAAAAAAAAAATAAATAAATAAATATGGGTGACATTGTATCGAATCATATGGATACATTTAACATAAACTATTATATAAGCTATGTAACAATGTAGATACATATGCGTTACTAAAAGTGATGGTCAAATGTAGCTCAATTCAAAGTTGTGCGTGTGCTAAATATGGCAGGTATTATGTTGATACACTCATGAATCAAGTTATTGAAACTGTCATTTAAATTAGTGGTCGGAGTAGTCGAGTTACTTATTGCACCGATTCTCTTCTCGAAATTTTCACTAAGATCAAAGTGTACTATCTGCTATGGGTTATGTACGGAGTCAGGTAACCCCTCTGACCTAAGTGGACTAATTGCCCCGTTCATTTTTGGGACAAAAATGTATCATAATTAAATCAACAGTTATTTTGAACGCCAAATAATATTAGTAAAGTAGATCATAACTAATTACGTATATAACATCTTATTATAAAATATATCCAATTAACAACACATTGCTACTAAAGTAACGACAACACCAAACACAAATTAAACGATACTATGTACACGTGTTTGTATTTAGTTTAAAATATGAATTATATTATCTTTTTTTTTTAAATTAGTAGTGATATATATTAAGAAAACAAAATGTAGTTCGCAATTAAAAAACGTAATGTTTATATACGTATATATTAATTATACTCCCCCTTGATCATTGTCACGTAGTTAGGTACATTGATACTGCTCTAGTTGTGATTGCTATTGTATAAGGTTGGCAAAGAAAATAACGTACGCGTTATCTGCCCTGTGATATTACGGTACAGTTAACTGTAATTACTTGTTTAGTAATTATTTATATTGTTTTAAATAAACTCATGTCTGAACTCATGTGTATGTAACAGTATAATACACATTTAAAATACCAATATTAAACAGCTGGTGGGTTACCAGCATTGATGTATTTCTTCAAAAATAAATTTAACATTTTAAATTTTTTTTTGAATAACAAATATGTCTTTGGTTATGCCAAAAATATGATCTTGATGCTTTGACAATAAGCTGCTTATAAATGATGGTCTGGACATGCTTACAATGAGCATGGGGTCCCATGCCTGCTGCACACTCACATTGTGCCTCCAAAATCACACCATCCATGTCCACCATAACGTCCACCAAATAGTGGATTTTTTCATCTGAGACATGACTTGTGCCCTCAAATAAATTAAATTATTGGTCACTCCTTGCCTCAAGTATACAACATATCTGTGAATAAAACATGAGTATTACATTGATAGTTATTGCGAGTTTAGCAATACAAAAATAAAGACTAGTCACCAATTAAATCTTAAGCCCAACCAATCATTCAGCATACCTTTCGTGGTACATATATTTTGTAATTTGGGTTAGAGATGCATGACATGATTCCAAGTAAGGCATCACGAATATGTTCGGTAAAACTGAGTCCGTGTTTAAATCACAATACAAAATATCTGGGATGTTCATTTGGAACTCGGGCTGCAACGTTTCCTCTCTGCCAAAGTTGCTGTTTTTTACATAAGATTCCAACCTAAAAGTCAGAATATATGAAGGTGCAGAGATGTACGGTGTTAATTCTTAACATTGGCTTATACAAAGAAAAAATAAAATTAGCATTTAAGTTAATAATACTGTCAGTTACACTACTATTTAATTATGCTGATTATTCATTTAGAATTTAGATTACCTGAGACGACCCTGGCGCATTTTCTGTACTAAATAATAAATACATTAAAATTAATGCAGGCCCTAGATTCTCTAGCTAAATCTAGTCTAGTTAAGTCTTGTCACTAGCACTAGGCAAAGCAACTTCTTTTTAGAATGAAATCTAGCAAGCAAAATCATCCAACAAATATTAAAACGTTACCTTTCTACAAGATCTCTTTTTCTTCCACTTATTTGTGCTCCTCTTCTTCGACATTCTTCTTTAAGTTGAACTAAATTCATTTTCCCGAAGCTGACTTTCTCCATCTTTCATGTTATCGCTTTAAGAAAATATAAAGAGACGCTAAACGAGCTGCTTGGTTGCTAACCTTATTCTCTTTCGCGCCACCTACCGGCGCTTTCTGAGAAATACGGCCCATTAAACCAGGGGTCGGCAACCTTTTGAGCCGGAAGAGCCAAAGGCTACACTTTACATAAGTTCCCAGTTTTTATAGAGCCACTAACATTTTTCTTTCAATATTTTAGAATTTGATTTGGATTAGATATATACATTTGATTTTTATTTGAAATATGTAGCTTTAAATATGAAATAATATTTTTACTTAAAAACATACTAATATTTCGCACATAACATATTAAAGTATTTTAGCAAGCTCTGCTATGATAAAATTAGTACAAAATAATATAACTATACGACTATCCCAAACCACTTTAGAAGCCAATGACTTTTTTTTTCTTTATTTACGGACACCACTGGCTCAGGACGTGTCTCCCAAAGCCAGACCGATCTCAGCACGACCAACTCCGACTAACTGGCTTGGGTATCGGTCGCTTCTGTCTTTGGTTCTCACCGGGTTTATCTTCCACCCCACTGAACGCAGGGTAAACTCGTACCCCACCGTCCAGTACCCGGCTTAACTCTAGGAAGTGAATAACTAAAAAAAAAACACGTCACTCAGGTCAAAAGAAATACATGCTGACCGATGCATTATCAATAATAGAAAAAAAATATATTCCCCATTTAACGATATTCGAAAAAGTCTGCACTTGGGCTATGGTAAGCATGGAACCGTCGCCATGGTGCCCAAGCGGCTGTCAGCTGTCTGTATACTGATACCTCACCTTCTCTCATTGTTCTCTGATGGATGTTTTTATCATATTTAAAGTTATTTTTCTTTATATTATTTTAATGAATTTTTAAAATTATAAAAAATATGTATTAATATTTGTGCATGGAAATGACGAGCCGCATCTTTGTATCAATAGAACCGCATGCGGCTCGCAAGCCGCAGGTTGTCGACACCTGCATTAAACATACTATAACGAATATTTCTTTTTCTTTCAAAATTATGCAAGGTATATTCTAGTTCTAACATTGTACACTAGCGGTATTTCGATTGTCCTTGGATTTAGAAATAAAAACAGCACTGCTGTTTATGCTTGCAAAAACATAAATATTATAATATATACTTAAGAAATGTCCCATTAATTTAGCTTTTTAAATATATATCCTAATATTTGTATCAAACATTTTGAAACGTTTTTTTTTGTTGTTACATTATTTTTAACAGAGTTATATTTCTAACTAATTATGCACATTATTTTAAGTTCCTTCCCCTGATAAATTTAAAAACTGGAATCGGAGTAATTATGAAACACTAGAATTTTTTTTTAATTAAGTACACTAATTTATTCGCAAAATAATATACAATCCAACGATAAATATTCAATGACAATTCGCACATAGGAACAATACGAAGTTATCGTAGACTTTCGCAGCTGTTCTACTATAATATGAATCATTCATTTTGTATTCATTTTGAATAACCTCTTGTATTTATTGGTTGCTGATGATTGTCCTAATGGTATGTTCTCGAACAATTGCGTGACCTCTTTTCTTGATGTCTTTTGTTTAACCCAAGTCAAGTCATTGAGATGAATGATTACATAAGGAGATGTTTATTGCGATCATTCTATTAGAGCGTTGGATAAAGCGAGGGGTGTGTAAGTGAATGAGCGATGTATGTCCTTTGTTACAAGAGCAATATTCACACATTTTAGAAACAACAATGAATGTATTTAGATGTTTGTAAGTGAAAACAAAATGTTAACATCCTTACACATAACAAACGTCTACGGACAATTGATTAGAGTCAGGTTATATTTGGCAACGGTTTAAACTCAGTTTATTATATTTACTGTAAAACTGGTCCTTACAAATTATTTATGAGCCTGTCTCTAGCGCTATAGTATTAACATTCCGCCTCTTCCTCCTCTTAGGGTTAGGGTTAGGGTTGTGTGTAGCTTTGGTTTTGGTTTTGTGTGAAGTTTTAGGCTAAGGTGGATGCTTAGGTTTTGGTCTTTTTCTTAAGGTTTGGATTAAAGTAGTATATAGGTATAAAATTCTAGTTAGAGTTAGGATTTTAACTTGAGAGGGGGGGGGGGGGGTAATTTACCGAGGGGGGGGGGGGTAATTGGCAGGGGGGTAATTGACAGGGGGTAATTGCTCCGGGGGGTAAATACGGGGGGGGGGGGAAATGTCCGGGGGGGGGAAATATCCAGGGGGTAATGTCCTGTAGCCATTTTCTACTTTACTATTTACACTAGTTTATTCATGTTTTGCCAAGAATTGGTCCATTTATTAAAAAGGCTCAAACACACTCAGTGAATATTACATATCATTATTTTATTGTGTAACAGGTCCTCTGATACACCGAAGTTGAAATCTTTTTTCTTTGTTTTTACTTTAACTTTATTTTTTGTTATTACTACATAATTATCGATTCGTGTTTCATCTCTGATTAATTAATTGATTGATTTAATTGACATGTTTTTGTAGCTTTTATCTGAAACTGTTGGAGTCTAAAAATAGCTAGACTTACTACCTCTGTGTTATTGTAATTGTAATAACTGGACCTACTCAACATACAACTCCCATGTACTTTAAAAAAAAAGTAGAATCAACTGAACTAAACCTCATAACACGAACCCTGAACAATGCATTCGTACTTTAGTAATATATGAGTCCGTATGGGAGTTGTTTTTTATTAAAAAAAATATGTTCCGTTGACAGATTGTGTTCACATAGATGCCCAGTCCTTACCTGTTTTTTATCGCGTGTTTAAGTGACATATTTTGTTAACATACGATAGGAAAGTTCATTTCATACCTTACGTTTAATTAGAGTTCACTTGTTTCTGTGATGTCGTCATACAAAAGGATAGAGTATTCAGCTCTAACCAAAACCGTCTTTACTTTCCGAGACGTGAACGAGGTGCCACAAAAGCTAAGGGCTCGGGTTGTTCTACGGACATAAACCCGAATTCAAGTTAGAGACAGTTGGGTTAGCAGTCGTATGCTATAACATTCATTCTAACAGTCAATAGTTACTTCATTGATCAGACGTAACCGCAGTTGTTGACTAGGTGAGCTTAATCCTTTGGGTTAGATTCTATTCCAGACAACCTTTTTTGTTTAATTAATATTCCTATTATTTTTTTATTATATTATTAAATAGATAAGCCTAGACATACAATCCATAAGTAGCATAATTTAACAAACTTATTCTAATGTTATTGAAAAGTGTAAGCGAACATAATGAAGTTTTCTTTAATTGGAAAAAAAACAAAAACCAAAAATCTAAAATCAAAATACACTTACTTAAACATTTCATATTTTCTTATAAATGTACGATGTAATTGTTTAATTACTGTTTATTTATTTGTTTACTGTTTATTTATTTCAAATTGTTTACATGACTAGTTTATGAAGTGTATGATTAATGGTGTCACCCCCCAGAGGCGTAGCAACCCTTATATGCAAGTATGCAAGTATGGGGCGACACCATTAAGTACCGCACCGGGTGATACCCGACCTCGCTACTGCCATTAATATAATATGTTCATTTAAGTTATGTTAACCTCGAGTTGTGACTACACGGACCATGAGGTAACATCACCAGTTCGTTAACATTGTTTACATTTTTCACTCCTACAAGTAGTAACGATTTTTTTTATTCTTTTCAAAATATGTTCTATCCTACGTTATTATTGTTGTTCTATTTTTTTATTTGTATTGCCTTATTTTATTCTTGGCATAAAATCTAACACATTTATATTGTATTTGCTAATACACCTTACTATTTAAGTAATGGAATAAACACGTCTTTCTTAACATTTAAGTCTACAAGATGTGTCATAATATTAAGCAGCTTTTGTTGTTTGCTCTGGTACATCGGCACCATCGTGAAGTTGATTTTAAAATTGAAGGTTTAGTTTATACTAAAGATATTTTTTTAAATCAAGAGATAAGCAACTTCTGCCTATGTTGTGGTTATTGTTGATACTTGCTTCCTCCTCCTATAAAATTAGATCACACTTCACTATATCAAACCCTTCCCTCAAAATTATACTAAGCTACTGTTTATTGTGGATTTTTTGTTTTGTTTTTTCTTCTTAAATCTTAAATATACTCTACTTACTTAACAATGCAAAATAAAAATTAAAATTCATTTTCCTCTTTTTATTGCAAAAAAACGTTTTTATTCTATTCGTCGTCACCAAACCTTCCTCTTCTACCCCCTCCCCTCTCCAGATATGTCGTCATGTTTAGACGATCCTTTATATATCTGGTACTCTGTTGTAAGCGAAAAATGCAAATGGTTCAACTTTTAATAGTGAAGCCAAACATTACACATTACCAAGAAAAGGATGACAATGTACATAATTCTTGGTAATTTGAAGAAAATGTTCTATTCTAAAATCAAATGGGAAATAAAAATGTATTTTTCATTGAAATGAATAATGATTTATTTATTTTGTATTTATTATGTCTAATTTTATTCATCAAACATTTCAAAATTACTTACATCACATCAATTCTTTTACTCTTAAAAATACACTTAAACATCAGTTCCTTCGGTTACATTCATGATTTGTTAAGTTATTGAAGCAATAGGGCTCATTAAAAATATAAAATGAGTTTTTGAGATAGTTATTTCTTTCAAAATATTTCATTCTCAAATATCAAATGAAAATCCAAACCTAGCACAACACTAATACACAATAAATATTGTTATAATTTATAATTAAATATAGCATCAATGTCAGATATATTACAAATAAAATCATGTAGTAGTCAATAAGTCATCGAAAAATAACTGCAACGCAAGGTGCTTTGCTTATGAACCTACTACTATTTATAATGTGGAGTTAAGATGGGTTAAAAGCCCTATACATAATTTTTACCATTTGTAATTGAACAAGTTGAGAAATCAACACAATTCAAGAGTACCCAAGTTATGAAAAGTATAGCTGCGCTGATGTGTGTATAAATAAAAATAATACTAGTAAAGGATATGCTTTTATATTAATTAATACCTGGCAATAGCAAAAAAACAATAAACAAGTAGGATTTTTCCGAAAATGAACATCTTTGAAGAACTAGTGTTGCATGAAAATAGGAAAAAATAATAAAATAAAAGCCTTTAAAATATATTTAAAAGCCTATACAATTCTAAAATTGTAAAACATATAATCATCTTTCTCCATTTAACACCATGCCATTTATTCCATGAAAACCATTTGAATTGTGTAAACCATTCATATGACCATTAAGTGGCTGTTTTACTATCTTAGTAATGTGATCATCTGAAACAGGTTTGAATGGTGAAGTTAGAAGAGCATGCTGAAGCTCTGATGGTATCACCTCTTGCTTATACTCTAATCCCATGTTATTAATGGGTGTTAAGCCCATACAAGCACGGAAAATATTGTCGATACAAGTCCTTTGTTTAAAAAATGCATTTACAACAAGGGTACCTCTTGGAGCAAGGGGTGCTTTACACAGTATACTGAGTATATACAATGCAGCATTACATCTATGGAATTTAGTTTCATTTCATTAAATATATGGAATTGAGTTTGAAGTGAATAATTTTTATTTTTATTTTTTTTTTAATATTTAGTCTTTCATTTTTTTTTTACCATTTCATTCTGCATATTTTACAAGTATTTGTAAAGAATTATTTTGTAGAACCCAAAAAGACCCGTGAGATGAATGGCACTGGGGTCAAAATTAGTTTGAATTGAATAATTTTTTTTTTTTTTTTTTTTTTTTTTTTTTTTTTTCAGTCAATCACAAGAAATCTTGTTTTATTGATCAAAGGTAACTAACAATAATTTTTTTAGCACACATTAACTTAAATTTTAATAAGAATGAGGATTTTAAAAATAATTTGTAGATAGCATTTTACTCAAAAGCAACATTCCTTCTCAAAAGCTGAAGTGTGTCTAAACTGCCATAATGAAAGGATTGGCAGAAATAAATATTTATATTGGCAAACAGAAAAATGAACTTTGGAGGTTCATACAACAAAAACTAAACCTACATGCTTTTTTTGTGCCCTGTTGGCATACTTTAACATGTCAAGTAAATAAAATTTCAAATCCTGAATAAATTCACTATTTTATAACTAAATATTAAACATGAAAGTGGCATTATTTATCGTAGGTACCAAACTATTTAAGAGAAAAGTAGCTTATGGCATTTTATTAGTAAAATCAATTACTTAATCTAGCACATAACTATGATGCTTGTTTGTAATAATAATTACAATATTTAAATCGGTATTAATAAAATATGTAATCTTAACCACTATTTTTAAAAACGTCCACAGAACACAACTGTGCACACATTCAGTTTTAATGATAATTTTATAAAAGTTTGTTTACAGAATGATGATAAAATTATAATAAATTAAATATTTTTAATACTAATTTAACTCTCATCATCTAGGTATAGGTTGATGTTTGTTCAAAATTTAGCATAAAGTGCTGTCTTTAGGTCATTCAGTGTTTCCTTGTGGTTTTCAGCCTTCTGTTTCAGAGCCGCGATTTCTTCTAAGCAGAGTTCCTTGGCTTTTTCTAGGGCAGACTGAGCATCTTCAACAATCATTTCTACCAAAACTTCCCCAATCTGATATGGAATAACCTCAGCATCCCCCTCAGCCAGCATTAACTCTTCCTCAGCATATTTTAAATTCTCTAGCTCTTTCTCTTTGGCTGCTAATTATTCTTTAAAATCCATAAGACGGGCATTGGTTCGTGCAAACCTGTTGATCTTTTGCTGGTCATCATATGTAACCTGAGCATCACTGTCTATCATGGTGGCTGCCATCTTGCAAAAAAAAAAAAAAAAAAAAATTAAGTGAATAATGATAATAGTACAAAACTTCGCGCGTGGGTAAGGAACGTTGATTGAACGATATATTCGCTTGTCTTTCAAATGAGTAAAAAACAATGCTGTTACATTTATGTTTGCAATAACAGTAATATTTCAAACATAGAACAAACGCACATCTATGATTTTTTACATCATATTTGAGACACTTTAGTTATGTTTTTCTGTCTAATTTCACAAATAGGTTTCATTTATTGTTCTTTTGTTTAAAATTGATTTATCAAAAGGTTTATTTAATAGGTAATTACTTCCCTTATATAATAACCAATAGGAAAAAAAAATATTGATAAATACTTTTCAGCATCGGAAAATAAAAAACAATTTTTAAAAAAAAATATGCGACATTGTATCAAATCATATGGATACATTTAACATTAACTAATAAAGAAATTATATTACCATGTGTGATACGTAGGCGTCACTAAAAGAGATGGTCAAATGTAGCTCAATTTAAAGTTGTGCTTGTGTTCGATATACAGGCATTATGTTGATACAATCATTGATAAAGTTATTGAATATATATATATATATATATATATATATATATATATATATATATATATATATATATATATATATATATATATATATGGGGATAGCGGACAGCCTTGTCTAACTGACTTTTTTATTTGCATAGCTTTGGTGACTGCATTGTTGATCAAAAGGTGGCTTTGAGCTTCTGTGTAAATGATGTTGTTCAATGATTTAAAATAGGGTCCTAGATTGTATGAATCTATTGTTTTCATTAACCATGTGTGATCTACTATATCAAAGGCCTTTTGTTGGTCTATGCCAGGGGTCGGCAACCTGCGGCTCGCGAGCCGCATGCGGCTCTTTTGATGTCAAGATGCGGCTCTTCAGCTCGATGCACAATTATTAAAATTATTTTATTATTAATTTATTAGTGTGTAACTTTCGGTAATGAACGATATAATAATACATATAAACAATAAACACTCGCTATTCTATTACAATATTTAGTTACTCCCTATTTTAAAGTACTTCCTTGTTTTCTAAAGCTGATTTATATAAAAGTAATTAATGCCCGTGTTTGGATCATATTTATCGGTGCACGGGCTTACCTACACTACCGCCTACCACCATGGCGTGCTGTATGAAAGCCTTGAGTGTGAGTTAATCACTCACCGTAATATCCCCGTTACTAACTCACCGCCTAACTATCGAGGACGGAAAGTGGCGCTCTCGTGAACCTGATTACACTTACGCAGGGATACCGAATACGGCCCTTAGCTCGGTTTAATCATCGAATGCCGTATTATAGGGTGCTCCTTAAAACTAAGGTAGGCGTTTAGTGCTCGCGGGATAGACCTGGGCGCCAAATCGCACCCTGGAGAGAAACCTGATTCGATTTAGTTAGCGACTAAAGCAACCCATTGTATCCATAACCTATAGCGCTGTTTAAAATGAACGTATTGTTGCTCATCGTGTCTATAGTGTACAGCTTTTTTTAAAAATTGAACGTATGCGACATAGTGTTCGCAGGCGAGCCCGGGGTGCTTCGGGTCGTGTAATAGTCAAGGCACCGGTGGTTGCGCCTGTTGCAGTTTTGCCGCTGAATATAGTAGTACCACTTACCCGCTATGCAGGACGTCCGATTAACGGATGCCAAGTAATAACATAGCCGCTCTGGAACTCAGGGCGCCAAAAGGTGTATTGACAAAAAATGCACCACCAGGGCGCCGCTCATAAAAAATTATAAATGATTTTTTATACAAACCTCCCTGAAGTGTGTTAATTAATTCTTTAAAGTTTCATGACGATCGGATGAATGGTGTCGAACCGCAATCGACTTTTATTTTTATATACAGTACAAAGAGAAGAATTGAATCGCGCGCTACCGGGGCGCCGCTCATGCGAATTCGAAAAACTTTACCATGAGTATTCTCAAAACTTCCCAAAGTTTCATGGCGATCGGATGAAAGGTGTGGTAATGCATAAAAGATAAACAGACACACACACATACACACACAAGCACACACACACACAAACACAAATACATATACATATATATATATATATATATATATATATATATATATATATATATATATATATATATATATATATATATAATTAAAGATCATAATATTGAAACAAAAATATTGGCGGCTCTTTAAAAACTGCGAAATTTTGTAATTTATAAATTTTGGCTCTTCGGTCTCAAAAGGTTGCCGACCCCTGGTCTATGCTAAGGATTGCCAGTTGAGTCAGTAGCGTAGCGAGGGGGGGGGGGCGGGGGGGGACGGACATATGTCCCCCGTGCGCCGAGCTGAGGGGGCGCCAAAATGGGTTGGAAAAATAGATTGAAAGGTTGAGGGGGTGCAAATTGAAAGTTTGAGGGGGGGGGGTGCAAATCAAAATCTCGAGGGGGTGCAAATCGAAAGTTTGAGGGGGGGTGCAAATTAAAATCTCGAGGGGGGGTGCAAATCGAACATTTGCTCCCGAGGGGGCGCCAAATTGAAAGTATGTCCCGGGCGCCGGGAAGGGTCGCTACGCCTCTGAGTTGAGTGTTCTTCTGTGTGGCGTAAAATACTATGTCTCTTATAAGATGTGTGTGATTTTGTATGTTCCTGCCTGGTATACTGTATTGTTGGTCTCTGTGAATTATCCTGTCTATGAAAGGTTCTATTTTCCTTACTAGTGCTTTGGTCAATATTTTGTAGTCACTGTTCAGTAGGGATATGTGCCTATTGTTCTGGACTTTTGTTCTGTCTGTGTCAGGTTTGGGGATTAGAGTGATGTACGCTCTGTTAAAATCTGATGCGCTGAAACCTCTGTCTTCTAGGGCCGCGTGTATTATCGGGGTAATATCGTTTTTAAAAGCTTGATTTAAAAAAAAAAATCATTTAGCGATAGTGAATCAGACGCAGTAGTTTATTAATTAACTTCATTGTAATTGTTCTATGTGTGTAATGCACAACGCTACAGGGTGTCGTTTTTTAAATACATATATTATTCAAACAACATTTAAAGATATATTGATATTAATGTTACTAGTTTTTTTAAATATAAAATATCTACGTATAATTTGTTTCAGTTTTATCTATGATATTTGAATTGTTTCCGTTTTATTGAATGTAATTAGATTTTCAAATAAATAGCTAGTTATTTCCCTTGGAAACTGACTAAATAATATTGAAAATTATTGTTACATACTTATCTGCCTTGGTAAACTAAAAATAAATAAATAAATAAAACAATAAACCATCTATATATATATAAAGCAAAGTGTTCAGGTGCCCGATAGGGCACTTCCCGGCGCCGCAGGCGCGTCAAATTTGGCAGGATGGTGCCTTGGGGCGATAAAACAAGAGGGCCGGTGACGGTTGGCCGAAAAGTCCACGGAGAGGGGGTTAAAAATGACCTTTACTGACCGGCACCTTATATGGGCTATATTACGAAAAAAAAATTCCTCCGACGACCCCCCTTGAAATTTTGTGAGGTGGTAGGAGAACGCCTTGGGGTGTCACAAAAAACTCGCCATGTCCGGGAAAATTCGTTAAATGGGTCAAAACTGACCAGTCGTATTTCCCTATATAATCTTTGTATTTTATGGGAAAAACAGAGGGTGATTTCAAAACTGGAATGCGACAAATGCCCGGATGGACACTTGCCCGAATGGGACTAGATGTATGCACATCAGTTACAGAACTGATAATAGAAGACATATTGTGAATTGTGTACTCTAATGGCGTTTTCAAGAAATGAAATCAGAGCTAAATTTGACTTATACTTTTGCGATTAAACCACAACTAAAGGTATTTTTCAAAATCTGACGATAAGCAACTTCTGCCTTTGTTGTGGTTAAAATGATATCACACCTCACTTTACCAAACATCTCCCTCAAAATTACATTACACATTCAAAGGTATTTTTAAGGTTTAATTTGTTTTCAAAGCTTTACTAAGCTTGACTTTCTTGACAAGCAAAATTATGGTTGAAACTAATTTTCTTAATGTTTTAGTTCATAACCGTGTCATTACTTTTCCTCCATTGTCATCTAACCCAACCCCATCCTATACCCTCCATGTTGAAAACAAACATATCAGAACTGCACGACCACAGACCACTGGTCAAACCAATACAACCAACGACACGTAAACACACCTCAACAGACAATCTGAGACTCAGTCCGATCAGAAGGTGTAAACTGTACCTACGGCAATGTATCAATACCAAGCTGACATGCTATTGATTGATTTAGTTTTATTTAAATTCCGAATGTATTCTATTCCCAACTGTAATGGTACCTTAAAAAATGACAAAACTAACTAGCGGGTGATGCACAAACACTCAAACGACTGTCAGGTTTCCATAAAGAAGTAGCTGCTGTTTTTGTTACTGTAAACAGTTCACCCAGGTCCATGTTTAAATAGACCACATGATTACTCGGGTCACGTGATAACCTTATTAGATCGTTAACGAAGTGTGAGTACGTTTTCTATCAAGTCATCAGATCCTCGATTTATTTCAATACATGCTCACAGCCCGTTGACTTTTTCCACCTTAGATACATGGTTGATAGTTCAATGATTGTTACGCCAATGTTTACAATAACTATATTTACCAGTTATAGCTGTACTCTATAGGCTTAACGAATGTATTATTTTACTATAATTTATCTAAATGTTTTGACCAACCATACAATAAACTAAAAAAATAAAAAAAAATAAAATAAAATTAGTAAATTTAAACCGTTTAGTTATGACACGATTAGCTGTCTGTAAACATAAAGAAAACGTGTTAAATATTGTGGTGTATGGAACATTAGTGATCAGATAATTCATGATATATTGTTATTAATGTTTTTTTTAAAATTACAATAGAATCCTTATATTAGGGCAAATCAAACACAGTTTAAACACTTTTTCGTTAGACTTAAAATAATTTCGTTTTTAAATAGCCATGTAAAATGCAGAGAGAGAATAACGAAAGAAAGACTACAAGAAGTGAGGTGGCAGACCACAATCCTAGGTACCATCAGAGAAACGTTTTCATAGTGGCCATAACAATAATAACTTCGTAATAAATATATCTTATTAAAGTGTCGTTTAATGGTTCTTTTTTAAATATAAACAATCAAATATGTTTTTTTTTTGTTTGATGAAGTTGTTGGAAATTGTGCTGTTGGTTGAAATAAATATAATTTAGTGTATACTGTGTCTATTCTATTGTGCTACCGTGGCGAAACTAGTAGAATTGCAGTTTTTTTCTAGTTTTTTTGTTGACGTTTTACCCCTTTAGTTTTGACCATGTGTCTTTGTCTTTTTTTTTGTCGGACTCTCTGTATATGTTATACCATGCAAGTAAAATCTGTCTATTATTGTGCTTGTTGTGTCGTATGTTTTTGTTTGACCTATCCATCTACCTCGTCCCATTATTTTAGAAACTCCTGCCGTAATTTTATCTCCACAACATCTTGCGAATTATGTGAAGAATTCAATATATGTCTTAACTTCATTGTATGTCTGTGGTAGGACATTCGTATCTTCAGTGTTTCTTTTTTGGTCTTCATTCCATTGTACCTCTATGGTAGGGGATTCCTATCTAGCGTATTTGATCGTTTTCCTGGCCCTCGTGTTTAGCATGGAAATCCTTTTATACAAACATCCTGTCTAATACTTTCTAGCATATGATCTATACTAATGTTATATAGTAGCAGGGATAGCGTACAACCTTGACTAACAGAAATTGTATTCGTATGGCTTTGTTGGGTGTATTATTTAGTAGAAGGCCGTTGCGTGCATTTGCGTAGATGATTTTAATCCATGTTTTTAGGTAAGGAGGTGTGCACATATTTGTTCCTATTAGTCGTGTATCATCAACTGTATTGAATGTTTTCTATTGATCTATACTATGGGTTGCCAGCTATATGTTTATCTTATATTGTCTCTCAAAAGATGTATTTGATTCTGGATGTTCCTCCCTAGTATGCTGTATTATTGGTCTCGGTGAATTATATCCTTGATGTACTTTCCTAGCTAGTGTTTTCGTCAATACGTTATAGCTGTAGGGATATGGGTCTATACTTTTGTTAAATGATTTGAACATTTACATGTATAATGGTTTGTGTTAGTATAAAGTCACTAAGTCAACCCAGCTCTGATATTAGAGCATTTTTAAATAACCTCATTGTATTACAAATTGGTAAACATTGGATACAATGATTTGTTTAAAACACGATGCTTCTTTTATCAAAAATAGTGGTAGTTGAACATAACGTCAGATAGACATATAGCGTAATATGATGTTAGGAAAATATGACTCAGATAAGACAGTGTATACACATAGATAGAACAAAAATACGGGGAAATAAAATGGTATGTTATGTAGCATAAATGGCAAGGTGACGGTGTAGTCGGATGATAGAGCATACGACTGCAAACCCCGAAAGTCTAGAGTTCGAATCAGAGCCATCGCTACATATTTCGACGCCCGGGGCGAACTATCGATGTTGTACTTCCATCCAATTTTTATTTTAAATCCATCGTAACAGCCAAAATGTGTGAACATTTTTTGAAAGTAATAGTGAGAAAAAATAATTAATGTATGTCAGTCATTTACTTTTCTTATGTAAGCACTTGCTTTTCTCATAATTTTAATTGATCTTACATTTTATTATAGTTTTGATTTTACCAATAAACATGTTTATTTACCAATAGTAATTACCTCCCTCTGTTAAATGCAACATTATATGTCTTCAAGGGAGACAATGCAAATCTGCCACGAATAGCAAGCCGAGTAAAATATACGAAATTGTGTAATTAAGCACCTTTTAATTTAAAAACAGAGTGTACTGTTTTATAGACCATATTAGTTATATACAAAGACCTTCAAAAAGTTTAGTTTTAATTCGATTAATTATTAAAACATTATTGTAATTGCAAAAATTGAAAGCCTTATATTTGTATTTAACATTTTTAAAGACTTACAATAAAATCTAACTAATAAACACTCTGCCAGCAATCCAGCTATGAGTTACAATAATTTTTTCTTCTAATACTTTTTACGCAACATTTGACTTGTTCTCCTGCTCAATTATTTGGTTCGGAAATGTATGTAAAAAAGTACTGTTGTAAAATAACCTTTATCCGTAGAAAATGAAAAAAAAACATGGCGTAAAACACGGAACATACGTTTTAAAATAATGTACATTGTTGGGGTATGAAATGATTAAATAAAAAAAAAACGCCTTAAGTTACGTTAATCTCTTTAGAGGTTATCCATATATGACGTCCAAACATTTTTTTTAAAATTATTTTGGACCCCTCTCCCTAAGTCTATTTTTTTTTCAGACCCCCTCCCCCCCCCCCCTCCGTGTGGACGGCATATATGGATGACCCCTTACATTCCCATTTGTATAACATTTTCTAACTAATTTCAAAGTGCACATATTAAAGTCCTGTTAAATTAACAACATCCTCTCGGTCAACTCGCTTTCATGATTTTATAAAATAGAAGTTTAAAAATACTTGGAAACCCAGCCATGTTGCTTGCATCAAAAACTACGAGATTAGCACGTGAAAGGTGGGGGTCGTAAAATACTTTGTTGATCACTTCCCCCATCTGTTGGCTCTGATTTGTATATGATGTAGGAAGGTGAAGATGAACATGATACATTTTAGAGAGCATCAACTGCAACGTTCTCCTAGCTGTTTAAAAACTCTAAGTATTGTGTTTGTGGCCGTGTTTTTATCTAACTTTATTTGGACAAATGTTAAAGTATAACAGTACTTGTTACATAGATAACCGAAATATATTCTAATATCAAAACATGTTATGTTTTTTTCATTATCATCAATAGAACTAGACTTGCCCAAAACATCAGCAACCAAACGTCCTTGAGATAATTAAAAAAAAAACAGACTGGATCAAGATATTATTTTCAACTAGTGGCTTCTGAAAACACAGTTTCAAATAAAAGTTATTGACTGTGGTTATGGAAAATGGACAATAGATGTTGATTGAAAGGAAGATCACAATATTTTTAGGCAGTTACATAATTTGTATTTTGAGTGCTTGGTAACTCTAATTATCGATCATAGTAAACTGTACATGCCACAGTAGGGATTATTTTTTAAACTCACAGATACCATGTACTTCTAAACTGTGAAGACTACATGGTCCACTGAACCTGATCTCCATGTTTCATACATTGATAATGTGATGCTAAGATAAACATTTGATTTCAAAAGGCCATTTATATATACATGTGACAAGAATTCAATACTGGCTACAATGCAAAACCAAACTTGAATGTAGGCAATTGATAGCGAGAGCTCACATTTAGGGATTACATCAAAGAAATATCACCTCAAGACTTGGTAGTTGAGGCAAGAATTTCACTTCAACCCCACCAGAAGTTGATAAATCAAAGGAAGAAAAACGCAGGAGATATGCACAATGTACAATAGAAAAAAAAATAAGCTGAGGACCCCAAAATCTGGAAGATGATTGTGAATTCATTGTTTATTGGGCTTAAAATATAATATTTGATGAATGGTGGAAAACCTACGAAAAACTATGACCGCCATTGTCATAGTTACCAGCATTTGTATACCATTTTTTAGTGGAAATGCATATGCAGATGAAACTTAAAAGAGCTGTAAAAACATATTTGTTTCCTAACGAGTATTAAAACGGTTTTTTTTTGTTTTTTTTTTACCGGCGCCTACCCCTAATGATTCAAATATTAAAAAAAAATGATAACATTAATTGGTCATTTGAGACGCTAAAACCAAATGTACATAATCTACCTAGATTTACAAGACACAGACACAATGTGTGAAGCCACTGACATTGTAATGACAGGAGAATATTAAGGACATGGCTTGTTTTTGTTTGGAGAGTAAAAGCTGTATCATCTGCGTAGACTAAAATTGTTTTGTTCGATAAGTTTGGTATGTCTATTGCTCTGATTTATGTATTGTACCTAATGCTTTCTAAGATGAGTTATATTACTAGCATGTAAAGATATGAGTGCGCTACTCGGTGGAAAGCTTTATCCTGGTCTAAGCTGAGTATGCGTGCTGGGCTGTTTTTATCGTGTGTATACTGAATAATGTCTCTAATTAGGTGATTCTGATTGTATTTGTTCCTCCCTGTGATTTTGTATTATTGGTCAACATGAATTAACTTGTGTGAGAATGGTTTTATTTTGGCAATCTAGGATTTTGGTATAATTGTATAGTAGGTGTTTAAAAGATAAGTAGGTCTATAAATGTCGGTTAGATTAGGGTTTGACTGGGATTTCGGGAGAAATGTTATAAAAGATGTGTTAAAGTTTTAATGGCACCGTTGAAACAGGAACATTACTTTAAGGTTGGCTACACGAATAGGATTCTGTCGGTTGTGAAGTTTTTATATAATTCATTAACTCAGGGAGACAGTGGGGGTGTGCGCATGCACGAAAGTAAAGGAAGCGGGAGGTAGAAGGCCGCAGAACAAGAAAGATGACGAAACTGAGTCGTGTTTGTTGAGTAGTGTAGCTGCTGAATATCAGTCTGAATATGTAGATCTAATATTAATAAAATTGTGAAATCTCCAGTAATGTGGTTGGTATTTCCTTTTAGTTTATATCGTGAACCCAGTCACACAAAAAGGTTGTGACAATGTTAAATCGTGTACGTTTTGACAAACAAGACATTGTGCCTTTTTTAATTCAATTATTTCCCACGCATTCATTGTACTTGATTTGTCAATTACACAGGTAAATACTTCCCTTGCAAACTTTCGGAACATGCATTTAAGTTATTGGTAAATGCGTATCTGCAATTGTGAACTAAAATAACAACATGTACACTGCAGTAAACCTAATCTAGTATACACATTTAAAATGAACTAAAATAGAACAAAATCTAAACATGTAAAATATGCACCTGCTACTTTGGGAGCGGGTCAGATGTAGCTCAATATAAAGTTGTGTGAGTTCAATTTGGAAGACCATATGTTGATACAATCCTCAATTAATTTATTGAAACTGTCATTTAAAGCAATCACCACATTGGTCCTTAAGTCGAGTGATTGATTGCACCATTTAAATTCTCTGCCTTTTGACTAAGATCAACGTGTTCTATATGTCACGGGTTCTGTACGGATGTCTTAGCTGTGGCCGCAGTTTTTCCTAACGTTAGTCAGGTACCCATCTGAGCTGGGTGGACATAAGGACGTCTTACATATATGACAATATTTGGTTAACTTAGTTGTCAGTTCTATTACATTAAAACACCCCGGTGGTCAACTCGCTAGTTGTTTGGAAAATATACATCGATGCTGTTATTTTGTTTCATATAAATAACAAACCTCGGCTAACTTATCTGAATCAAATGTTACAAGAGGTAGCACGTGAAATGTGTGAGTCGCTATTGAGTTCGTTCATCAATTCCCCCTTCTGTTGACACACGGCTCTCCCTATGATGCAGGAAGTTAAACAAAAACACCATGTCTTTTAGTTAGCATAAACTTTGTTAATTCTTATTTCTGGTTTGTAGAATTCAGTCGAACGACAAGTTAGTTGTATCATTTACTTCAGTGTCTTTTTTTTTTTTTTTTTTTTTTTTTTTTTTGACGGATCTAACAATTTTCGTAAAAAAACTTGTAAGATTTGGAAAAATTATTTTTTTAATTAATAGGGTCATAAAAATGGTAAGTTGTAACACATTTTTTTTTTACATTTAAGTTATTATTTTCTTATTTCAAAACTGGACAACATATCCAAAAGTGAAAGAAACCCATCATGACGAAACACAAGGAATTTTTGGTGATTTTGTAATGAGCATATAACCTTTAAGATAAAAAGAAACAGTTCAATTGTAAATTTCAATAATAAAGAACTATATATTCCTTTATAATAAAGTTTATTAAAATGTAACTTTAACCGATACTCACCATTAATTTGTGTTCATGTAAAAACAAGAGCTATGCAAGTCAAATTTGAGAGGGTTCAGATTGGTCTCAATATAACATTGTCTGTAAAGGATATACGGCTAACAATCAACAGAACAAATTAAATGTTTATTGTAGTGGTTTAAAGCATTTTAAAACACAAGAATAGTGCGGATTTGTCGTGTGTTGTATTACATGATTTTTGACACGCGCTATATGAATGTAAAACACAACTTTTCATATCATCAATAACCCTTAAGCGTAGTGTTGAACTGTTCTACTTTTAAAGTACCACAAACACATTCTCTGAAAATTCAACTTCAAAACAAAAAGCAAAGCCAAAACTCGCAAAACCACAGAATACTACACTCAACTTTTAAAATTTACTGAAATAATTCACTCCCAAAATCAACAAGCCAAATAAATATTATTTCTACACTTTTTCTACTCAAATAATAATAAATAATATGTAAGAGATGTAAGCTATTTTGGTATGATGTCCATTCTTAATTTTTAAACTGTCCCTACTACACCATCTATTTACTTCGCTGGTATTCAATACTGCACCACGACCATCTATGTATTGCGCGGGGAAACTATTGGCCATAGAAAGCTGCATTATTATAAGTCTCAACTTTTGGTGTCGAGAGAAGCAACAACATCATATTGTCAACCTTATGTTTCAACAACACCCGTCACAAGGAGAAAGGGCATTATATAAGTAAATATTTCACGTTAACGTTTTGCAAAGGTAACATTCACTCGTTAAAAAAACGGTATCAATATACACAAGAGAAAAATGCACCAAAAAGTATGGCTCTGTCACATTGGTTGTCGTTATAGACTATTAGAATGCTTAAGATTAAATAAGATATGGCTAACTAAAATAAAATAATTATATTACATTATGTAATATATTTAAATACACGTGATACTTTAAATTCAGACATTTTAATACTGACAGACATTTGAATAGAAGACTTTACATTGAGATAATCTCACCCGGAAAGTTGAATAGAAGACGTTACATTCAGACATGCTCACCCTGACAGAGACAGTTTTATAAAAGACTTTACATTGAGACATGGTCAGTCTGCTTGCGTTTTTAAGTAATGAAATCAGCACTAAAGTCTACTTACATTTGCGATTAAACCAAAACTAAATATATTATTTTTAAATCTTGGAATAAGCAGCTTTTGCCTTTGTTGAGATCATCTAAGATACGTGATTCCTCCTCCCCTAAAAGTATACCACACCTAATTTTACCAAACCCCTTCCTCAAAATTAGATGACACATTAAACATCAGCAATTATGGGATTTTTTTTCATAAATGTTAACTAAGCTCGACTTTCTTGACAACATATAATATGTGACGAAACTCATTTTCTAAGTGTTACTGCAAAAGCGTGTCTTTACCATTTCCCCATCGACGCCTAACACAACCCAACCCAACCCCCTCCTTCCACTCCTTCCCATATCCAGATATGTCGTCATTTATAGACCATCCCTTATATAGTCTGGTACCCTGTTGTAAAAAAACAAATGGTAGCTGCAGTGAGGTTAATGTAATTAGTAATAAAACAGATAGTGTTAGTTACCTCACAAGTTAAAGACAGTTACAAGTACTATGGACGTTTCGACCCAAGGTCTTCGTCAGCACACAACAGTGTAATCACACTGTTGTGTGCTGACGAAGACCTTGGGTCGAAACGTCCATAGTACTTGTAACTGTCTTTAACTTGTGAGGTAACTAACACTATCTGTTTTATTTCTAATTACCCTGTTGTAAGCGAGACATAAAGAAAAACAGAGTTCGTACACACGTTTAGACTTAACGACTGATACATCTCAGGATTATTTGTGCACCGGATACGTACAGGAAATAATACTTTTAATATATGTCTTTCAAACAACCAATGCATTTATTTTATGGGTTCTACGTTTAATATTGAAGCCTAACAATACACATGTCTTAGAAAAAAATAATTGCCATGTACAGAGTGCTTGGTAATGGAAATAAATTATGATAGGCCAATGACATTTTAATAATTTCATTATAAAATATAATGTACAATTAATTTGTATTTTTTATATAATGTAGAAGATCAATTTAGAAAATTCATCCAAAGGATTAATAAGTTATTAAACATTGATTCAACGATAATTCGGAAGTCTTGCAAAAGTGTATAACATAATAATAATGTGTGTTAATGTGTAATTACATAACATTTTTTAAACAGTATACTAAAAGACATCTATGTGTTTGGCATTATTAAACATATTTTATTAAGTTTATTGGTATGTTTTGTCATTTAAAACGATATTTCATTTTGTTGTTTGATTTTGCTTTATCAAACTATTTGTATATATTAATAAGGAAATTATTTCCCTTGCAAAATTTCTAAGCTAGAAAAAGATTATCTGCAATAGTCGAACAAAATAAATAGCCTACAGGCGACATTGTATTTAATCATATGAACACACTAAAATTAGTTAAAAAGAAAATGTGTCACATGTAGGTCAATATAAAGCTTCGTATGAGTTCAATATGGCAGGTATTATGTTGACACAATTATTAATCAAGTTATTACAACTGTCATTTAAAGCAGACACTTCAATGGTCGGAGTAGTCGAGTGACTGAATGCACCGATTCTCTTCCCGACATTTTGACTACAATTAATGCGTACTGTATGCTATGGGTTCTGTACGGAGGTCTCAGCTATGGGATCCGAACTCGTGACTTTCGAGTGAGCAATTGTGGGATATAAAGGTCTAAATATATCTACACCATTTTTAGTTACTGATTGTAATGTAATCAGTGCTTCTTCCAGACTTTTTTCTCGGGGGGGGGGGGGGGGCACTTGATATTTTCGGGGGGGGGGGGGGGGGGGTTAACATTTTTCGGGGGGGGGGGGGGGTTGGACACTAGTAAAAGTGTATGTTTACTATATAAATTCCATCTCGTTCGGGGGGGGGGGCGGTAGACTTTCTTCTGGGCGGGGGGGGGGGGGGATATATTTTAAATCTCCAGGCAATATTTGTGAATCACTAGATTTTTGTTTGTAAGTACAATAGTGTATTTGCCAAATTTTCCCCCCATACATAATATACATAAAAAATTGCATGAAGCTTGGCTGATTGTAAATGTCGGAAGTTTTTTTCTTCAGACTTGTGAAGAATGCATTTATTGCTGTCAGCTAACATTAAATTAGTTAATTCTTGATTTAATATTTTTTTTAATTTTGTAGAGCTAAAAAAAAGTATATATTTATATTCGCTTCAATTTTTTATGATGTGATAGTTCAAAATGGCAGACATTATGTTGATTTAATCATTCATCAAGTTATTAGGATTATGTTTTATTATAAATAACTAGATTGTACATTAAAATAATGCAGTGAATGTAATATCTACATTTAAAGATTCACAACAAACAAAAAAAAATAACACACACAAACACTTTCGTCCCTACAACAGGTGATTTGTTCTGACAACTATAAATAGTACTACACACACAAGACATAGGCAAGACAGAAGTAAACACATTTCTGTAGACACATATAACCAATGGCAGGTGTCATATTCAATGAGACTGTTTTGCCGGGAGACTTAGTCTCTACGGAAACCGTATTGTCAGTGGCCATTTTGTCGGGATCCAAATTGACAATAGCCTATTTGTCGGGATTCGTAATGACGGGGGCCGTTGTGTCGAGAAACTAAATGACGGGAGCCTTATTGTCGGGAGCCTTATTTACTGGGGGCCCTTTTGTCGGGAGCCTATATGACGGGAGCCTATTTGTCGGTAGCCTATATAACGGGGTCAATATGTCGCTGGCCCTTTTGACGGGGTCGATGTGACCGGGCTCTTCTATCGGGGCCGATTTGTCGAGGTCGTATTGACGGGGCCGATTTGTCATTGGCCGGTTTGACGCCGCACGGTCACACATACCATATACATTAATTTAATCTATATCACAAGTCACGATCAATACTCCACGTGTAAATATCCGAAATGATTATGTGTATCGACGTCAAAGTAGGCGTCCCTACATCAGGTGATTTGTTCTGACAATAAAAAGTCATCTTCTTTATGTAACAACAGTTACGTCGTCCATTAGACGTAAAAAGGGCGTGGCTAGATGATTTAATTAAGATAAATTCTAGTTGTTTTAATCTTTTCCAGACAAAAATTATTGTTTTGCAAATAATAAATTTTTTTTTTTTTTTTTGAAAAAATATTGTTATTTATTTTAGTCAGATTTGCATGTATCAATCAATGAAAAAAAAAAATGTTTCCATTCAATCAAACAACAGTTTTAAAAAATTGTTAAGAATGAACCAAAAAACAAATTACCAGAACACTAACCATCAGATCAACAATGATTATAATACTGTCAACACAAGGCAGTGATTCAAGTGAAATGTTGACTTACAAAATTATCCTCATTTCAAAAGTTACCTAATGTATAAATTCCACCAGCTTTTCTATATACATTTACAATAAGATCTACGTAATCCAATTAAAAATCTGTTTAGCTTTTCAAGAACCATAGCAAAAACAGATAATCTGATAGTATATTTAGATTTTTTTCTCTCGTAACTTTAAAGTAAGAATCTGTATAAAGTTATAGAATTTCTCGGATACAAAAACCAGTCAACACTTCTATGTCAGCAGCCTGTTTTCATCACATCCATAGTACATGAGAGAAATGACAATGGTTATTTACACAGATATATACACATCTTTTTGCTTTCATTCAGAAGTGGTGTTCAAATAAACACACAAGTTGCTTGTTCACAGCTTCAAACTATTTACACACCTAATTTGTCAGTTGTTTATTTTTACTTTTCAAAATTTTAAAGTAGAGCAGTTTTAATTAACGAACAAAAATATTATCGTTAAGTAAATTTACCCTAAAAAAATCAGTCTAAATCATAAACCTGACATTGGAGGCTCACATTATTAAAAAAAACAGGGCGTATAATGTTTGCAAAAAAATATTGGAAACTGACAAAAGAGCATTCAAACATCAACTATTTCAACTTTTCTGTCATTCCAATGTTCAAACTTTTCAGATCATTTAAACATTCACTATTTGAACTTTTCTGCCATGCCCATGTTAAACTTATCAGATCATTCAAACATCCATTGTTTCAACTTTTCTGCCATTCCAATGTTCAAGGATTGTACATTTAATAACTTCCAGCAGCTCAGTCATGTAGTTAAATATTGCTTACGCTAACAATACTCATCCAACCTTGAATCATGTCATGTTAAGGCAATTATAGAATTATCTTTTTTTTTAAAATAAAAGTAACCTGCATAGATGTGCACACATTATACCATTATGGCTTGCAGCCTTGACATTATATAAAAAAAACGTAAAAGCTAATGCACATGTGGGTGTATGTAATATACCAGTGCCTGATATAGCCACAAAAATGGAATCTTTTTTTAAAAAAGTGGTGTTAAATTACTGGTAGTGAACTCAATTCAAATATGGCTTCCAGATGTCTAAGCAAACATTATTCCTAACCCAAATAAAAAAAAACAGATATTGGTATTAACCATACTTCCACATCTGGTAGTGACCCCACAACATTTTTTGTAATGAACTTTTGAAAAAAAATATTTTAACGACAGCTCATTAAGCAGAGCTAGTTTTATCAGAGCTAGATTGCGGACGGTCATGCATGTCTGGTGTAAATATAACTGGTCATGGATGAACTAACCAGTGTTAAGGCATGCCAGATTTTTTAAAAAGAAAAACTGTAAAATTGTCCATGTTAAAATAAGATGGGCAACATTGAAACAATTGCTTTTTTTAAAGGAGAAAATACATGAATGTCTTAACTTACAAAAATAAAATATAGAACAATAGCAGCAGTTTGTTGTAGGCAGAAATGTGCAGGTGCCAACAGAGATAGATTACATACATAGATTTAGTCACTAAAGCTATCAGGGTGGCTTATTCACTTGTGTCATACAGGGCTCAAAATATTTAAACTTTATTGCCTATATAATCATTCTTTCCGCTTGAAAGTCTACTATTTTGGATATAATTGAGTCTAAATAAACAGCTCAAGTAGTACAAATAAAGTTAACAATTTGAACCAGTGGTTCTTTAAGTAAATAATCCACCCAGATATATTTCTCAAGGTCTAATTGCTAATACAACATATTTTTTATTCCTAGTTCTTAAATTAGCCCTAAAAATTTAGGCTAGATTGTGGTACTGAGATTCAACATAAATTCTAGGTTGAACAATATTGGTCCAAAAATACAAATATATAAAACTTTATACACAATTATGAACACTAATGCTAAACACATGCATAGGTCAAGTATATTTAACTTTCAATTAAAAAGCCTCCAGAACTATAATTATAAAAATTATTTACATATACATATAAAGAACAGTTTAGAATTATTATTCACAGAAAAATACATTGATTTCAGACAAAAACTGAAAGCAAAGCATCGTTAGGTAGTTTTTTTTTTTACTTGAAAAAAAATTCACTCCAAACTGGCCATTATTGTAGTTAAAGATTTGAGAAAAATCTGGTCTATCAGACAAAGCTGCAATTTTTTTTTCTCCACGCTATTGTTTGTGGCAAGCTGGCTGAGTTATCAACGACACCAGTGAATCTCACTTTGTACACTGGAAGAGAACGACAATGTTGACAGGAGCTCTAGACAACAATCAAACAACCACTTCATATATAACCTTTTTAGGCTTGTTGCCCACTCCTGACATGGGATCGTGATTGTAGCCTCCATCTGGCCCTCCAATCATTGGGTCACCGCCGCCAGCAAATAATAAATTATTAAACAAGAAAACACCACCTCTACTAGCTCATCATTTTCTAAACATGTTTTTTTGGCTGTGTTCGAAAAGCGTAAGCAAATTTATTAAAGGGTTCCATAATTGGCAAATAAACAATTTAAAACAAAAACAAAAACAATCACCTAAACATAATCAGATTTTCTTAGAAAATTGTATTTTTTAATAAGTTTATATAGTATATGTTTGACTTAATGTTTTCTTTATGTTTAATTATTTTAATACTTTCATATATACATAATGGTATACACATTACATGCATTGTATCCCTTTTAACTTGTTAACTTAACTATACAATGTAAATATAATATAATTAAATGCAAATAAGACAACATATAATATATCAATTTAAGTTATGTAAACCTTGAGTTGAGTGCGGTTTATGTGGGTATTATCGGGGTAGGCTCCGGTTGAAAAAAAAAATAAAAAATAAAAAAATAAAAACTTTTTTATTACTAAAAAGCAAAAAATGATTTTCTCTAAAGCAGTGGTTCCCAACCTTTTTCGAGTGGCGACCCCCTTTTATAAAAGGTAAGTGACCCGCGACCCCCATAGAATTAAAAAGCCGAAATTAGTATGGAAATTAATAAGCACTAAAATAAGATTTTCTAGTAGACTTTCAATATGAACTACTCTTGATAACTATTTTAAGAGTTTCTCAAATTTACAATATTTCCAAGATTTATTTTCTTTACCGATTTTGCAGCTTTGATAAAAATGCCCCGAGATTATCATGGAAAGTTATAATATTCGTTCATTTTCCCTGAAGCTTCAGGTTAAGCTTATCTTGTTCGAACTCTAGGTCGTTTTAAGTATACCAAAAAGTCTTGTTTCCTTTGCACTTCAAAGAACAATTTGATTTCAGATTTCAATCTAAAAATCACAATTTACAACATTTCGTTTGACAGCCAACGTACTGTAGTGTAGAAGAGCAGAACCTCGTGATCTATATTAATGTTTTTGCTCAGTTCTTTGAAGGCTCCATATTTTATATAATTTACGACTTATACTAGCAATGGACTCTTAATATCGATTAGTTAGGGCAGTGGTTAGGGAGCTAAATCTTTTCTGTTTTCTGAAAGCCCGATTTTGAGCTAAACATAGATAGCGCACCATCCGTACAACCCCATTTTAATCATCAAGTTTCAAAAAGGGTATTTATTTTCTCTATTCACTCTTCATTGCTATCATCCGCATGAATATAGACACAGACCAGCAACTGCGAACACGAACTCACGTCTGATGATTTATCAACTTGAAAAGCAAACAATGGTGAAAGCTTAATTTCAATAAAAATGTGTTATTTAACATTTACGTACATGAAAGCGTTTGATGAGATTTTCTCCTATTGTTTTTTTTTTCGCTTGGCATTTTATATCGCGACTTCATTTGATGCTTGCACTAATGCTGGTGAAAACTTCCTGTTCGATCAAGTCTCTGGCGTTTGCAACTAGCTTCTTACCGACTAAAGAACTCCATATATGTTTCGGTGTGTTCCGAATGACACGTCTCAAATGGCGTTTTAGTTTTGAAGATTTTATAGATTCGTGACTGAGAACAACTTTGTACAGTGCGCTGTGTTTCTTCTCTATTACATTTCCAGTGATGTTAATGAAGCCGAATTTCAAAAATTCTTCTAAATATTTATGTTTTGTTTCAAATTACTAAGGTTTAGTATACCAGTTGGCGAACCCCCAGAAAGACCTTCGCGACCCCCTGGGGGGTCGCGACCCCCAGGTTGAGAACCCGTGCTCTAAAGTTTTATTAAGGTGCATCCGATAATGCGTTTCCTCTAAAAAAAATGGTAAATTTTGTTTTGTAACAAGACAATGGCAGCCATCTTGATAAATTAACCTGTTTGTAGGATTTCAACAAAAAATAAAAAACTGCATTTTAAGTCCAATAAACAATGATACCATAATCTTATTCTATATTTTGGGATACCCAGCTAAACAGTTTAAATGTAGATCTTGAAACTAATTTCGTACGAATCTTTAAATTTTGGATCCGGTAAAAACACTCAATTTTGGGGAGTTTTGGGGCATTAAATCTAGTGTTTTTGACGGACCCACATGTTTCTCTAAATATCCCTGCACAAACAATAGATGATTGCAAACTAAACATATGGATTCGCAAAGAGAAGTTGACTCACATGTAAAATTCATGAAAACTATAGTTTAGTAACTCAGCAATAGAGTTACATAACTCTGCTGCACCTGCTCACTGTGTAATTCTTATGAATGCGTATTTTGAAGCATGGGTATTATGGTTCAACTACACTACAGTAACACACAACATATAAAATTACTTCCTTAAATGTGTATGGCCTTAGTTGTTCCTAGTTACGCCTTTTTCGTGAACTCTTATTCAAGGTCAACTAGTAAAGACGCATGTTTTTTCAATGTGGAATATTCTTAACGCCATCTTTAGGCTTTATCATAATGTTTTATGCTGTATCATATTCCTTATCAATTTTTAACACTTTTGGTTGTTGATTCACATCACATAGAGGCTCTAAATTTTGTTTCACCATTTTTTTTTGTGGAGTAATATGGCACCCTTTTAAAACACCTCTGGTGTTATCTTTTGTGTCGAGATGTGTATCTGCTATTTAAAAAAAAAAAAAATTCTCTGTGTCCCTTCTGTACCAAGTGTTTATTGGAGCACAAACTCTGTTGCCGCCAGTCGCTCATATTGTTTAGCTGACTTTATTACAGCAGTCCCTGGTACTCCGTTAGAGTATACTTGTGATATATATGTGTCTTGCTTATTTGTTAGGGTGGCAAATTGTGTTTTTTTTTTTAATTCAGCGTTGGTAATTGTATTGGGCCAACGTCCTTGTATTATCGTATTATTGAAAAACACAATCCAAAGAAATATAACGTAAACAATAAAATTCAATGTATGTCGATGACAAAAATCCAACATAGTTATAGAAAATAACACATAGGCTTCTATAAAAGTCAGCTTTCCTCTAAATGTTATGAAAGCGAAATAATCCATGAAAAAAATACATAATTAAGACACAAAAGTGATATCTCTGTAAAAAAAAACCCGAAGTACATCTGGTAGAAACATTGAATCAACGATATCTTCGATTGTCTTGCAAATGTGTAAAAAATAATGATGTTGTGTGTATGTTTGAAGTTTATATATATATATATATATATATATATATATATATATATATATATATATATATATATATATATATATATATATATATATATATATATATATATACATATATATATATATATATATATATATATATATATATATATATATATATATATATATATATATATATATGTTTTTAAAAACTTTAGACAAACGCACATCCTTGTATGTCATTATTATTTTAAAAAAACGGTATTACCTTTATTGGTATGATTTGTCAATGATATGTCATTTTTGTTTGCTTTTATTTTACCAAACTGATTGTGTCTATTTAATAGGTAATTATTCCCCTTGCTAAATTTCTAAGCAAGAAAAAACCCAACAAGTTGTATATACCTCCCCTATGTATGAAATAAAGCTGTATCTAATACTGATTAGCAGATACATATTACCAGCTTATATATTTACAGTCTGGTGTAGTGTTGTGCTGATGGGTGGTGGTGTGGCTCCGATTGCAGTAGCAAAATAATTACTTGGACGTATATTATTTTTAAGGTTACATTACTATTCTATTGCTAGACTCTCAAAGACAAACAGTTGTTATTACTGGACAAAATCAAAGAAGAAACATCACTTAACATAATGTCATCACTAGTCTTTAAACCATGTACACAAATTAATTCATGTATTAATTTGTATGCTGTTGTTGTTGTTTTGAAGCACTACATTAAAATACATTTTTGTTTGTTTGTTTTTTATTTGGTAAATGTGGTATTATTATTATTGTATCTCCCTGAGTATAAATTTGCAAAATAATAATTATAGCTGACAACTACAATAATTGCCAATACTTTGTTTCTAGCCCCCTGATACAACTTACGATCATTACAATTGGTATATGTTGTTGATACATGAACACGAGCTGTAGAAGTCAAGTTTGAAGCGTGTCACGTGTGTGATATCTATAGGCCTATAACTGAGATCTGGTAACATTAAATGATGTGTTGTTCAAGCTATGTAAAGCAGACATAAACTAGGCAGAGTTACCAAGCAGTTAAATCTCAATCTTTTTTTTTAAAGCGTAGATGTTTAGGTATATAACTTTTATTTTATTTTTTGTATTTACTGCATATTTTTAATTAATTTTTTAAAATTTAAAGTACATGATTTGGTGGCTTTTTCTTAACCTATTGGGGTCTAAAAATGGCACCTAATCGGTGCGTGGACCTTTGTCCACAGGTGCTTTGACCAAAGGGGGTTTGACCACAGCAGAGCTTTGACCATAAGGGGTTTGACCACAGCGGGGCTTTGACCATAGCGGTGCTTTGACCATAGGGGGTTTGACCACAGCGGGCCTTTGACCATAGCGGTGCTTTGACCATAGGGGGTTTGACCATAGGGGGTTTGACCACAGCAGAGTTTTGACCATAGGGGCTTTGACCATAAGGGGTTTGACCATAGGGGGTTTAACCACAGCGGGCCTTTGACCATAGCGGTGCTTATACCATAGGGGGTTTGATCATAGGGGGTTCGACCACATGTTTTTTCTCAGCAGAGGGTCTTTGATTACAGGTGGTCTATCAACTGGTGTTTGATCACGGTGTGATACAATTAACACGATTTTATACATGTTTCCTGAGAGTACGTTAATATAAATTAACATGTATTTTAAAAAATCCAAGAACTATATTTTAACCTCCACATAAAGGCTGGTGCTAGGCCTCATAGATTTATTTTGAATATACATGAAACACAAATAATGCGACATATAACAAGTTTCATAAATAAATAATGTAGATGTACTTGAAAATACATAGCATATATAAAGGATAAAAATGATACAAAACTTGCCAACAATATAGTCAAAGATGTAATACATAAAATGGTTAACTAAATGACAGATGTGCTATAGCAAGCAAATATGTCAGTACATCTGTTTGACCATATGTCTGGACAGCACGTTGTACTTTTTCGTGCAGCATCTTGTATCGCTTCTCAGCTGGGTAGCTTGCCCCTGCGACACCTTGCAAGAAAGTTGTCTTTTGCCGTGAGCAGTCCATCTGTAGACCTTCAAGGAAACGCCACATTGTTGGGTGACTACATTGGAGGAAAGACTGAAGACTGTAATGCCATCCTTCACAAATGTTATTTGTTCATGCTACACCATCGCCAATCGTGTGCATTTGATTCCAATTTTCAACTGGAAACAAAGCTGTGTTGCTGCTGGAGTAGCAAGAGTATCCCCCAGTCTTCTTTTTATTTCTCCAACAGCTCGTTTTGCCAAACCATAGCTAATGTTTCCTTCGTGTGAATGTTGAGGAATTAGCTCTCCTATAATCACAAGATATTGTGCAACTATTGAAGCTTTGCACTTACAAGTGCGATTCTTCGTACACCGCCAAACGCGTGACCCGTCATGGCGTTCTCTGTGTAGCCAAAACTCGTGGCCACGATACAACAAAGTTCTTTTACCTTTTTTCGACGTGCTATACTCTCCAAGATTCTCCATGGTTTTGACATAGAGTAGTTTAGATGACTTGTATTTATTTATACATGATGATTTAACATATTATTACATCATGTCGAAATTTGAAATATAATTTAGCAACTTTTAAAATAAATCCTTACCATATAAAATATAAGTAGGTCTATAATTGTGGGTTAAATTAGGGTCAGTCTGGGACTTCCGGAGAAATGTTATAACAGATATGTTAAAATTTTTACCGCACCGTTCAAACAGGAAAAAAATGTCAATGATGGCTACACGAATAGGGTTCTATCAGTAGTAAAGCTTTTAAAATAATTTTATATCCACAATAAAGACGGGTAATATCGATCAATTAGACTTCATCAAATGTCTTCTAAATGTGTAACACATATTGCAACTGTGTTTAAACCATAATGGCATAGCCATTTTATATAGAAAGCAAGGAAACATATTAAGGTTTTCATCATTTTTCAATCAAAAATATAATATGTTAAAGATTGTATGTTTTTAGAAACAAAACATTGTGTCTCTTTTATTTGAATTATTCCCAATGCCTTAAATGTACTTAATTTGTTAATTAAACACCAACTTGTTTCCATTGCAAACTTTCAAAATAGGAATTAAATTTTTTTGTGAACTAAAATAACAACATATACACTGCAGTAAGCCTAATCTAGTATACACATTTAAAATGAACTAAAATAGAAAATATCTAACCATGTAAAATATGCATCTGCTACTTTGGGAGCGGGTAAGATGTAGCTCAATAAAAATTTGTGTGCGATTCAATATGGAAGACCATATGTTGATACAATCCTCAATCAAGTTATTGAAACTGTCATTTAAAGCAATCACCACATTGGTCTGAGAAGTCGAGTGATTGATTGCACCATTTAAATCCTCGGCCTTTTGGCTAAGATCATCGTGGTCTATATGTCACGGGTTCTGTACGGAGGTCTTAGCTGTGGCCGCAGTTTTTCCTAACGTTAGTCAGGTACCCATCTGAGCTTGGTGGACATAAGGACGTCCTACTTATATGGCATATTGTTTGGTTAACTTAGTTGTCAGTTCTGCTACATTGAAACACCCAGGTGGTCAACTCGCTAGTTTGTTTGGAAAATATGCATTGATGCTATTATTTTGTTTCATATAAACATAAAACCTCGGCTAACTTATCTGAATCAAATGTTACAAGAGGTAGCACGTGAAATGTGTGAGTTGCTATTGAGTTCGTTCATCACTTCCCCCTTCTGTTGACACACGGCTCTCTCTATGATGCAGGAAGATAAACAACAACACCATGTCTTTCAGTTAGCATAAACTTTGTTAATTCTTATTTCTGGTTAGTAGAATTCAATCGAACGACAAGTTAGTTGTATCGTTCACTTCAAGGTGTCGGGATGTGACAGTTACCAAAGAACAATTATGTTTGCGAATATTGTTGTTTAATTGGTGCAATATTAGTATGATACCCGTTTGTTTTGTTTGTTTTTTGTACAAGAAAAAAAACTATTCAAGAGGAAAAAAATCAAGCAGCAATACTTTTATTATAAAGTAATGAAACACCATACGTTTTGGTATGTTTTATTTTCTTCAAATTTTATGTGCAAACTGTCAAAGAAAACTAAATCTTCGTTTGAACAAGTTTTTTTTTTTTTTAAGTATGTATGTGGCCAACATTCAGAAGTTCTTACTGGTTACAAATCATTTAAGCAGAGCATTAAAACACTGTTAAATATTAATGTATACTATATAAGTTATAATGAGTATATAATATTATAGTTTATTACATGTAACATGTAGACTTATCCGAAGTAGACAATTTGTGTTCATGCAGAAACATGACTTTGAAAATAAAATATGGTGTACTGTTACATTTGTTTTTAATATCGTCCCGCTTTGCTTTAGAATTACTACCAATTTATAATGTGCTAATGACATAATGTCCTTTACCTCTATTTTTTTTTAACTTTGCAATAGTGTTTGATAGTAAGCAGTTAATAGTTTTAATAATGTTTATTTTTTTTTAAATTAAATCTCTAATGTTTTACTTGCTTGTTTTGTAAAGTGTGTTAGTAAAGCTTTTTTTTTGGTAAAATGTAGGCCTATAATTTATGTTAATTAGCGCTGTCCTAATGGCTGTACTAAAATGTGTGTATATGTCCAGCTTCTGTGTAATTGTTTCGGTCAGTCTCTTCAAAGTGAAGTTGTATATATTGAGTTTGTCTGTCACTATAATTGGGGTGTCGTATTTTGTCTTACCTATACGTTTCCTAGAATGTTTGATTTCTCTGCAACGATTTAAACATCCCTGCCTATCCCGTATTATGTAAATATCTCTACTACTATCTTAATTTATTAATTTATCTTTGGTATTTTAAAATAGTAATCACTATAAAGCTCACTTAAGAACATTGTTTGAATAGACTGACTCGTCTTTAAAAAAAAAGTTAACAAACCCAATAAAGTTTAATATAAAAAAAAAAAAAAAAAAAAAAAAAAAAAAAAAAAAAAAAAAAAAAAAAAACAATAACATTAAAAAAAAAGAAATAAAAAAGCAATGCGAATATTAACTGTCAAATATGTTAGTAAAGTCAAACGTTATAAAATTAGGAGATCAGTGTTTACGTAACGACAACTCACGTTTCATAATACATTTTATTGTAATGCTGATTTTTATTATTGTTTCCAAAAGTAAAAGTGTAACAGCATGCATATTAATGCAATGTAGCTTTAATTTATTGTATCGGTTTAAAAAATAGGTGTATATTATGTCCTTCATGCAGACTTATATTTAGTTTTATACAAACTAAAAAAAAACAACATATTTGAAGTTAACTTTGAGACACCAATGGCAAGAATTGTTGAACCAGATCTTTAGTGTTGTTGGGTTCGTCATCACGTGGTATCACGTAGTCATTAGGTTACGTAAACAATTATTACCACTTTAATTACAATTCATTAAGCGGGACCTAGTGACAAATAGCCGCCATGTTGTTGTTTATTTTTTTTTTTTTTTTTTTTTTTTGTTATCAATGGGAATCCCGTTCAAAACAATTGATTTCGTTCTAAAACTATTATGTCTCCATGGATAAAGGACTGAATTATGTTTAAGTGAGAGAAAACAAGAACGTACAAGTCCTATTGTGCGTATCTTCAGGATCAGTCTGGGATTTCCGAATAAATGTTGTAAACGTTATGTTGAAGTTTTCATGAAACTAATCTAAAAGGAACATTAATTCGATAGTGCAAAGGGGAACTGGTGGTTGAAGGGGGGGGTGGGGGTGGGGGCAGTGTTTATGTCGATAGTAAAAGTTGTATATAATTCACAAAAGCAGGAAATAGGCTATACACAATGGTCAGCTCCCAAAAATGCAAAAACCGACTTCATCTATTGTCTTTAAAATATGTAACACACGCCGTAAAAGTATTTATATTTCAATAACAAGGATATTTTAAATAAAAAAGGCAGTGTATAATTGATGCAATTTTACAATTTTAATATACATTTTTTATGTTTATACAGGTAAAATTATATATGTGTTTTATTTAATGTTTTTTTCCCAAATTAATGTAATGTACTTTCATTGTTAATTAAACAGATTGTTACTTCCCCTGCTAAAACTTTCAGAACAAGATTGAAGTTATTTGTTAAAACAAAATATGTCCATTATAACACATTGCTCAACAAGAATAACAGTAACGTAGACTTAACTTACAACAATCACTATTTTGTTTTGTAATTCGATGCTAGAAATGTTACTAACATGTAGACACTTTCAAAATAAACTAAATAGAAAGTATGTAATCGTGTATGATAGTGGCTATGTTGGGAGCGGGTCAAATGTGGTTCAATATAAAGTTGTGTGTGAGTTCAGTATGGCAAGATTATGTTAATAGAATCCTTATCAGTTATTGAAACTGTCATTTAATAAAGCAGATACCACAATGGTCGGAGTAGTCGAGCTATTGACTGCATCATTTGACTTCTAGGCACTGTTGTTAAGATCAATGTCTACTCTCTTTTATGTGTTCTGTACGGAGGTCTGAGCTGTGGCCGCTGTTTTTTACCTGACATTAGTCAGGTACCCATCTGAGCTGGGTGGACAGATTCATCTCAGGGAACGTAACTCAAGACTTTTGGGGGAGATATAAATAGAAATATATATATATATATATATATATATATATATATATATATATATATATATATATATATATATATATATATATATATATATATTTATATATATATATATAAAGCAATGTATGTGTGTTTGTCCTTTATGCATTACTACACCTCTCATCACATGGCCGTGAAACTTTGGGAAGTTGTTGAGAATATTCCTGGGAAGGTTTCTGCGAAAAAAAAATTCAATTTCGCTGGGGTGGCGCCCCGGCAGTGCGCGATTTGTTTTTCTCTATATACCGTATATAAAAATAAAAGTCGATTTTGGTTTGGCATCGTTTATCCGATAGTCATGAGACTTTGGGGAGTTCATTATACCACAATAGTGAAGGGTTCTGTAAAAAAATAATTTTTATTTTCGCAAGGGCGGCGCCACGGGAGGGTGCGATTTTTCTCTATATACGGTATATAAAAATAAAAGTCGATTTTGGTGTGACACCGTTATCCGATAGCCATGAGACTTAGGGGGAGTTGATTAGAACAATTCAGGGAAAGGGTTCTGTAAAAAAATCCTTTTTTAATTTCGCAAAGGCGGCGCCACAGGAGGCTGTGATTTTTCTCTATATACGGTTTATAAAAATAAAAGTCGATTTCGGTTTCACACCGTTCATCCGTGTACCATGAAACTTCGGGGAGATGATTATATCACTCAATGGTAGGGTTCTGCAAAAAAAAAAAATTGTTTAATATTGCAAGGGCGGCGCCCCCCCTGTGGAGGGGCGATTTTTTTTTCTCTATACACGGTATATAAAAAATAAAACTCGGATGCGGTTCATCCGAGTGCCATGAAACTTTAGGGAGTAGATGAGAATACTCCCGAGAATATTTCGGCGAAAAAGAAAACTAACGTTTCTTATGGGCAGCGCCATATAGGGTACAACTTTCGTCAATACACGGTTTGGCGCCCAGAGTTTTAGAGCGACGATGTTGGCACTTGGCATCCGTTAATCGAGCGTCTTGCATAGCGAGTAAGGGGTACTACTATATTCAGCGGTAAAACTACAACAGGCTTCTAAAAATAACTTTGTAACGCGAGGAAATCCTTCTGTACAGTTTCGTCACCTTGCCAAAGATGAAAAAAAAACTTTTATAATATGAGGAGCCTACTGTAGAGTTTCGTCACTTTGCGAATGATGCAATAAGCATCTATTATTAGACAATCCAGTCGGAAATTGAGATCGAGCATCTAAAAATAGACCATTAGTAACGCTAGCATATTGATCAGTCACGCTGATGTATAAAACACGTCAAATACTTTTTTTACGTGTTAAAGAAAAAAATCCTGTTCATTTGTGTCACCTTAGCGAATGACGAAATCAGCATTATTATTAACAGGATGCTATTTGGCACGATGGCGCCTGTTAGTTTTAAGGAGCCAGGGGTCGTACGCCGCGCCTATGCGGTAGTGTAATCGGGGGGTGGGGGCCCTGAGAGCGCCCTCTACGTCTCTGACACATGGGCCGTCACCGAAGTGTGTTCTACCATATTATTTCGGTGAGTGATTAATGTACATTCAATGTTTTCATGCGGTAGTGTAGGTAAACCTGTGTCCCGATATTTATGGTCCAAGCGCAGGCATTGTTTACATTTAAATAACTCACTTTTAGAAACGACGGTTACGCGTCTAAGAACACATGATTGGTAACGCGTTGCTGAAATCCTTCTAATACATTTTATCAAACTTACTTCTATCCCCGCGGCAACGCGCGGGGAACGGGTACGCTAGTATATATATATATATATATATATATATATATATATATATATATATATATATATATATATATATATATATATATATATATATATATATATATGTAACTAGGGGAAGTTACCAAGAGACATAACGTGTTACAGTCTGACGTCACAGTGCAGGTGTTGGCTGATGCCAAGGCGTAATATCTCGGGAAGCGATACGAAAGACGGTCTGTCAACTTTGATGTGACAGGATGCAGGTGGCTTATTAAAATCGGACTGTACGACAGAAGCGGCGTAATGCAACGATTACGATTACGATTATGATAGGACCGAATATGACTACGATTTCAAGGGATAAATAGGGGGGGGACGGCGGAGCTCGACCCTTTTCCCCTCTTGCCTCTTTCATCGCTCGCTTAGATCAGTCAGTCTGTGTGACTATGTCAAGTCGGTTATAGAACGGGTTAGCCGTATTGTGTTAAGGAGGATTATAGACATGTGGATTCAGTTATATAAAGCCTAGTGAAGGACTGTTAGGGGTCAGTTGATTCAGACTATTATTGAGAAGCATTCCTGTTGATTTATTGTGTTATTATGAAGCATTTCTTGATTCATGTAATAAAGGATCAATAGCGAACCTGCATCTTGAGTATCTATACTGTGGTCAATGTTGTCTAGAATGAGTGGTTAAACTCGTTAACACGTGGCACTACAGGCAATTAGGTCTCATTACATGTGGCGTTGCGAGCATGGTAACTGTTGGCTCGTTACAATTGGCGTTGTCGGCAGGATAAATGTTCGCTCGTCACAATTGGCGCTGCGAGCAGGGTAAATGTTCGCTCGTCACAATTGGCGCTGCGATCAGGATGAATTCAACTAGACTTGCCGTTTAAGGCACCTATAGTCAACCTTGTGCATAACTGTGTTTAGTGTGTGTGTGAATTCGGACATTCAGGAACTGTGAAAATTGAGGAACGAGGAAAAATTTTTCATACACACACGGTAAGAAAGAACTCTTTTTTTTAGTACTTAAGGAAGAAAATGTCTACTCTGGACGAGAAGCAGACCCATATAGTGGTCCTACCCAGAGAGTCCCATATTAACAAATTTTACGGGGACGGAGACCCAACTTTAACCAACAGGTTCAGTGAAGAGGTCAAAGCGGCCTGGGCCTCGAGACATATGTCACCAGAGGAAAGATTAAGACTGCTGATGGGTAGTATAGGTGAAACGGTTAGGGCAGAGGTTAAGTGCCACGATAGGACCGTCCAATCAGATCCAGATAAGGTGCTGGATCTGATTATGGAGACCTTTGGGGAGAGACGGTCGGGAGTGCAACTGCTATCGGGATTCGTGGGCTTAAAGCAGAGAATGGCGGAGAGTGTGATGGAGTACTCACACAGGATGAACAGGGCCTTTGATTTGGTAAAGGGCAAATCACCGGACATTGATGTACGCCTACTGAGGGACCATTTCATCGAGGGGCTAGCAACCCCGATCTTAAGGAGAGAGTTGAAAGAGGAGGTCCACAGAGACCAGCAGTTGACCTTCCTTCAGGTCAGGAACTCAGCGATCCGCAGGTCCGAGGATGAGGACCAATCGAACTGTTCGGTGGACAAAGTCTCTGTGCCTGAACAGAGACAATCCCCACCCACAGGGGCCGACACGATGGAGACCATGATGGCTCAACTGTTGGCCCACCTAGAGAAGGTTGACCAACGCTTGAAGTGGTTGGAAAGCAGGTCAACAGCTGAGAATCAGGAAAAGAACGGTACAAAACGGGGACGGGTTGGACGGCCGCGTCCTGCCAAGCCATCACTCCAATGGACGGCAGACGGTCGACCAATTTGTTTGTCCTGTTCACAACCCGGACATATGGCACGGTACTGTCCGGTGAAACGATCGCTCTCTGTAGGGCAGGTCAAGGCTACAGAGCGGCGAGGTAATGACTTAGTAAACAAAATGACAAAGAAACACAGTAAGGAGAAAAAGAAAGGCAAAACACAACTAATGGAAAAAATGAACTGTGAAATGAACTTGAATGTTGAAAAGTGTCAGTCAAGTGAACAATTTGTTGGTAGAGAAAAATGATGATAAGGAAGAAATTGGTAGACTTAATAAAGGAATTCAAAGTCTAACCAGGAAACTGGATAGGAAAAGTTCATGCAAATCAAAAGCACAGGAGAAATGTTCATCTTTAAAGTGTCTGTTATCGGAAGAAGTAAATAAAAATATTAGACAACAGAACAGTGTTGGCAAACTAGAAGGAATGAAAGAGTCTCAAACAAGACTTGAAGAAAAATTATCAGATATTGAAAAAGAACTTCAAATTACAGCAAGGCTGGGATCCATCGAACAGCGATGGGCAGCAGAATTGGCACTCGTTGACCTAGAGAGAAAACATCGCCCGGGGCGGTCCAATGGCAATGCGGACGCTTTATCAAGGAATCCTTACGAGAGACCGGGTGATGAGGAAGAAACGCTGACAGGAATATGTAAGGTCAGAGCGTCAGCAGATATCCCTCACGGGGTACAAGTGATGCAAAACGGGCAGACCGGGGTGGAGCACAGATCCACGGAACCCGAACATATGGACAGTAGTGATTTTAATTGCCTTAATCACCAAAAGATAAGAGATGCCCAGAGAACGGATAGTGGCTTACAACCGCTATTGAAATACGTCCAGGAACAAAAATTCCCAGGAAGAAGGGAAAGAGAACAATTTGGTCGAGAAACAAAGAAAATACTGAGTCAGTGGAACCGTCTCAGTATAAAGGATGGTGTTCTCATGCGGAGAATTCATGACCAAATTGATGGCACAATACACCAGGTGGTGGTGCCGGGACAGTTAAGAGAAGAAGTGCTAAGGTTGGCACATGACAGGGCAGGACACCAGGGTCAGGACAGGACGCACAAAATTTTACGACGGAGGTGTTACTGGCCCAATATGGAGATGGAGGTCAAACGCCATTGTGAGGCTTGTGTGAGGTGTCAGCATGCGAAAATGCCAGTTGTCAAAATGAGACAGCCATCAGGATACCTACTAGCGACAAAACCACTAGAGATTGTGGCTATGGACTTTACGTCGTTGGAGCAATCATCGGATGGGACGGAACATGTGTTGGTAATGACTGATGTATTCACCAAATGGACGGTGGCGGTGCCCACGCGAGATCAGACCGCCAAAACAGTGGCAAAGGTCTTAATAGAACATTGGTTCATCAAATATGGCATACCAAGACAATTACACTCTGACCAAGGAAGGGCTTTCGAGTCAGAAGTAATTAACCAACTGTGCAGCCACTACGGGATCAACAAATCTAGAACAACCACATTTAATCCGAAAGGAAACGGACAGTGTGAACGGTTCAACCGCAGCATGCATGATTTGCTGCGTACGCTAGAACCTGAACAGAAAAAACGTTGGCCTGATTTTCTCCCAGAGTTGGTATATCTATACAACTGCACACCACATGCCACAACCGGCTTTTCGCCATACATGTTGCTGTTCGGACGAGAGGCTCGACTCCCTCTTGATTTGTTCCTAGGAAAAAGGGAGAGTATGACTGGCTCATACACCGCACTGGAATATGTGAATGAACATATGAGAAGAATTAGAGAAATGTACAGGGTAGTACAGGAAAGACTAGAACATGAATCTCGGCGAAGGGAACCGCCGATACAGACGAAGGACCCGCCACTCAAACTGAATGACAGGGTATTACTGCGTAGTCACCCGTTAGGCAGAAACAAAATCCACGATCTCTGGGGACAGGAGATATGGCAAGTCGTGGAGATGCCTAAAGCAGCAGGTGGCCCCTTTAAGATAAGACCCATCGATCACGCCAAACCGGATCGGTGGGCGAATATTGCTCAATTAAAGAAATATTGGAATAGGCAAGAAGAGCAGTTACACACAGAGAAACCCAAGACAATTAGGGAACCGGAAGTTATAACGGAAATTCACATACCCATTCCGGAACCATATCACCATCAACAGAACAACCGCGATAAGCAAGGGGAGGATACCGGCAACAATGAGGATCCCGGTCCCTCCAGAAGCAGAGAGACAGTAGACCATCAGATAAGTGGTCCGCGGAGAAGTTTAAGGAACAGAAGGAATACGAAATTTTTTGTCAGCAACCATCAATTCTTTCATGGTCGCGCTGGTATGAAAACAGACTGTTCAGAGAGCTATAGAAGTGAACTGGTGAAGGCACCAAATGGAAAGGGTGGATGTGAATTCTAGAACTGTTTTGTGTCTCAGGAAGATGATGTAGACACAGTTGATATGTGAAATAGGTAGAACTGTCAATCGTATACGAATGGAACGTCGTGGACAGTGAGTGGAACAATAGATTTTTTTTTACGACTGTGCGATTGACTTTGGAGGAGTGCACCTGCCAGGCGTTGTTTGTGGTTGAAAACACACAAAAAAAGCAGGGGTGGATGTAACTAGGGGAAGTTACCAAGAGACATAACGTGTTACAGTCTGACGTCACAGTGCAGGTGTTGGCTGATGCCAAGGCGTAATATCTCGGGAAGCGATACGAAAGACGGTCTGTCAACTTTGATGTGACAGGATGCAGGTGGCTTATTAAAATCGGACTGTACGACAGAAGCGGCGTAATGCAACGATTACGATTACGATTATGATAGGACCGAATATGACTACGATTTCAAGGGATAAATAGGGGGGGGACGGCGGAGCTCGACCCTTTTCCCCTCTTGCCTCTTTCATCGCTCGCTTAGATCAGTCAGTCTGTGTGACTATGTCAAGTCGGTTATAGAACGGGTTAGCCGTATTGTGTTAAGGAGGATTATAGACATGTGGATTCAGTTATATAAAGCCTAGTGAAGGACTGTTAGGGGTCAGTTGATTCAGACTATTATTGAGAAGCATTCCTGTTGATTTATTGTGTTATTATGAAGCATTTCTTGATTCATGTAATAAAGGATCAATAGCGAACCTGCATCTTGAGTATCTATACTGTGGTCAATGTTGTCTAGAATGAGTGGTTAAACTCGTTAACACGTGGCACTACAGGCAATTAGGTCTCATTACATGTGGCGTTGCGAGCATGGTAACTGTTGGCTCGTTACAATTGGCGTTGTCGGCAGGATAAATGTTCGCTCGTCACATATATATATATATATATATATATATATATATATATATATATATATATATATATATATTTATTTATTTATTTATTTATTTATTTATTTATTTATTTATTTATTTATTTATTTATTTATTTATTTATTTATTTATTTATTTATTTATTTATTTATTTATTTATTTATTTATTTGTTTATTTATTTATTTATTTATTTATTTATTTATTTATTTATTTATTTATTTATTTATTTATTTATTTATTTATTTATTTATTTATTTATTTATTTATTTATTTATTTATTTATTTATTTATTTATTTATTTATTTATTTATTTATTTATTTATTTATTTATTTATTTATTTATTTATTTATTTATTTATTTATTTATTTATTTATTTATTTATTTATTTATTTATTTATTTATTTATTTATTTATTTATTTATTTATTTATTTATTTATTTATTTATTTATTTATTTATTTATTTATTTATTTATCTATTTATTTATTTATTTATTTATTTATTTATTTATTTATTTATTTATTTATTTATTTATTTATTTATTTATTTATTTATTTATTTATTTATTTATTTATTATAGGTTATTCGATGGCGAAGTCTGTGTACACAGATTTCATGTATGCATCCAAGATTTATGGCTATTCCGTATGTTTTGTACTACTACTTTGATATGTACTTGTGTTATAATATATATTCATTATGTGTACAAAGTATAATGTAAAACTAGTTAAAACCATTCATTAATCACATTTATAAATATTTTATGATTAGATTTTCTTATCGAGTTTAATCCATAAAGAGAGAGAGATGTATTGTAATGCCTTTTTTTTTAAAGTAGGGGATGTAAATGAAAACGTGTTGACTTAGGCGCTACATGCGCTGTTGTTTCCATTTGAATTGTTGTCCTTAAAAGAAAATTTAAAGTGGAAATAGATGACTGTACAATAAGGTCATATTAAAAAGGCGTCAAGCCTGGGGAAAAAATGTTCTTATTTGGCAAAATGCTTATTGGGATAGTCATTGAATGTGTGTAGATATAAAATAGTTTTTTTTTTTCAACCCTTCCCCCATTGAATATCTGAACATAATTTTTTAGACGGAGTGCGATAACAATAAGATGAACAGTGACACAATTTTGGACTCGTCAAGAACTTATATGTTGGTCTAGCAGGGGTCTCCAATTTTTTTAGTCCGAGGGCCGCATTAACTATCACATTTCATTTCGGGGGGTCAATTTGTTTCTAGGAATGTAGTGATTTTTCTGAGAAAAGTTCACCAGCCCTCACCAACACACGTTTTTTTCCGTGCACAAAATGATCTCCGCGGGCCGGATGAGAGGTCCTCGCGGGCCGCATCCGGCCCGCGTGCCGTAGTTTGGAGACACCTGGTCTAGAGGACAAGATATCCAAATATACGGCCGTGTGCTAGATGATAATTGGACCACGCACTGGTGTAGGTGTTTGGGGGATGATATGTGTGTGTGTCTTTGTGTGGTGGGGGGGGGGCATGGTATTTGATACATATAACTTACACGTAATGTGTTCATATAAATCATCGGTCGCTTGAGTTCCTAAGCGTAATGTAAGTCAACTTATACAGTACGATGTGTGTAGCGTGAAACGTGTAACTTTATACGCTCGGAAATGTACACTGAAGAAATGCTAAATAATAAAGTAAAACGTTTATAAAATATATTAAGCTTTAAGGACTTGATAAAAACATTACAAAATGTGATATTTAAATTAATGTTGTTTGGTATTAAATTTTGAAGAAAGTGTACTACTAATATGTAAACATTCGTTGGTAAAGGCTTCTTAAAACACAACATGGACCCAACACACTTGAGTTATCCATGTACAAGAAAGATACTGTATGTGGCACTGTAATGACGAAATAGTGTAATGTTGGTCATAGATAAACGATAGATAGCGTAGGCCAACTAGACATTGGTCAAGCAGAACCAATATAATGCAGTGACGAACTGACCATTTACGTGAGAGGATGAGCTGATCCCTGAAGCAAATTTTGCGAGTAGGATGTATATTGTTAGGAGAATATCGGAGCGTTTAGGGATCAATCGCGGATAAGCGAGTAGTAGCGGAGCTTGATATTTGTGTGAAGAAAGCATTTGCAATCAGACTAGAGACCGAATATTATTGTGTACGAGAAAAATGGCCCGTTGAGGAAGGATACACCGGGCGCTAGGCTGATAGTGCTGTCTCTTTTCTCTAAACTAAAACCACCACCCCCACCCCCCACCCACCCCCCACCCCCACACACACCACCCCCACCCACACACACACACCACCCCCACCCCCCACACCCCCCACACCCCAAAAAATATGTATACCGTCCCATTCAACGAAATATAATTATATACTTTTTCCAGTGTCCGCCCCCTCCCCGAAAATTCTACCCCCGCCCCCGAAAATTTCAAGTACCCCCACCCCTCTCCGGGGAGGAAAAAGCCTAAACTAAAACCACCCCACCCCCCACAACCACCACCCCCCACCCCCCACACACACCACCCCCCCCCCCCACACACACACACACACACCACCCCCCCCCCCCCCAAAAAAAAAACATGTCTACCGTCCCATTCAACGAAATATAATTATATACTTTTTCCAGTGTCCGCCCCCTCCCCGAAAATTCTACCCCCGCCACCGAAAATTTCAAGTACCCCCACCCCTCTCCGGGGAGGAAAAAGTCTAAATTAAAACCACCCCCCCCCCACACCCCCCCACACCCCCCCCCCACACACCCCACCCCCCCTCCCCCCCTCCCCCCCTCCCCCCCCCCCCTAAAAAAACATGTCTACCGTCCCATTCAACGAAATATAATTATATACTTTTTCCAGTGTCCGCCCCCTCCCCGAAAATTCTACCCCGCTCCCGAAAATTTCAAGTACCCTCACCCCTCTCCGTGGAGGAAAAAGTCTGAAAGAAACACTGGTGTCGCGCATAGCCACTACGCGAAGAATTGCATTAAAGAAATTGCAAGAAAACCACTTTTTAGATTAGACACATTAATTAGGCGGTAATTTTATTATAGAGTATCGATGAGGAAATTTCTTTTGAGTTGGGGAGGGGGGGGGGGGGCTCAGACGTTCTTACGCGGGGGTGGGGCTTCGCCACTACCCGAAGAATTGTATGAAAGAAACTCTTCACGCAAACCACTTAGATTAGACCAAATTGCCTTTGTATTGAATGTTTACTCGATAATCAATGACGTCATATTAATGTGTGCACTATCCGGCTTGAGATTATTTTCTACTCTGTGCGCTAAATGTGTCGACGTCATACTTCGTTTTTCGAATTACTATGCATGTTTTTATTTTCCTTGTGTTTTCTCTACAGCGTTCTTGTCAGACAGATAGATAGATAGATAGATAGATAGATAGATAGATAGATAGATAGATAGATAGATAGATAGATAGATAGACAGACAGCGAAACTATTATTATAGATAGTAGATTAAGAGAGAATAGATGATTTATTAGGCGCAAATAAAGCAACATTATAACACGTTTTGAAATGGACTTGTGTTTGATCTTACACACTGTGCCAGCCTATACACAATTAAAAACAAATAGGTCTACAGTGTGTGTTTCATTTTACACATACCGTTCCGTATGTATTAGTTATATGTTTATCGCAAGTAACAAGTAATAACTTAGTACAATGCATGTCATGAACCCATCGATTTCTGAACTAAACACAATCCACACAGCATAGAAAACGGTCAACTATCTTCATTAATTCATCTTCAGGCAATAATTGTAAATGTATTATTTTGATATTGGGTGCTCTTAAATAAATATATAATATTTTGATTTGGTTTTTTAAACGAGTTTTTCACAATTACTTCCCATATTTGATTTCCTAACAAACAACGGCAGACAACTCAAAGACACAACATCCGACAAATAGATAAATAAACTAAGTTGTATAAATAATATTACATTTATGTATATATGATCCATTGTCATTAATTTGTTGATTATAAGATATCTAAACATACTTTGCAGAAAAATGAAACAATTAATAAATGCTTTTAATACATTTAAAAAAAACAATACTATGTACTTATTTCATGTAGATTTTTATAATATGTAAACAACTAAGTGTATATTCATTACCCAAAACATGTTCACTGTTGGCTAAATAATTGTTTTTAACCAGCTGATTTGTATCTGACGTGCATAAATCTGTCTCAAAATATTATGAGCGAAAAGATTAATCTGAGGGTGTTAAATTTTGACATAAGTGAATGAGAAATAGCATGTCTTCTGACTCAGTTGACAGAATCGAGATAGGATTTAATTAAGTAGATGGCAACAGAAAGATCGTTTATTTTTACATAAGTCAATCTACGTGTATGGATGGAGGGGGGAAGGGGGCGGTAGTTTTCTATGGGCATCAGGTGACTGCATGTTGTGTGATGCGCATATTGACCCATGCTTAAACACGACAATACAAGTTAAAAGACTCAGCTGTTTACTCGACTACACAATGTATCCATGTCATGTCAAATTGAATCAACGTATTACAAAAATTGCACTATATTCACAATTCAAGATATATGAAGCATATTGCACATCCAACACACGATATACCCAACTCACGACATGTCCGAATCCGGATATACCAAACTTACATTATACAAAACTGACGATTTAATAATCTCGGAATATTCCCAAATCATGATATACCCACTAAAGTATACCAAATTAACGATATAAGCAACTTACGATATACGGGGTTTTAAAAATATATTGTCAACTTGATACACACAATCAAAATTAAGACTAGAATATTCGATTCGTTAAAGTTGTGCTATTTTATTTTACATTTGAATCTATAATCTACGAACAAAAAGGCAATTTTCGCCCACATTTCACCGATTGTAGTCCAAAGGTCACCAATTGTCGTCCAAAGGTCACCAATTGTCGTCCAAAGGTCACCAATTGTAGTCCAAAGGTCACCTATTGTAATCCAAAGTTCACCAATTGTATCCAACATGCCACCATCATTAGCCCTCATGTCTCCAACAGTTGGATATGTGTAAAACGCACTATCGTCACCAAAAAAAAAAAAAAAAAAAAAAAAAAAAAAAAAAAAAAAAAAAAAAAACACCTCCTCTGACGCCCTATCTACCCGTACCCAACTCCTGCATGTGAGATGAATAGTTAAAGTAGATGTAAGACATGTTTGTGTTGTGTTTTCTTCTGTATTTGTGAATGCGTTTGCGTTTAGTTTTGTTCTGTTCACATTTTAAAAAGATTCACCGTGGCGGAGCACGGGTATGCAGCTTGTCTTTAATTAATTGCGTTAGCTGACACGTTTGTGTCGCTCTTATATATTATGTTATTGTAATTGTGGTAATTGAACCTACTTAACATACAATGACGGATTTTGTTCACATAGATGTCCGAAAAAGCCAATCAGTCAGGATTGTATAACCATATTAATTTCAGTAACAGTCAGGATGGTATAACCATATTAATTTTAGTAACAGTCAGGATTGTATAACCATATTAATTTCAGTAACAGTCAGGATGGTATAACCATATTAATTTTAGTAACAGTCAGGATTGTATAACCATATTAATTTCAGTAACAGTCAGGATGGTATAACCATATTAATTTTAGTAACAGTCAGGATTGTATAACCATATTAATGTTAGTAACAGTCAGGATTATATAACCATATTAATTTTAGTAACAGTCAGGATTGTATAACCATATTAATTTGAGTAACACCGCGCATGATTTTGAGAGTATTTGTTGGACCTCTCGAATACCTTTGAGACTATTCTCGCCTGAGTCCATTGATCCCGATCCATTATAGTTGTTAGATTAAGTTCCAGACACACATTATATTTTAATAAAAAATATTTATTAATCAAGAGTACCTAAACCACATGTAATAATATTGTTTAAACCGACTTCATCGTTTGTGCTTGAAAAGAGTAAACAAACTCAATACAGTTTTCCTTTATTTGCAAATACACACATGTTTGAAAACGCAGCATGCATTCACTACAAATTTCAGATTTGTTTACAGCTTGTTATTTTGTAAATAAGTACATTAAATTACATTATACAGCCGTTTATTTTATGTTGGTTTTTTTTTCAATGTTTTTCCTTCCTAAATCTTAATTAAGCTCGATTTTCTTGACTATGTAAAAATAAATGTTAAAACTCATTTTCTAGTTTTGACTGTAAAAAACGTGTGTTTTCCTTTTTTCTCCATCGCAACCAAACCATCTTCTTCTATCCCCTCCCCTCTCCAGATATGTTGTTATGTATAGAGGATCTCTTTTATAGCTGGTACTCTGTTGTAAGCGAAAAATGATAAGCGTACAGTTCAACATATTATGAATTCTACTGGTAATAGTGAAGCAATACAATACACATTACCATGGGAAAGAATGGCAATGTACAGAATTCTTAGTTTGTGTTTGTTCTAAATTCAAATATAAAATAAATATGGGTTATGTTTAAAATGAATAGGGAAATTATACAGACAACAGCGAAACTTGTATTTAACGTTGATCTGACGAGATCAAAATAGTAAAAAATATAGCTACTGTGTTTTTGTTTGCAATTACAGTAATATTTCAACATAAAACAATGAAACATCTACAGTTTTAGATCTTGTTTAAATTAAATAAATATTGCTGGTATATAATATTTCAAACATTTATTAATTTGACTGATTTTATAAAATATTGTATTTCTTTAATACAATGTTATATTAAAAAGGTAATTAATTCCCTTGCACACTATCCAAAGAAATGCTTGGTAAATACTTATCTGCTTCGGAAAAAAATACATTTTGAAAAGTGTGGGCAACATTGTAACAAATATAACGGATACATTTAAAATTAACAAAAAATAGAAAATATGTAACCATATAAGGTACGTAGGCGTCACTTTTGGAGCTGGTCAAATGTAGCTCAATTTAAAGTTGTGTGTGTGTGTGTGTGTGTTCAGTATGGCAGGCATTATGTTCATACAATCATTACTTAAGTTATTGAAACTGTCATTTAAAGTAGTGGTCGGAGTAGTCGAGTGACTGCTTGCACCGAATCTCTTCTCTGTATTTTGAATAAGATCAAAGTGTTCTATCTGTTAAGGATTATGTACAGAGGTCTTAGCTGTAGCTTCAGTTTTTCCTAATGTTAATCAGGTTCCCATCTGAGCTGGTTGGAAATAGCAATTTAGCTATCGGTTATTTCCCGTAATATCATTAATGAAAAGGAATAAAAAGCAAACTTTAAACGCTAATTGTCAATATATAAGTACTATTATTTCGTTGATAGTGTGTATATAATGTTACCGTTACGTAAAATGTAACATTAATTTAAATAGACCATTATGTTCAGGCAATATTTGGATAAACGCATATTTCACTCTATATGTCAGTGTGGATACTAGGACTAACATAAAATAGGTACACTTAAATGTTTATTGCAATATTTTTGACATAGGAGAACGTTGTTCGGATTTGACGAGCAATATTTCTGAGACGTACAGCACTCAACCAACCAAAGATTAATTTTACTTTTCTACTCACATACTAGAAATGATGTAAGTACTGTTATGATCAGTCAATTCATAGCTTGTAAACTTTCTCTATTACAATAAATATGTATATATATATATATATATATATATATATATATATATATATATATATATATATATATATATATATATATATATATATATATATCAAATAAGTAGCCAATAATGCACAACGACACAATTTATTTTTCTAATATGAAAAAACTTTTCCTTGAAAAGCAGCTCTATAATGTGTCTGAACATTTGGTGTAGAGAGAAACAACAACATGTAGTCTACTTAATGTTAAGACAACACAAGGCACATTGACAACAGTACGATACATGTAAACATTAGCCGATTAATTTCTGCAAAGTTAACATTTACTCGATGAATAATAGCATGAATAAACACATTATTTTAAACATACCCCTAAAATGGTTTGCCATTGCCACATTCTCTGTTGTCGATATACTAATGCTTAAGGTTAAATAAAATATGACTATTATTTAAGTTAGCATTGCTGTTACCGCATTCATTATTGGTCGAATTATATGTATTCCATATTGATCAATACGTATTCAATATTGACTGGTTAATTTAGCGTTTTAATCGCAACTTACAACTACGTCTATTGAGTTATGTGTTGCTGCCGAGGTAACAAGGACAGTGGCCTAACCTAGTGTAAAGCGTATATATTTTAGTTATTCCCTCCCTTAGACCAGTCTTTAAAGTTTAAACTGTCGCTACATGGTTCCTAAGATCGTGTCCGTGTCTGTAGTACAGGTCTGTCACAGTCACCCATCGTCTCACGAGTTCGGCCTATCTGGTGATGTGAGTTGTCACGTCCGACTGACGTTGACTTTTATTTCTCCTTCACCACAGCGTTTCTTTCAAAGCTACACGAAAAGAAAATTGACTTTGTTGATTCTAGGAAAGTAAAGGCGGCTGGGCATAGTGTTGACCACACTATCTCTTCATATGCCGAGGTCACAGAAACAAGTGAACTCTACTTCACTTGCCCCATAGACCGTCAGGTTTGAAAGGGAAACTTTTCACTTGGTGTTCAATTCTTTTTTTTTTTTTACGAGATTGTATTCTATTATAAAAAGTTTAAGTAATTAAAAATGGATAACAAATATCGTCTATGTCCTGAGTTGCTATCCCTCGTAATTTTATATTAGAATATTCGAGAAAGTTTAGGGGAGATCACTCCCGGTTTATTTATAGACTAGTGTAGAATGCATTTATGGCTGACAGCTAACACTAGCTTTGTTATTTCTAGATTTTATTTTTATTTTGTCGTGCTAACAGTGTATTTTTATCATTCGCTTGTTCTCATTATGAAATTTCTCGCATGGTTGCTAATGAGACAGATGTCTGAACATTTTTTTTGTGTAAGTCAGAGTACCATAAACAGTGACACAAATTTTGACGGGTCCGTAAATAAAAATTGACGTCTGAGTAAAATGTTGCCTAAAAATTTTAGAAAAAATAACAAAATGAAAAGCATTTGAAGATCAGTCGTAACATTAATTAATCTGACGTTATTGCTTGTCTTTAAAATATGTAATATACAAATATATGGCTTTCAAAGTGTGTGATTATAAACATAATTTAGCAGCTAAATAAAATATACTTACACCTTTTTCAGATCGGTCTATTTTTGTTTTTACTTTAGTGTTAAATAAAATATAGGTTGTAAGCGCCATGGATGTTTGTGGTGTTGTGTATTGTTAGGACAACGAAATTGTCTGATACAAACCCAGGTATCTGTAATACAGTAGTTCACGAGATGTATTTTTTGTTGCTGATGACTGGAAGATTTTGGTGATCTATTTTATTAATTGGTTGCTAATTATTGTACTAACGATGTATTGTAAAAGATTGATTAGAATGTCAGTTTTGTTGTGTTAATTGTTATCTGTTTTGCCGGAGGACCAACAAGATTTCAATACACAACATTCACTCGTTATTATTTTTTTTTATTTATTATATATATTTTTTTTTGTTATAAAAAAAATGTTAGAATTTTTTTTTTATGGAGCGACACAACATAATGGTATTTTATTTTTATTTTTTTTTTATTTTAATATTAATTTATTATTTATTATTTAATGGCGACATTATTAAACCTTTGTATTCAAATGTACTTTAAAAGAGTAAGCAAACTCGATAAAGTTTTCCATAACTATAAAAAACCAACATCAACCAAAAAATCGATGACAGAGATGTACAGCCATGTGCAGTTAACTTAAATAATGAAACTAGCGACAACTGGCCATATGCCAGTGCTTTAAGGACAACTCTACGTATGAAGGGCTTAGTAAACAGAAAAGTTTTTTTAGGATAGGCCAGGGGTCGGCAACCCTTTGAAGCGGAAGAGCCAAAAGTTACAATTTTCAAAATTTCCCTGGTTTTAAAGAGCCACCACCATTTTTTTTATTTAACATATTTTATTTTTTTATTAAGATTATTAGTATTTATTCAAAGAGCTAGAGAGCCGCATCTTGATATCAAAAGAGCCGACCCCTGGGATAGGCAAGTGTCGCATCTCGTGGGTCATAGCCTGCCGATAAGAGCTTTTTCAGGATCTCTGTCCTGGGCTAGTCTCTCCAACTGTCTCCAGGTGTATCCAGGCTTGTCTCTACAACTGTCCCCAGTTATATCCAAGCTAGGCTCTACAACTGTCCCCAGGTGTATCCAGGCTAGTCTCTCCAACTGTCCCCATGTGTATCCAGGCTAGTCTCTTAGCTGTCCCCAGGTGTATCCAGGCTAGTCTCTCCAACTGTCCCCAGGTGTATCCAGGCTAGTCTCTCCAACTGTCCCCAGGTGTATCCAGGCTAGTCTCTCCAACTGTCCCCAGGTGTATCCAGGCTAGTCTCTCCGTCCCCAGATGTATCCAGGCTAGTCTCTCCAACTGTCCCCAGGTGTATCCAGGCTTGTCTTTCCAACTGTCCCCAGGTGTCCTGGACTAGTCTCTCCAACTGTCCCCAGGTGTCCTGGGCTAGTCTCTCCAACTGTCCCCAGGTGTCCTGGGCTAGTCTCTCCAACTGTCTCCATGTGTCCTGAACTTGTCTCTCCTACTGCTGTCTCCAGGTGTATCCAGGCTAGTCTCTCCAACTGTCCCCATGTGTCCTGGGCTAGTCTCTCCAACTGTCCCCAGGTGTCCTGGGCTAGTCTCTCCAACTGTCCCCATGTGTCTCCAGGCTAGTCTCTTTAACTGTCCTCAGGTGTATCCAGGCTAGTCTCTCCGTCTCCAGGTGTATCCAGGCTAGTATCTCCAACTGTCCCCAGGTGTATCCAGGCTAGCCTCTCCAACTGTCCCTTGGTGTATCCATTCTAGTCTCTCCAAATTCCTCAGGTGTATCCAGGCTAGCCTCTCCAACTTTAGCCAATTGTATACAGGCTAGTCTGTCCAACTCTCCCCAGGTATATCCAGGTTAGTCTCTCAAACTTTCCCTAGGTATATCCAAGCCTCTTGAAGTCTTCTCCCAGGTCCCGTTGCTCCAGGTCTTCCTTGGTTGGCCTCTTATCTTTTTTTCCCCTTTTGATTCTAATTGAGGGCTTGCCTTCTTATGCTTGATGAAAGCGTCACGAGTGTGTGGCCAACCCATTTCTATTCTCTCTGTCTGAACTCTTCAGCTGGCAGCTGGTTTGTGTGTTGCCATGGTACATCATTTGTGATAGTGTTGGTCAGCGTAATGTCACACAACAGACCACAGATTAGTTTAGATCATCCCCTCTCTGTACACACATCTTATCCTAAGTAAATAACAACAATATGTTTTCAGTTAGTTTTGACGTTGTTGCATCTTCTTAATAAGTAGGAATGGAATTGTGAAAGATTGAAACAACCACTACAGCTACATCTTTGCTCGTATATATTCATGCATGCTGGAAACAAATTAAAAAATTAAAATAAAAAGCGTGACTAATTAACTTCAAAGAAAGCAGCTGTCACAATGTAAATGACTGAATCGCAACAAAGGATTTCAAACGCAACAATCATATATTGTCCCACTTAATGATTATTTCCGGGAGACTAGACTACAATGGTTGTGGTCTATCGATTAACTCCTGGATTCTGATTCTTTGGAAAACAGTCATGTTTATGATAAAGCCACGCGAAAAGCATGATATATATTTCCACATGAAATGTTTTCTTTTATCAACTTACGGGCAGATGACACGAACAAAAAGTATTGATTGGTGTGATTTGGTTTACATAATGTTTATTTTATTCTAGTGATGTTTGAACTATCTGCAATGTAATTCTTGGTTATCCGTATGAATGTACGCGTGTGTATGTGTGCACGACTGCGCGAACATGTATGTGTACGATTTCGTGTGGGTTTGCGTATGTGTGTACTTGCATGTGTACGTGTGCGTGAACGTGTACATGTGCGTACAATCTTCTAAGTGGGCCAGTATACGTTCAGGCCGCTGACCACTTCATTAGCAAATTTTAACAGATATAAATAACATGGCAACACAACAGGGATTTAACACACTTGAGTTCTCCTTGCATGAGATGTACGTCTTTTGCAGTGTGATGACGAAATATTCTAATATAGGTCATAGAGAAACGAGGGGGTAGCATATCGTAGGTCAACTAGGCATTGGTCAAGTAGAACTAATATAATGCAGTGACTAACTGACCATTCATGTGAGACGACCAGCTGACCACCGAGTTGGATGTAGATATCGTTGTCAGTTGATCATTGGATCGTGTAGGGGGAAGTCGATGATTAGTTAGCAGTAGCGGAGTTAGATTGTTATGTGTAGATAGCGGCTGTAGTCAGATTAGACCTAGAAGTATTAGGAGATAGGCGAGACAGTCAAAGTAGAAAATAGCAGGGTACAAGAGTGTAGATGATTGATTATGTGCAAATAAAGAAATATTATAGCATGTTTTGAATTGTACTTGTGTTTGATTTTACACTTTATGCCAAGCTACATACGATTAAGAAAAGACGATCCCAGTTAAGTAACGTCCGACATATCAGCCTACAATTATATAACGTGTCACACATCGGTCTACATTTAAATATCATTACATACATCACGTTACATTTACGTATTATGTCAATTATGATATACCAGATACCTTAACTATATTTGTATTTCCAGTCACACGTTATATATATATATATATAGTGTATATATACGCAATAATAATATGTATCTATATCTATGCCAGTGCCCGTACAATAGTTGAATTGTTATGACAATCAATTGCCATCGTTGTTCAAGGAACAATAGTCATCTATCAACCGAACATCATAAAGATAGAAGTTTCCTCTTTTATTTTGATTCGTTTACAATTAAAAGTAATAAGCAATCCATCTACATAATAATTTGGTTCATGATTGTTTTATATGTTCTTTTACACTGCTAGTAATAAACACTAGAACGGCCTTGTCTCACTTAAAATTGTGGAGTGTGTAATGGGAAGTAACAGCAAAATAATTTTAAAATGCATGTCCAATACAAATTGTGTATTTGGAAGTTAGAACATACCATCATGTGACGAAGTAGTCGAGAGGTTGATACCGCGTCCCGGTCTTTAGTCAAACATCAAGTTGATATTCTTGTATGGTTTCTGTTTACAATTTACCCAAACATCCTTCCAACTACCACATATTTACTTATATAAGGACAGCGTGAAATACTTTAAGACTGTTAGAGTGAAGCCCACTTAAACTTAGCACTTATATTTTGCATTTGTGTGGCGCGTTTAACCGTCTATAGTCTATACATATTTCAATGCTTCAACCAAGACGCATGACTCTTCATGTATACGTTTTGTTCTTCTATGTGTTTAAGTATGTGCTACTAATACATATCTACGTTACTTTTTTGCGAGAAAACGTAATCAAATGTATTTGTACAGGCACATTATCATTTGCACACAGTTAAAACAATAAATTGCATATATATGTGATTAGATATTGTGATTGAGTATATTCTATGATTGATTAGATGTAATGCAATGCTTTGTTTTTATAAGTAGAGGATACAAAATGCTTTCTTGCCTTACGGTCATTCTTCTACATGTATAGGACCTGGAACACATTTAGCATTTGCAAAATATATATATATATGTTATTACTTTAATCATGAATGCACTTTTAATGTAAATGCTATGTAATGGAGTTTATATATGTGCCATAAAGTCAGCCTTTACACCTATATATTATCCTAAACATAAAAACAAGAAAAGAAAAAAAAAATACGTCTAAGGGCTCAATTATTCTTGTCTATAGGTTGAACGCGCCGTGCATATTTGTGTTGTTGTGTATTGTTAAAACAACATAAATGTCTGATACGATACCCAGGTATCTGCTCTACAATAGTTCATCAGATGTATTTGTTGGTTGCTAATGAACGACCTAATGATGTGTTCTGGAAGATTTGAGTGACATCTTATATGTGTTGGTTGCTGATGAACGACCTAATGATGTGTCCTATGAAGATTTGACTGACTTCTTGTATTTGTTGGTTGCTGATGAATGACCTAATGATTTGTGCTGGAATGGGTGACATCTTGAATCCACCCAACTCTGGTGGGTACCTAACTCACGTTGGGGAAAGTAAAGGCGGCTGGGCATAGTGCTGATCATACTATCTCTTCAAATGCCGAGGTCACAGAAACAAGTAAACTCTACTTCACTTGTCCTATAGACCATTATGTTTGAAAAAGGGATATTCACTTTACTTTTTAACAATATCTCTAATTTGTCAACCTAATATTTAGGTATGCTTGTATAGTCGTTGTTTAAGAGAGAAATGGGTCATAATTGTGACTTAATTTTTAGGGTCAGTCTAGGGTTTTCGAATTATCATTGTATGGGATCCGTTTAAGTTTTTATAGCACTGTTGTAACATTTTCGAATGAGACTAAAAGAAACGCGGTTATGTCGGAAGTTTTTTAAACATGTTTTTTTGTTTTTATTTTAACTTTTAATTTTAATAAAGCAAATGACAACATATGTGTGGGTTCATTAGTCTGTAGAAACATTCAGAGGTTTACATTAACAACATTTACATACAAGTGATATGGTAATAAATTTACATAATGGAAATTACGTGGTGAAACTAAGTTTGATATGTACAAGTATCAAAAGGGTAACTATTTGAAATAAGTGAATGGTAGTAAAGACCCGTCTTATGCGAGAAAATGAATTGCACTCTTCGGATAAAGCAGGACTCATGATTAGTTTGTTTAAATCGACTTTATTGCCCTTTTTCTATATGTGTAACACACATCGGGATAGCCTTTCATTTTTAATACACATACATTTTAAATATAATTCAAAAATACATCTACATTATTTATCACGTTTTAAATTATGTTAATTTTTTTATTTTTTATTTTTTTTAAATAAAATCCTGTCTGTTTTAATTGAATTGTTTCCATTTCATTGAATAAAATGTGTTTGTCAATTAAATACCTAATTATTTCCCTTGTAAACTTTCGGAAAAAAAGATTGTAAGTTATTGGTACATACTTGTATGCCTTGGTAACACTAAAAACCAATATGTACACCACAGTGAACTAATCTTATAGACACAGTTATAATAAACTAAAATCGAAAATATGTAATCGTGTAAGACAAGTAGGCGTTACGCTAGAGGCGGGTCAGATGTAGCTAAATATAAAGTTGTTTGTTAAACTTAAAGGTAAATAACTGCAGCCAAACCTAAACTCTTTACAATTTGCTTGATTGTTTCCCCTGCAAATGAAGAAAAATGAGATAAATGTATATCTCTTGTGGGTCGCTTAGTGCCAGAGAAAATACAAACTATGCATATCACAAGAAGTAAGGAAATTTAGAGTCAAACATGAAAAAACATCAAAATCATAAACACATCCCATGAAAGTTCAAGATATTTTCAGTCTCCCCGACTCAAACCCAACTAGTGAAATGAGAAAAGTGCGCACATAGGCTTTTATATATTAGGAATTTTTTTTTTTTGTTGCAAAATATTTATTTTGATACTATAACCCAGGGGTCTCCAAACTACGGCCCGCAGGCTGGATGCGGCCCGCGAGGTCATTTTATCCGGCCCGCGACGATCTTTTTGTCCACTGAATAAATGTTTGTTGGAGGTGGCTGAGGAGCTTTGCACATAAAATTCAAAACTGTTCCACCTCTCAACTGCTTGTGTTCATTAGAGTTGTGGATGAAGACCTGAACATAATACAAGAGTTGGCTTCCGCTGGCTTCCCTACATAACATGTATGGCACTTTTACCGAAGAGGATATCTAACTATCAGAGACAAACAGAAAATCTCAAGATTTACCATATTATTTCACATCAGTAAGATTGATAATTTTGCGAGAAAATTCTGAGCAGAGTATCTAAGAAAAGAAATAGGTGACTTCCTGATAGTAAAGGCAAGTCAAAGCCATTATTGTCTGATGAAGAGTGGGTATAGAAATTTGCCTCTGCTGCAAACATAACTGGTCATTTAAATTTTGTGAACTTATAACAGCAAGAGAGTGAAATCCAGTTTCTGACCTATACACCCACCTAAAGGCCTTTAGATACAAACTTGTCATGTTTTGGGAACAAGTACAGGCTAACAACTTGACACACTTTCAGCAATGCAAGGTCTTTACGGCTGAAGCAACCACTGAGTCCCCCACGTCATTTACATACGAGATCGTTAAAGACCTCCAGCTGCAGTTTCAGTAGCGGTTTTCTGACTTGGACTCAAGGGCAGAAGAAGTGAGACTGTTTCAAAGCCTATTTGAAGCAAATGTGACCAGTTGCAAAGATGAACTGCAGATGGAGGTCATTGAAAAGTTTCCCTTTCAAACCTGACGGTCTATGTGGCAAGTGAAGTAGAGTTCACTTGTTTCTGTGACCTCGGCATATGAAGAGATAGTGTGGTCAGCACTATGCCATGCCGGAGGTCATTGAATTGCAAGAAAATAACTTCACGTTCAAAGAAGGGCGGATGGGTTTTCATAAGTTTTTGCACAAGGAAGGCTTTCCTAACATTAAAACTTTTGCATCAAAGTACCTTTCAAATTTTACAACAACATACCTGTATGAACAAACATTTTCAAGAATGAAATACGTGAAGAACAATTTGAGAGAAATTGTGGACCTCGGGTGTGGGGGGTGGGGGGTGGGGGTGGGGGGTGGACACTCGAAATGTGTATATATTCCAATATAAATTATATTTCGTTGGAGGGGGGAGGGGCGGTAGTCCTTTGTTGGGGGGGGGGAGCCACGACCCTGAAGAGATGCCTTAAAGAAACTCTGGCCCCCGAACTGATATTTGATAGTTAATGCGGCCCTCGGGCTGAAAAGTTTGGAGACCCCTGTACTATAACCCTTTCTAATGACAGATTTTCTGAATAATATATTAGGATTTGTAAAAAATTAAAATAGTTATGACAGGTTATGTATTCTGCCGAATTAAAGCTTTAATCGACTGATTCGCGTGTTTTTGAAAAGCGTAAGCAATCTCAATAATGTTTTCTATAAATTTGTAAAAACAAACAATTTATAAAAACAAAGACACACTCATCTAAACAATTCATATTTTCTTATTTAATGTTTTTTTAAATATGAATTTGCTAAGCATGTCCGTCGTTATTTTTTAACTAAAGGTTATTAATTTTTTAAATCATTTATAGGCTAGTGATATAAATTGGGTTTGAATTATTTCCCTTACAAATAACAAATGGATAAATGGGAAGTAAGTATAAACTGTTTCTTTATTGTTAAAATATGCATTTAAAACAAAAATACATTTTACAAAAAATGAATATAGTACTATAATAATTGTAACAAAAAATAAAATATAATTTGTTCATTTCAGATATGTTAACCTCGAGTTGTGAGCGAGTTATACATGTTCAGAACGTGTAAACTATACCTACGGCAATGTATCGATCCTAAGCTGACTTTCTATGAAACGATTAAGTTTTATTTAGACCCCGAATGTATACCAGTCTAATCTCTAATGATACCTTTAAAAAAATTGCCAAAACTAACTAAGGGGTGTAACATGATTATCTCTTTAGATGTGGTGACAAGCACAGCCACTTAAACGACTATCAGGTTTCCATAAAGAAGTAGCTTCTGTTTTTGTTACTGTAAACAGTCCGCCCAGTTCCATGTTTAAATAGACCACAGGAATGCATGGGCCATGAGATAACATCATTAGTTAACAAGTAACTAGTTTTTCATTCGTTTCAAAATATTTTTATCCTACGTTTTTAATGTTGTTCTATTGTTTTTTTTTCGTTGTATTGCCTAGTTTATTCTTAGGCATACAATCTAACCCGTGGATAATGTGTTTGCTTTTACTCCTTAATACTTACGCAATGGAATAAACACGTCCATCTTATCATATAAGTCTACAATATGTACCATAATGTTTAGCAGCTTTTGTTGTTGGCTCTTGTACATCCAGTCGGTCAACTCGCTTTCAACATTTAAAATACTTTATATCGATGATATTATAATTTCATATATTTGGCAATCATCAGCTACATGAAACGTTACAAAGAGTTGGTTGATCACTTCCCCCATATGTTGTCACAGCTCTCCCTATGATACAGCCATGTGGATAACAACAAGGGTCTTCTAGTGAACTTCAACTTTGTTAATTACGGTTTCTTGTTTCTAGAGTCTGATGAGTTAGACGTTCAGTCCGTTTGTGTTTTTCATCGCGTGTTTATGTGACATATTTTGTTAACATACGATATTAAAGTTGATTTCGTACCTGACGTTGAATTGAGTTAAAGTTCACGAGTTTCTATGCCATTGGGATACCCAGGGATAAAGTGTTCAACGAAAACCACAACCGCCTTTGCTTTCCCAAACGTGAATGAGGTACCCATAAAAGCTGGGTGGACTCAAAGAAATTCTACGGATTTGAAGCCGGATTCAACATAGAGACGGTTAAGTTAGCAGTCGTATGTTCAAACATTCAATCACACCGTCAATAGTTACGTCATCCATCAGACGTAACTGCAGGTGTTGACTAGGTGAATTAAACCGTTTGAATTCTAGTTGTTGATTTAATTCCAGACATACACTTTTGTTTAATTTTTTTTTTGTCTTTTTTTTCTTTTTTTTTTCTTTTTAATATTAAAGTATTAATTTAAAAACAAAAACGATGAAGAATGTGAAATATTGTTTAGCCGACTTATTCGAATATCTTTGAAAAGTGTAAACAAACTCGATACAGTTTTACATAATTGACAAAAAGAAACATTTCTAAAATAAAAATAAAATACTTTTCTAAACACTTCATATTTTCTTATAAAATGGTATTTTGTAAATATGTATTTACTGTACATATCCGACTTAATTGTTTACTTATTGTTTATGTATTTACATTTTTTGGCTATGGATTTAAAGTGTATTCGAAATATTTCCCTTATTATAATAAGATGTTTTATTGGGAAGTAATTATCTTTATTGTTAAAAAAAAAATTACATGAAGAAAAAAATACATTTTAGCTCAAATGTATATAACCTTATAATAAAATGTAACAATAACGAAAACTTAATATGTCCATACAAGTTCGCTTACCATCGAGTTGTTGGCGGGCTATACAAGGTCATGTTCTTTATATAACATGTTGTTGGCGGGTTATACATGTTCTTTATATAACATGTTGTTGGCGGGTTATACATGTTCTTTATATAACATGTTGTTGGCGGGTTATACATGTTCTATATATAACATGTTGTTGGCGGGTTATACATGTTCTTTATATAACATGTTGTTGGCGTGTTATACATGTTCTTTATATAACATGTTGTTGGCGGGTTACACATGTTCTTTATATAACATGTTGTTGTCGGGTTATACATGTTCTTTATATAACATGTTGTTGGCGGGTTATACATGTTCTATATATAACATGTTGTTGGCGGGTTATACATGTTCTTTATATAACATGTTGTTGGCGGGTTATACATGTTCTTTATATAACATGTTTTCCAAGTTAACCAGACAAAATGTGACGAAGTAGTCGAGAGGTTGACTGCACATTTCGCTTCACGGCCTTTAAGGGTCATTCATTAATTACGTCTACTTTCGACGACCCCCCCCCCTCGAATTGTGGATTTCCACAAACATTAGTAGACCTCTCAATACAAGCTGCAAAATTACGAATTCATGAATATGCAATGTGGACATTAACTAATAATGTAATATAGTGATTTGATATTTTCGGTTACATCTATTACTAGGCCTAAATAATAATTGGGAGTTAAACTTTCCAAGATGTCCGTAAGTCTACGTCTTGTTAACTTACCGTGTGAATGTGCCAGGACTATCTAAAGATGTGATCGCGCATGGACGCTGTGTACCCGGCCTCTCGATTTTAAAGGCTTTTTTACCCACTATATGTTATAAAGAGTCAGAGATTGGAGACAGCCAGGCACCTTTTTTTTTTTTATTGAAGATGCTGTAGACCTAACTTGTTATTGTCATGTGTAGTTGTCTAGCTATCTACGACTATATGGGTTCAGGTAAATTCGGCTAATCAACGTGACGTCATTATGTTACTTTGACCCAACTTAACTTTTCACTGCAGGTGTTTTATAACAAACAGCCTCTCCCCCTTTTTTGTGGTCTTGCCCTATACACATGACCAAGCGAGCACATTATACAAGCGCTGTTTAAAAATATGATTGTAACGTGGTTGTTTTGAGTATTTTTCTTGAAAATATGACTAGATCTACTTAATCTTAGGCTTTGTCACAAAATAATGATGTATGCCTACTATGGTTTAGTTACAATAGTTGAAATGTTTAAAATGATATTGAAATGCCATGAATTGTTTTAGAAAAAATGTCGCTGTCACTGCCCCATTCCCTACCACTAGTAAAAGGAAAATCACTCTTTTTTCTTAGGCGGGTGGTAAACAGTTACATAACTGATAAAAAAACATAAATAATGAAACATATCCTACAGTTCTAACCCTACGACTGTGGTATGTTATTTTCCCAATGTCTGACAGTCATTTACTGTTCTTATGTAAGCACTTAGTTACATTTTATTATAGTTTTGATTTTACCAATAAAACGTTTATTTACCAATAATAATTACCTCCCTCTGTTACATGCTATATATAATGTTTTCAAGGGAGACAATACAAATCTGAAACAATTAGCAAGCCGAGTAAATTGTGCGAAATTGTGTAATTAATCACCTTTTAATTTTAAAATAGAGAAATATATTTAATAAATTATTAAATTGTATACACAAAACTGCAAAATGTTTAGTTATAGTCTGAAAAATTATTAAAACATTGTTGTAATTGCAAATATTGAAAGCCTTATATTAGTATTTAACATTTTTTAAAGAGATGCAATAAAATCATATTTATAAACGGTCGTTAACAAGTTCATGCGAGTTAGGATTTTTTTTCTTACACTTGTACTTACAGGCAAAATTCGACTTGTTCTGCTGCTCGATTTTTTAATTCAAAAATGTATGTAACAAGTACTGTTTTCAAATAACTTTTATCCGTCGAAAATAACACAAAAACATGACCTCAAACACGAAACATACGTTTTAAAATAACGTGACAAAATTGTAGTGGATGCTAACTAAAATATATCTTGCTTATATTCACTATCCCATCCCCCCCCCTTCCTATTAGTTTTTGAAAGGCATATGTCTCTTTTTGCTAGTTACTGTCCCATATTCGTTTTTATTATGGTGTCAAAACTAATTTTGTCTGAAAAGCCAAGTAGTAGTCTATTTCCTGAATTGTGGTTGTTTATAATTCATTAAGGCAACACACACAGTGCGTCTTATTTTATTTTCCTAGCTTGTATGACACCCCTTAAATTAATTTATGAATGGATATAATTGTGTAAAATAAAGAGTTAGTTATTTCCCTAAAATGTTCTCGTATATTCTTAAATACCAGTGAGGCGGGGGACCACTAGAACAATCAGATACTATAATGAATTTTAGTATTTTTTAAGTTACACACTAGTATACATAGTATTGAAGAAGTATTGTAATCGTGTAAAACATCGAATTGTGACGTCGTTTATGGACAACACCTTATACAACTTATCCTTTATAAAGTTATTGAAACTAATTTAAAGCAGATACCACAATGGTCGGAGTAGTCGAGTGACTGAATGCACCATTTCACTTTTCGGCCTATGACTGAGATCAACATGTAGTGTTTATTATTGGTTCTGTACGGAGGTCTTAAGAACGTCCTACAGATTTGACTTCTGGATCCGAATTTTCTGATCAGCGATTGTCGGATATAAAGGTCTGAATACATCTACTGTATATAACATGTGTAACGGAAATGTTATGTGTATGGAAAGTAATATTTGGTTTATTCTATCTTTTCTGGCCCGGTATAACATGATCGGACATGATTTATGTAATACATTGGAAAATCTAACATCTAAGGATAGTATGAGTATATAGAGTTAGCTGTTATGCAATAGTTTAACAAGGAATCGGACTCGCACTATTGCTAATGAGGCAAATATCTGAACATATTTTATATTTAAAACGGAGTGCGATAACAACAAAATAAACAGTGACACCATTTTCGACTCAGTCTGTCTAAGAAAATTGACCTCAAAGTAAAATATTGCCTAAAAGTTTTAGAAAAATTAACAAAAAGAAAAACATTGGCAGATCAGTCGAAACATTGATTCATCTGATGTTATTGCCTGTCTTTAATATATGTATATTTCACAGTTTGTAATCGTAAATATATTTTAGCAACTAAACAATATATACTTAAACATTTTTCAGATCGGTATTTTTTTTACGTTTGTGATAGATAAAATATATGTTGTATGCGTCATGCATGTTTGTGGTGTTGTATTGTTAGAGCAACGAAAAAATCTGGTATGAAATCCAAGTGTCTGCCCTACAATGGTTCATGTTTGTTGGTTGCTGATTATTGTCTTAATGGCGTGTTCTAGAAGAATTGCTTGACCTCTTGTCATGATGTCTTTTGTTTAACCCAAGTCAAGTCAATGAAATGAATGATTACAGAAGGAGATTACATGTTTATTGCGATCATTCTATTAGAGCGTTGAATAGAGCGAGGGGTGTGCATGTGAATGAGTGATAGTTATCCGTTGTTACTAGAGCAATATTTACACATGTTAGAAATAACAATTAATGTATTTAGATGTTTGTAATTGACAAACAAATTGTTTATATCCTTAACAACCATCTACGGACAAATGATTACAGTCAGGTTGTAGTTGGTAACGGTTAAAACTCAGTTTCTCACATTTACTGCAAAACGTGTCTTTACACTTTATGAACTTGTCTCAACGTCACATAATACATAATCCGCAATCCCCCCTCCCTCTCAATAACACACACACACACTCTCTCCCTTATCTCAGAAATGAAAGCAGAATATTTTAGAACGAATAATTTATCATTCTTGTTTTTGTTTGATTTTAAACGATATATCGACTGATTTCCATGGTTTATAAAATTAAACTAAAAATTATTTATTTAGCATTTGAAAATCTGTGTAAAATAATCATTTACGGAACACACTAATTTTTATTGGTTTGCTCCTGCGTATTTTTTATATACTATTTACAGTAGTTTATTTATGTTTTGACAAGATTTGGTCCGTTTATTAAAAGGGACTCAGGCACACTAAGTTTAGAATACATATTATTCTTTTATTGTGTAACAAAACCTGTGATATACCGAAGCCGAAATCTGTTTTCTTTGATTTGACTTTATTTATTTATTTATTTTTGTTATTACTACATGTTTGTAGAATCTTGTTTAATATCTAATTAATTAGTTACCTCATTTAATGGACATGATTTTATAGCTTACATCTCAATCTGTTTGAATCCAAAAATAGGTAGATTTACCAGTTCTATGTTATTATAATTGTAATAACTGGACCTACTTAACATACAACTCCTTTGTATATATTGTTTATACTAGAATCAACTGAACTAAATATCATAACACGAAAAATGAACAATTCATTTGTGTTTTAGTAATATATAAGTTCAAATAGGAGTTTTTGTTTAAAATACATGTTCAGTTGAGAGATTGTGTTCACATAGATATTCAGTTAACGGCTGTAATGACATGGATGTTCAATTATTTTTCTGTTTTTGATCTCGTGTTTATTTGACATATTTTGTTAACATAAGATAGTGAAGTTCAGTTCAACCGCCAGTCCGGTTGAGTGGGGGGGGGGGGGAGTGTGTGTGTTGGGGGGGGGGGGGGGGGGGTTGAGGTGGGTATCTCTTTCTACCATTCAGGTTGTGCATTTTAAAACCCGTGAAACAGAAGACTGTTCTAATGTTAATTTACTTGGGGGCTGATCGAGTGATGTTTGGCTTGAGACTGTCTAAATTAAAATTAATACTTTATTTATTTCTTTCCTGTATATTTATTTTTTTCTCAGTTAAGTGAGAGTTCCCAGTCTTAGCTTTGCTTGACATATTTCTTTTAACTCGATGTCCGTGCATTTTGTGAAAAAATATCTGACTTTATTCCTAATTTGCCATATAGTCGATCTATAAACAGCCGTTGCTACTAGTCTGTTTTCGTCTTCTGTTCTTTGTCTAGTCGTGTTAATTAAGTTAAGTGTGATTGCTTTATTTGTTGTGGCTGTTTGATTGGTGGTGTTTAATATTTTCGCAAGTGTTTGCTTTGCTTTCTGTAATAATATACAATCTAAAGAAATGTGTTTCTCAGTTTCTTGTATATTCTGTTTACACGTTTGACATGATTTTTTAACATTTTGATTTGACTTTGTATTTCGTGAAACTGGAGTTGTATTAAAAATCAGTCTGTATGCTACTTCCCTTTCTTTTGCTGTAATGCGTTTATTATGTAGGTTTCTAAATGTATCTTTAATGTCTATTAAATTGTGTTCCCTGGCCCAACTAATTCTCGTGTATAAGGGTGTCGCTTGTTGTTTGATTATGATGTATATTTTTTTGTGTGTCTTTCCCAATAATGCTTTTGTTTCCTTGGAATGTTGCTAGCGTTTCTTTATAAAAGCTGCCTATGTAATTTCCCCCATAGTGTGGTGTTATGATGTTTAATTTTAAAATGCTCTTAACCCAATGTAGTATTGTGCTAATGGATGATAATGTAGTGCTATCCTTATTCTATTCATGTGTTTTAATCGGAAGGTGTTTATTTTAGTTTGAATGTCGTGTAGCCCTATACCTCCATTTAATTTATTTTGTATTAAGGTTTTGTGGCTAATGTTTCTAATCGTATTTTTGAAAATGAACTCTCTTATGTGCTTGTTTGTTTTTTTAATAAATGAGTTGGGTATTGTAGAGTTTGTCGCTACGAAAATTATTTTTGGAATGATATATCTGTTTACTAATGCAGCTCTGGCAAAAATGGTTGTATTGCAGTATTGGTATTTTTCCAGATTGTGATTTATTTTATTTTTCAGTGTGGTCCAAGTTTCTTGGTCGTTTATTGTGGGATCGCTAGTATAGGTTATTCCATAAATTCTGAGTTTGTCAGTTATTGTTATGTCTATGTGATAGTTATCTTTACCTTTCCATTTACCTATACCCATTACTTTTGATTTTTCTGCGTTTATTTTTCCCCCGCTCCCTTTCCCAAAGTTGTTGAATTTTTCTATTACAGTATGTATTGCTTTTTCTGTTTGTACTAAGAAAGTAGTGTCGTCTGCGTATGCAAGTATTTTCTTGCCTACCGTGTTTGGAATGTACATTCCTTTAATCGAGTTGTCCTGTCTAATGTTTTCTAGTAGGGGTTCTAAGCTTAGGATGTATAGTACGGGAGATAAAGGACAACCTTGTCTAACTGATTTCTGTATGTGAAAAGCGCTTGTAACACTGTTGTTTATTAATAAATGACTATGTGCATTGTTATATATTATTTTTATCCATGTTTTAAAATAGTGTCCTAGGTTGTAAGCATCTATTGTTTTTATTAACCATGTATGATCTACTCGGTCGAACGCTTTCTGTTGGTCAATGCTAAGAATCGCTAGTTGTGTGTCTTTCTGCGTGCTATAATGTTTGATGTCTCTGATTAAGTGCGTGTGGTTGTGTATGTTTCTACCTGGTATGCTATACTGCTGATCGGGGTGTATTAATTTAGATATGAAAGGTTCGAGTTTCTTAACTAAAGTTTTTGTCAATATTTTATAATCACTGTTAAGGGCATGGGCGGGTGATGAGTACCAACTTCCTTATTTCCGAGTCTAAAGATGTAATACTTGGCTAATAGTTATAACTCAAAGAGATAAGCATTAAAATATTTTTTTTAATTTTTTAAATCCTCCGTTGCCATGGTGACGGCGGCCATATTGGATTTTATTGACGATTTTTAAATGGAAATAACTCAAAAATGGTTTGTACAAATTTCATAAAAACTTAATACATTCTGGAGACACATGTGTTTAACACTTCCTATTGATTACATTTTCAAAAAGAAGATAGTTTATTTTTTACTTTTTTTTCCCATACATCACTGTAAAAATTTCATTATTTCGTCCAATTTTTTCACTATTTCAACAATAAAAATTTTTTTTTTTTAATTTCCAAAAGTGTTCAATACGTTTTATTTGAACATATATAAAGAGTAACTGGAAAAAATTTAGTTCAGTTCTGATAATTATTAACAAAGTTATTTCAATAATTGTTCACAAAAGTATTAAACTGAGAAAAACGCAAAAAACCAACAAAAAGTTGCAAAAAAAGAAAATTTACAGCTGTATGTCACTAAAATTGACCACATTTATTGCCTGAAGTATGGTGTTGCTGAATATATTCCTTCTGAGCTTGTTCAGCTGTAAGTTTCCTTTTTTCTGGCTTTCTTTGTTTTACCTAGAGCTGTAGTAAAGCTGTTGCGAAGGCGTCTTTTTTGGCGTCCTTCACTGAGTCTTTGACTATGGTTTCCTTCTTTTGACAGCAATGCCATAGCATGCATGGGCCCAATACTGAATTATGCTATCGCAGAAACAGCAGTATATTTTGCATGGTCTCGTGTCTAAAGCCAATCATGATAAGACGATGTCTTTGTTTATTGTGAATGGCCTTGTTGTGGATTCTTTTGCAGTTGTATACTTACGGTTTACAACCTTTTTATTACTGCCACACCATGCTTGAAGCAAACCCTTTACACTTTTTTCACCAATAGTAGCCAATACATCACAGTTACACTCTTGGCAAGGAAATGTATTGATAACATCAAGAAGCAAATCACAGTCGACAATAATTCTGCATGGCTGTTGTTTACTACCATACTAGATGTAACAGTGCTTTCTTCTGTCTGTAAAAACTGTCTTACATTGCCGCAGTTTCTTAGTAAATGTGCATATTACATCTGCACCAGTGCTTGTCTGAATAGTGCTAGATTGAGTAGAGGTAGACTCTAGATCTAGATGCAATCAGTTGCATTCGGACGTGCCCTTGCTTTAGTAAATTCGTTAGATGTGTGTATCTATTTTTAGCGAGTGTTTTGTTCTACCCATTATCGAAAGAGAAACAAACTAAATCGTCTCACTGCTTATGATAATTCACACAAACTAATCTAAACTGTTAATAGTATATTTAATTTAAATAATAATTATATGTTAAAATAATGTAAGTATTTCACAGAAGCTTAGAGAAACAAAACTAGATCAAACTTAGCAACGCGCTGAAACTAAGGGAATGTTTACTTCCGAAGCGAACCGCCCAATCGCTAACTAGCTTCCGCCGTTGAATGCCAATGAAAAAATTGAGGTCAAAAATTTGCATACCGGAAAAACCCGAATGAGTAAAATAAACAACTTTATGACGTATAAAAATAATCACATTAAAATAGGTATTTTGATTGGTCCTTTAATTTTAGAACAAATAAAGAAAGGAGGTCACGGCCTTTCCATTGATATGAAACACATTAGGCTTCCGCAAAATCTAATAGTACTTTTCTAGGTCGAAAAATGGCTATTTTTACCGAAAAAGTGATCAAATTACCATGAACACACTACTTTGAACCCGGTTTTTCATAAATAAATAATGTTTTCAGGGTCATAACAATGTCATTTTTAGATTCAACGATGGTTATTCTGTATAGATCAAGTAAAAGTGGGAAATCGATGATTTAGTGGATTTATGACGAAAAGTACACCCGCCCATGCCCTTAAGTAAAGATATAGGTCTGTAATTTATAATTTTTGTCCTGTCCGTATTATTTTTGGGAATGAGTGTTATATATGCCCTGTTAAAATCTGTAGCACAATCCTCTCTTTCATGTATGTCCTGAAATGTAGCGTGTAAAAGGAGTATTACGTTCATTTTTGAAGGTTATAGAAAATTCATTGGTTAGTCCGTCTGGTCCTGGAGCTTTATTTAGTTTTAGTCCGTCTATAGCAGTGGTTCCCAACCTTTTTCGAGTGGCGACCCCCTTTTATAAAAAGTAAGTGACCCGCGACCCCCATAGAATTAAAAAGCCGAAATTAGTATGGAAATTAATAAGCACTAAGATTTTCTAGTAGACTTTCAATATGAACTACTCTTGATAACTATTTTAATAGCATGAGTAAAATTGCATACTATTCATCTAAACCTTCGTGGTTAAGTTTTTAATTTTTAAAAAATTGTTAACGCCAACCTATGTCATTATAATTATCTTAATTTTGTTTTTAATCGAAGAATAGCGTTGAAAATATATTCTCGAAAAGTCTGCAGTTTTTCATCTTATTCGGAATCATTCTGCAAATCAAAGAATTCATCGTGTAATTCATCGGGAATCAGTGTTTCTTCCAGACATTTTTCTCCGGGGGGGGCACTTGAAATCTTCAGAGGGGCGGTAAACTTTCTTCGGGGGGGGCGGACACTGTTAAAAGTATATATTTTCTATATAAATGATACAAATTTCATTTCGTTCGGGGGGGGGGGGGGGAGGCGGTAAAAAATTTTCGGGGGGGGGGGGGGGGCGAATGGAAGAAACTCTGTCGGGAATGCTGGCAACATCTAGGGAAGAAGAGAATGGGTAATGGGTAAATGCAGATTTTTTTCTTCAGCTCATACAAATAGCGGTGCAGTTTGTTTTCAAGAGATTCAAGATGCCCAGAAATCGCTTCTTTCAAAATTTTAATTATCTCACAATCAGATTCATCTACCACACCGCAGAGTTTCTCAAATTTACAATATTTCCAAGATTTATTTTCTTTGCCGATTTTGCAGCTTTGATAAAAAATACCCCGAGATTAGATTGGAAAGTTGTAATATTCTTTCATTTTCCCTGAAGCTTCAGGTTAAGCTTATCTTCATGTTCGAACACATCTGCTAGGTATGATACTCTCTCTAACCACTCTATGTCGTTTTAAGTATACCAAAAGGTCTTGTTTCCTTTGCACTTCCAAGAATTTGATTTCAGATTTCAATTAAAAAACACAATTTACAACATTTCGTTTGACAGCCAGCGTACTGTAGTATAGAAGAGCAGAACCTCGTGATCTATATTAATGTTATTAATGTTTTTGCTCAGTTATTTAAAGGCTCCATATTTTATATAATTTACGACTTTTACTAGCAATGGACTCTTGATGTCGATTGGTTAGGGCAGTGGTTAGGGAGCTAAATCTTTTCTGTTTTCTGAAAGCCCGATTTTGAGCTAAACATAGATGGCGCACCATCCGTACAAACCCCCACAACCGTTCTAACCCATTTTAATCATCCAATTTCAAAAAAGGTATTTATTTTCTCCATGCTATCTTCACAAAAGAGCAACTCTTCTTTGCTATAATCCGCATGAATATAGACACAGACCAGCAACTGCGAACACGAACTCACGTCTGTTGATTTATCAACTTGAAAAGCAAACTATGGTGAAAGCTTAATTTTGATAAAAATGTGTTATTTAACATTTACGTACATGCAGCGTTTGATGAGATTTTCTCCTATTGTTTTTTTTTTTTTGCTTGGCATTGTCTATCGCGAATTTATTTGATGCTTGCACTAATGCTGGTGAAAACTTCCTGTTCGATCAAGTCTCTGGCGTTTGCAACTAGCTTCTTATCGACGAAAGAACTCCATATATTTTTTGGTGTGTTCCGAATGACTCGTCTCAACAGGCGTTTTAGTTTTGAAGATTTCATAGATTCGTGACAGAGAACAACTTTGTACAGTGCGCTTTGTTTCTTCTCTATTACATTTCCAGTGATGTTAATGAAGCCGAATTTCAAAAATTCTTCTAAATATTTATGTTTTGTTTCAAATTACTAAGGTTTAGTATACCAGTTGGCGACCCCCCAGAAAGACCTTCGCGACCCCCAGGGGGGTCGCGACCCCCAGGTTGGGAACCCGTGGTCTATAGTCTTGAATATTTCCTCTTTAGTAATTGGCGCGTTGATTTTAGTACAGCCATTGTTGTCTAGCCTTGTTGTGTACTTAAGATAATGTTCTTGTATTTCATAGTCTGTATCTTCCTTATTGAAGAGGTTTTAATAGTATAAAGTAAACTGACGTTTTATACTTTCCAGGTCATTTGTTATAGTCCCGTCGTCATCTGTTATGCTTCATATCTGTTTACTGTTGCAGTGTATTTTTTCCAAAATTGTGTTGTAATGGGAGGGGTCTTCGTTGCCTATCAGGTCTATTCTACTACGTATTAGCGCTCCCTTGTGTCTATGTGTTTGCATTTTGTTTAATTCTGATTCTACTTTTTCAATGTTGTCCTGCGATTCATTATGACTGATTAACGTATCTAGTTGTCTGTCTAGTAGTTCTTCCGTAATTTTCTTATCTATGTTTATTTGCCTTGCTATTTTGATAGAGTATTCCCGTACCATATATTTAAAATCTTCCCAGAGCTCTAGTGCATGTGTGTTTGATGCTCTCTGTGTGAATTCTGATGCTAGCTTCCTAATTTCTGTGATGTATTCGCTATTTTCTAGAAGAGTGTTGTTGAGTTTCCAATATATATTCTTTGTTCTGTGAGTGGGGTTAATTTGTAGTTGAGCAATAACTATTTTGTGGTCTGTAAATGTAAGTGTCTGAGCGAGGTGTTTTACTTTGTTTACCGTTATGCTTTCATGAGCATATATTCTGTCTAGCCTAGCTGCGCTATGATGTGTTCTGCTGTAGTGCGTTGTTTCAGTGAAATTTAGTGTATTCTTGTAGGTGTCTTTTAAGCTTGTCGTTTTTATTATATTGTTTAATGTATTAATTTGTTCTTTATCGTGTTTTAGCCTTTTCGTTTTCCTGTCATCTTGTCCTATTAGGTCTGTATCATCAATGACCATATTAAAATCACCTGCTAAAAGTATCGTCTTGTTTTTGTATTCGGTATTTATAAGTTCATTAAGCGTGTGGTAGAAATGTTTTTGTTCTTGTCTATTTGTTGGGGCGTATATATTGATGATTGTTATTTCTGTTTTGTCAATATCCAATGTGATGCATGCTATCCTGCCCTGTTTATCCGTGTATGTACTTTTAATTTTGTGTTTGTCTGATGTACAAAGTATACTGGTTCCTCTGCAGTTGAAACCAGTACTGTGCAGTGAGTTTTTAATACCGATATATGCATCTAGTTTATTTGCCTCTTCTGTAGTTCCAATGTTAGTTTCCTGTAAAAGTAAGATGTCAATATTGTGTTTATTTATTATGTTGTTTATATAATGTGTTTTGTCCCTAGCCCCCCCTGATGTTCAATGTTGCCAGAGTTAGCATGGATTATTTGTGGTTTTCTTTCGAACATCTGTTTCTGGAGGGCTGGATGGTGGTGGTCTTTTAACGCCAAACTTTCCAGACCAGCTTATAGAGTATCAGTTATGGTTGCTTAAATCGACTTATTCGCATGTTTTTGAAAAGCGTAAGCAATCTCAATAATGTTTTCAATAAATTTGTAAAAACAAATGATTTATAAAAACAAAGACACACTCATCTAAACAATTCATATTTTCTTATTAAATGTTTTTCTAAATATGAATTTGCTAAGCATGTCCGTCTTTATTTTTTAACTAAAGGTTATTTTTTTTTAAATCATTTATAGGCTAATGATATAATTTGGGTTTGAATTATTTCCCTTACAAATAACAGATTGATAAATGGGAAGTAATTATAAACTGTTTCTTAATTCTTAAAAAATACATTTAAAACAAAATACATTTTAGCAAAAATGTATATAGTCCTATAATAATTGTAACAAAAAATAAAATATAATTTGTTCATTTTAGATATGTTAACCTCGAGTTGTGAGCGGGTTATACATGTTCAGAACGTGTAAACTATACCTACGGCAATGTATCGATCCTAAGCTGACTTTCTATGAAACGATTAAGTTTTATTTAGACCCCGAATGTATACCAGCCTCATCTCTAATGATAACTTTAAAAATTGCCAAAACTAACTAAGGGGTGTAGCAAGATTATCTCTTTAGATGTGGTGACAAGCACAACCAACCAAACGACTGTCAGGTTTCCATAAAGAAGTAGCTGTTGTTTTTGTTACTGTAAAAAGTCCGCCCAGTTCCATGTTTAAATAGACCACAGTAATGCATGGGCCATGAGATAACACCATTAGTTAACAAGTAACTAGTTTTTTATTCGTTTCAAATATTTTTTATCCTACGTTTTTATTGTTGTTCTATTTTTTCTCGATGATTGCTTTAGTTTATTCTTAGGCATAAAATCTAACCAGTGGATAATGTATTTGCTTTTACTCCTTAACATTTACACAATGGAATAAACACGTCCATCTTATCATATAAGTCTACAATATGTGCCATAGTGTTTAGCAGCTTTTGTTGTTGGCTCTTGTACATCCAGTCGGTCAACTCGCTTTCAACATTTAAAATACATTATGTTAATGATATTATAATTTCATATATTTGGCAAACATCAGCTACATCAAACGTTACAAAGAGTTGGTTGATCACTTCCCCCATATGTTGTCACAGCTCTCCCTATGATACAGCCATGTGGATAACAACAAGGGTCTTCTAGTGAACTTCAACTTTGTTAATTACGGTTTCTTGTTTCTAGATTCTGTTGATTTAGACATTAGGTTACTTGTCTCATTGAAATCAATTGTCTCACAGTATAGAGCTGGAAGATTAAACAAAGAATAAGATACGCACAATCAATTATTATACCGATTAATTGATTCAAACTCTAATAAATATAAGAAAGTATAAATACACTTATTTTATTATAAAAGTAGACCATATACAATTCTTAGCAACTATTACACTGACTTTGGAGCGTCAACAAAACATACTGTTTTGTCATTTCAAATTATAAAGAAAAAAAATAGTTAGGTTGTCATAATATTTAATCGAATGTACAACTATGTTACAGTGAGATATGTGAATATATGTACTCCCTGCATAACATTTAAGTTTCTGTGTTAATGTGTAATATGTTAGCGTATGGTTTTGAAAGTTGAATAGAAGACTGTACATTGAGACAAGCTCACCCTGACTCACACAGTAAATAGAAGACTTTGCATTGTAAGATAGTCACTCTGTTGGCGTATCCAATTAATGTAATCATCACTAAAGTTAAAATATTATGTATATTTCCTTAAAAATAAATACTGTGAGTTATATATGCTAATCTGTGTGTAACATGTCATCTACTGTGTGTGAATATCTCAATGTGATAACTGATTTAAGTTGTCTCAATCATACAAGAAAGAACACGAGGGGAAGCATTAGAATGGTCAATTTTAATTCCTATAGTAAATGTTTTCTAAGCCGACACAAATGTGCGCTTACTAAGTTATAAAAGAAAACAGTTGAATTGTTTTATTGCTAGATATTTAAAAAAAACGATTTGATGAAAGGTGATTATCTTGAGTATGTCGTGTGATTAATTACATGGCAAACGTGTAATTACAGTCAAACGTTATAAAATTAAGAGATGGATGTTTAGGTAACCACAATTCGCATTTCATAATACATTTTATTGTAATGCTAAATATGTTTTATTATTTGTTTCCAAAAGTAAAAAGTGTAACAGCATGCAAATTAATGCAACGTTGCTCTAATTTATTGTATCGGTTTCAAACTTCTTCTTCTTCTTCGTTCTTAATTTTTAGTGTTGGAAGGGATCGAGCCTTCTCTTCCAGAGGGTTTGGACTCGAGTCTTTTTCGAATTTATCAACCATGAGCTTTTGCCAACTCGTCCACGCCTCCAGCACAATTAAGAATACGATTTCAGCCCGCTTTTCGTTTTGGATTTGCTTCCATAAGCCTTTGTTCAACCAAGAAAAAACTACAAGGCAGCAGTTGTTTGATTTTGGAGTTGTCTCTCCTAGAAGAGTGGCTGTTCCCAGTTAACGAGCCTCATCTGACCGAGGGTTCGAACTCGAGCCTTTTCGGATTAGCAATCATGAGCTTTACCGACAAGACCACGCCGACCCCTTATACAAACTTAAAAAAAATACAACATATTTGACGTTAACCAACGGCAACAATTATGGAACCATATATTCAGTGTTACTGAGTTCGTCATCACATGGGGTTATCACGTGGTCATTAGGCTACATGTGATGACGCAAGAGTACGTCAGACATGTTTAGCAGATATAGTTTAGCAGAAACAGACTATAGGCCTAGTTGGTTGGTTAGAGAGGCCAATGGGCGCACAGGACTGACCGGTCACGTGGGACGGTCAGCTGACCATTGAGGCGTGGGGCAGTAGAGAGATAGGCCAGGAGTTGTGAGGTAGCGGCCAGAGACGGCCGAGAATGTAGATAGTTAGGAGATCATGATTAGCTAGCGAAGGTAGAAGGTGTTAGGAAGCGGTCAGAGACGGTCGTAATATGTAGAGCTAGAGAACGGTAGTTAGTGTTAGGATTGGTCATGGAAGGGCGTGTGAGTAGAGTTAGTAATAGTAGTGGTAGTAGATATTATTTAACAGGCTAGTTAGGTAGAAACTTGATTTTTATAATTTTAATAAAGAACTTTGTATTTGGAACTGAACTGTGTGTTATTGGATTCATTCGTTCCGCCTTCTTAAACATCCCCACCCTCACAACTGGTGCAACAAGAAGAACTACAAACAAAGATTCATTTCGTACCATCACAACTGGTGGTAAACCATCATCAAAACACCTGTACCCTCACAACTGGTGGAGCGCGGGACGAACCGCAGATCGAGGACGGGAAAGAAAGTATATCGGTTTACTCATGACGGAGTACGACTTGTGTATTGCTTTCTCTAACTCATCACAAGCGGTTTCTTCAGCCGGAACGAGTTTGGATTAACAACACAAGGGAACTGTCACCATGTTCAAAAAGATAAGTACCTTCCAAAATTTTTATAAACGTTTGGGTTTATACCCGTGCTGGATAGTTTGTACCAGCGGTTTTTCTGCCTTACACATTCTATTGTTACGCACTGTTGCCTTAGTTTTGTTTACTTTCCTCAACACACACACACACATACACAACCATGGAGGCAGAGTTTCAATGCTATAAACGGTGCATACCATTAGTCAAAACAGGAGAAGAAGTTGAAACATTTGTAGAGAATAAGTTAAGAAACAAGATAGTCAAGATAGTAAGACATGTCAAGAACAAAAGCATAGTTAGCGATAGAATTAATGAAACGGAAAGTACAGCACATAGATAACACGCAACTGCCCAAGAACATCAACCCCATGACCAGGAATTTGACCCGGACCGTCCCCATACATGATTTTGAACAACGGACAAAAGTGAAGTCAAGTGGAGTTTTTTTTTTTTTTTGTTAATCTAAGTCGTCGAGGAAATCGACGTGAAGTCGATATAGTTGAAGTCGAAGTCAGTATGGTCAAACTGAAGTCAATTGTGTTATTGAAGTCAGTGAAGTATAAGTCTGAACTGAAGTCAAAGAAGTTATTTGAAGTCAGTCAAGTCAGTCAATAAGTTGTTGAAGTCATGTTGCAGTCAAAGAAAAGTCTTTGAAGTCATATTGAAATTGTTGAAGCCAAAGTGAAGGCTTTGAAGTCGAAGTAAGGTTAATCTCAATCAGACGTTAAAGTCGTTGAAGTCATAGTGAAGAAGTGAAATCGTCGAAGTTTAAGTCAGTCAGTGAAGTCTATTAAGTTAAAGAGAAGTCGAAGTCAGTCAGAGAGGTCTAATTAAGTCAGTCGTCAGAGGAAATCAGTCGTTAATTTGAAGTCAGTCGAGTTACTGAAGTCGAAGTGAAATAAGTCAAGTTACTGAAGTCAGTCAAGTTACTGAAGTCAAAGTGAAATAAGTGAAGTTACTGAAGTCAGTTAAAGTGAAATGAGTCGAGTTACTGAAGTCAAAAGTGAAGTCAGTCATTAAGTCAAGCAAGCCAGTTTAGGTCAAGTCAAAAGTCACATAGTGAGAGCTGCTCCACTATTTGATCACGTGTTGAAATGTTGATTTAAAATGGCATGATATTATTGATATACACTTACATGTCTATTCTTTTTGTGAAGCTATTTCTAAGCTCTAGTAGTGTTTACGTCTATTGAGTTTATTAGGCTTTACAGATTGTTGTTAGATTAGAGTGTACTGATTTTTTTATTTGGTTATTTTTGTAATGTTATTTTTGTATGCTGTATGAACCGCCAGACAAATGTTCAGCACGTTTAAATTGGGGATTGAGGTTTTTTTTAATGGAAGGTACCTCTGTCTGAATACTTGTCTGCGCGGGCACTAAGATAGTCACGTAAAGCCATTGCTCATGGTCTCGTAATACAATTTTCAGACCCACTACGCTTATTCAGAATGAGACCAGATGTAGCAGACACTTCAAAGAATGCCGCCACCTGAACCCCTGATTACGTTGAATTACCTGGACAGCGAACAGCCCTGCTTAACAGAGAATTGCCCTGGTCAAGACAGCGGACGCATCGCCACCGCTTCGCACCCGCACTGGGGTTGAATAACAGACCGCCAGCTACGTACACCTACGTCGGCACATACAAAGGGTAGACGACCCATCGTCCAAGTTCCCAGCGTCGGAACGTTACGTCATTGTTCGCCACCGCATCATACAGCTCCAGTTCATCGTATAACCACTCTACGTGGACATCTCAACCAGCGTTGAGTTTGTTGCGTCATCACATTGACCAACGAAAGTTACGCCTACACCCGCCTCACGGGAATTTACATCAAAACTCGCCACAACCCACCCACCACAGAGGAACGCCAGCAATTACATAACACTTACACATACACTTACACTGCTCGCAGAGCCCGTTCAACCAGTTACACATTCTACTAAGATTAGCTCAAGGCCAGTACACGACAACCTAGCCAGAACTGAGTTACACATGATTGAATTCACACATACCATAACATTAGCCAGCAGAGACACCAGTCACACCACAAGATTTCAGGAACTAGAACAATGACATTTTTTTCAAGAACACAGACACAAGAGTTTATGTTTTTGTAAACTGTGCTGTCCCATTTTTTATTTGATTTATATGATTGATGTTAGGGATAGAATAGAGTAGTAAGATAGATAGTTGTTGATGTATTAGATTAGTAGCAGACGCTGAAAAATATAATTTGTCAGCTACAGAAAGGGAGGGGGATATGTGATGACGCAAGAGTACGTCAGACATGTTTAGCAGATATAGTTTAGCAGAAACAGACTATAGGCCTAGTTGGTTGGTTAGAGAGGCCAATGGGCGCACAGGACTGACCGGTCACGTGGGACGGTCAGCTGACCATTGAGGCGTGGGGCAGTAGAGAGATAGGCCAGGAGTTGTGAGGTAGCGGCCAGAGACGGCCGAGAATGTAGATAGTTAGGAGATCATGATTAGCTAGCGAAGGTAGAAGGTGTTAGGAAGCGGTCAGAGACGGTCGTAATATGTAGAGCTAGAGAACGGTAGTTAGTGTTAGGATTGGTCATGGAAGGGCGTGTGAGTAGAGTTAGTAATAGTAGTGGTAGTAGATATTATTTAACAGGCTAGTTAGGTAGAAACTTGATTTTTATAATTTTAATAAAGAACTTTGTATTTGGAACTGAACTGTGTGTTATTGGATTCATTCGTTCCGCCTTCTTAAACATCCCCACCCTCACACTACATAACGAATTATAGCAACTGCAAATACACTTCATTAAGCGGGACCAAGTGACAAATAGCCGCCATGTTTTTTTGTTTTTGTTTTTTTTTTGTTTTGTTTTTTGTTATCAATGGGGATCCCGTTCACAACAATTGATTTAGTTCTAAAATTGTTATGTCTCCGTGGTTAAGGAGACTTAAATTTAAGTGAGAGAAAACGAGAACTTACAAGTCCCTTTTTGGGTATTTCCAGAATCAGTCTGGGATTCCGAATAAATGTTATATAAGTTATGTTCAAGCATTGGCGTCGCTAGGTCGGGTGTCTTCCGGTGCGGCACTTCGTGGGGTCACCCCCCCCCCAAAGAAACAAAGTATATATGAATATATATATATATATATATATATATATATATATATATATATATATATATATATATATATATATATATATATATATATATATATATATATATATATATATGTATATATATATATATATATATATATATATATATATATATATATATATATATATATATATATGTATATGTGTATGTGTGTGTGTGTCGGCCAACATAGGCCTATATTTTAAATATATACCGCATAATAATTTTAATAAAACAGTTGTTGATTCAATTCCAGACATTAGTTACAGTTGTTGAAATGTTTAAAAATTATATTAAAATACCATGAATTGTTTTAGAAAAATGTCGCTGTCACTGCCCCATCCTCTACCACTAGTAAAACGAAAATCGCTTTTTTTTCTTAGGCGGGTGGTAAACAGTTACGTAAGTGATAGAACAAATAAATAATGAAACAGGTCCTACAGTTCTAACCCCACTACTGTCCCATGTTATTTTCTCAATGTCTGACAGTCATTTACTTTTCTTATGTATATAAGCACTAATTTAATCATACATTTTATTATAGTTTTGATTTTACCAATAAACACGTTTATTTACCAATAGTAATTACCTCCCTTTGTTACATGTTATATTTAATGTTTTCAAGGGAGACAATGCAAGTCTGCAACAATTAGCAAGCCGAGTAAAATATAAGAAATTGTATAATTGATCATTTTTTTATTTAAACACATAGGAAAATATTTAGTTGAATAAAATAATTGTTTTCAATGATATGCAAAATATTTAGTTATAATCTGATTAATTATTAAAACATTTGTTGTAATTGCAAAAATTGAAAACCTTATATTTGTATTTAACATTTTTTAAAGAGATGCAATGAAATCTGGTTAAGCCGTGAATTCTGTGATCTTCGTTTGCCAGTTATAATTTGTTCCAAAATTATTACTTAACATTTAACATGGATATCTATTAAACAAGAATACCTAGAGGGTCGGCTGTATTACAGCAAACATATTGAGTCCTCACAAGTCGATGATGAAAACTGTAATACTAAAGCGAACACACAACTGACACTGTAAATTACATGTCTTAGGCGGAAAAAAAAAAAAAAAAAAAGTTCTAAAACTATTAGTTAACATTTAACACGGCTACAACTGAAGCACTAATCAGGTAACCAATAACAAGTCCCTCAAAGCCGTCAGTCAAACCAACAACATCTACTACAAGTGAAGCGAAGTCACCAGTAGGATATTCAACCGCAACAACAAACCTTAACATGGCCTCAACAAGCATTAGCTCAGAGACAGAAATGGAAGTTAACTCACCAAACAAAAAAAGAAAACGGAACTCAGCCCTACAGAGCTAGGGAAAATAACAAAGGCTCAAAAGACCAAAGAGACGGAGTGGTCTAGCGGTAGAGAGCTGGACTGCTAACCCGTAAGTCTCGGGTTTAAGTCAGTAGACCGTCCCTGAGTCCACCCAACTCAAATGGGTACCTAACTCACGTTAGGGAAAGTAAAGGCGGCTGGGCATAGTGCTGACCACACTATCTCTTCACATACCGAGGTCACATAAACAAGTGAACTCTACTTCACTTGCCCCATAGACCGTCAGGTTTGAAAGGGAAACTTTACTTTTACTTTTACAAAAGACCAAAAAAGCAGTCTTCGACAACAACAAATGCAAATTCTGCGACAGAAAGTACAACTCACCCATGAGTGCGGGAAACCATGAAAACAAAAGACACACACAACTCATACAGTGCAATATCTGTAACGATAAAACAATACACAACGACATAGGCATGCACTACAAACAAAATCACCCTGAATCAACTTCCTACGAGTGCGGCTTCTGCTACTTAATCCTCCCAACAGAGGAAAGAATACAGATGCACGTTGACCACTACCATTCGAAGACCGGGCAACATACAACTACGACGGAAGATAAAAACCGTTGTTGCTACGAAGGAACACTAATCTTTTTTTTTTTTTTTAAACTCTTAGACGTTTTGTATAAGGCACATAATGGAAAACTTAGAATTGACATCCACGGTTTTAATCTGTATAAGAATGTAAACACGATAACTTGAGTATTTTATTCATTTATTTATTCATTCAATTACGGTAAAAATTGTAGGCACGGAGGCGTTTTTTCACATTGGCCGTTTAAAATAAACACATAAAAACATAAATTTAAAAACAGCATTTAAAAAAAAAAAAAAAAAAAGCAATAGCATAGTAACGACATAGCCTTAACATAGCACTAAAATGTGGAATAAAGGAATAATATTAAATACTTATAATACAAGATGAGATAAATAAGAATATAATAGATGAATGAGAAATGTTTTAATGAGTCAGTTTGAGAGGTCATTAAATAATTGTTGTTTTAGTTTAGATTTGAATATATTTTCAGATCTAGATAGTTTTATTTTGTTAGGAAAATTGTTCCACAAATTAGAACCAGAGTAGGCGAAGCTATGTTTTTGGAAAACAGTTGTATATGGGATCGGTACATTAAGACGACGATTTAATTTTGTGTTAAAAGAAAATATATCTGTTAAGTAAGAGGGGGCTGTTTCGTGGAATATTTTATATAAAAAAATTGCTTAAGTATATATTATATTTTTTTTTATTTAATGGAAGTGTATTTGTTGTAAAAAAAAAAAATCCAGACTACTAGACAAGCCAGTAACCAGTTTTATAGCCTTTTTTTTTGTAATGATAGTAGAGGAGGGTGCTTAGTTATAAAGCTGCCGCTCCACACTACAGAAGCAAAATCCAACCTAAATTGAATACAAGCTTTATAAAGAACCAGCCCGCTCCTATAGTCCAGAAAGTTCTTTATCCTTGCTATTTGAAAAGGTTGTCTTTAATAGGGACATTCTTAGAAGATTTATATGATCGGACCAGGTGAGGTTTTGATCTAAAATAAATCCTAGGCATTTGTAACTGTTAACCTGTTCAATGTGTATATTGTCTATAGTAATTCGTAATTTAGCCTATCTAAGTTTCACGAAAAACTTAAAATAAGCTTAATAGGGGTTTTGGTGAATTAAAGCTTTCTTGAATCATAACTTGAACATTGGCTGTCTAAAACTAATTTTGTATTTGTAAATTTGTATTACTGTAGTTCACTACATAAACAACTCACATATTTAGAGAGGCTCAGAATAAAATATGTTGGTGTTAGTTGTTTTTTTTGTCCGCTTGTATAATGTTGTTAGCGGTACTATAACAAGAGTCATTTACTTCAAGGGTCAATATATGCATCTTACAACAGACCTTTACTCTTATGACCATAGTTAACTACTCCGCTCTCCACCCCACCCCCTCTCTCTCAACGCAGATCGCATTATATAAATAAATAAAATATACATCTTACGGTTAGACTTTACTTTGTTGAATCGTGTGTCTGTTCTTTTCAACTGGGTTAGAACACACACTGTATTTATCATTGACTTGAAAATATGTCAGAATGTAGAAGCCTCATGTTCATATTTTTATTGTGATAATATTTGTAAGTAGAGCTAAGCACACCAGTTACAGAAAACTGGTTATTAAAAATAATGTATAACACATTTTTACTTTCTCGTATACACGAAATATAGAGAAAGTATTGTAATCGTGCACAAAAATAACATGAAACGTTGACAGTTTTCACCGTTCTACTCCTCAGTTCTTCATCACATCCGGAGTATAGAGGACTTATTTTAATCAGGCACAAATTATAAATACAAATATATAAACATGTTGGCGTTTTATGCGTTATCGAGTCGTAAAAACTGGACTTTGCAATTCTGTCTATTGTCTGTGTGAATGTGTGTCTGTGTGTAAACATGATAACTTGAGTACCGTTACAGCTAGGTTGATACAATTTCATATATAAGTATTTTATCAAAATCGTAGATCCTGGTCAAATTTTGAGTGATTTCCGATAACCGGAAGTGGTACTTTTTCTACTTTGAATTTTTAAAAAGCCTATAACTTGAGCACTATTTCAGATAGATACATGAATTTCACATGTAAGTAAAATATCTAATTCTCTACCTTCTGTCAAATTTTGAGTAATTTCCGTTGATTGAAAGTACTAATTTACGCTATTTATTGCTATATGTCATTGCTCCTCCCCACCAGCTCCTCCGCCAAAAATACTAACCAAAAGTGACCTAATATACTACTGATCTATTGGCAGTAGTGAGGGTGGGGAAAAGCAGTACCACCAATTGTGAGGGTGGGGAAAAGCAGTACCACCAATTGTGAGGGGGGGGGGGGTTGATGAAGATGATGAGAAGATCCAACACACAATCCAAGTCAAAATATAATGTTCTTTATTAAAATGTACACAGTCAACTTCCTACCTATCTAACTAACGTATAGTATACACTATCTACTTACACCAGCTAACAACAACTCCTATCTAACTGTACCCTCCCATGTCCATCCTAACACTATAAACCTCTAACTCTCTACCTAACTCTACATTTCTATGAATGTTCTCCTACCCTACATATCTCTACTTACACTAGTTAACTACAACTTCTATATAACAACACACTCTATCTGACTGTACCCTCCCATGTCCATCTTAACACTATCTACCTCTAACTCTCTACCTAACTGTACATTTATCTGATCGTTCTCCTACCCTACATATATCTAACTATGTCTGTCGCTGATCTAACTGCTGACCCACGCTTCAGTGGACAGCTGACCGTCCCACGTGACCGGTCAGCTCATGTATTTTCATTGGTCTCTCTAACCATCTAAATATAGCCTGTTTCAACCAGTTACCCTGAACGCGCCATCACATAGTGTTTTTTGCTGTTTTCAAGTGTTTTGGTTACGATATTTAAAGTAACAAACACACATAGACACACTACCCCAGACAAGTCAATTTAATATACCAGTGAAATCAATTTTTACATGACGTTTGAATTAGAGGTACATCAGATTTACCCCCATATATTGACACACCTCATTCTATGCTGCTACGAAGTGTTCAGCAACACCATGATTTTAACGTAGCATCAACATCTAACTTGTTAGATCGCTTTGACAAGTCAGCAATAGGTTATTTCAGTTTATTTAGTGTAATGAATCTAAATTAAATAATCTTATATGATCACACGCTAAGAGATCGTAACTAATTACGTATATAACAACTTGTTATACAATATATCAACAATTAATAACACCTTGCTATCATTGCACCGACAACAATTAAACTTAAATTAAACCATACTCTGTACGGGTAGGTTTTTTTTTTTAGTTTAAACTGTATAATTATCGTGATATTATCGATTAGGTGATTGTTATGTTCCTCTCTGTGATATTACATCATGAATTAGCTTGTGTGGGAATGATTATATTTTGGCAATCTAGGATTTTGGTATAATTGTATAGTCGGTGTTTAAACGATAAGGATGTCCTTAATTGTAGTTACATTAAGGTTAGTCTGGGATTTCCGAAGAAATGTTATAAAAGATGTGTTAAAGTTTTAATGACACCGTTCAAACAGGAAATTATTTCGATGGTGTCTACACCAGGGGTCGGCAACCTGCGGCTCGCGAGCCGCATGCGGCTCTTTTGATATCAAGATGCGGCTCTCCAGCTACTTGACCAAATACTAATAATCTTAATAAAAAAAAAAATATTTGAAGTAATAAATGGTAGTGGCTCTTTAAAACCAGGGCAATTTTGAAAATTGTAACTTTTGGCTCTTCCGCTTCAAAAGGTTGCCGACCCCTGGTCTACACGAGTAGGGTTCTATCGGTTATATAATCATAAATTCATACAACCACTGTCCGAGTACAGGCGAACAGCTATCAATAAGACTTTATCAGATGTTTTCTGAATGTGCAACCCATATCCTCACTGTATTTAAATTTTAAAGACATAGCCATTTTAAATAGAAAGCAAAGACATATATTCAGTTTAAAATTAAAAAAAAAAACTGTGTTAAAGTTTGTACGTTTTTGAAACAAAAAATTATGTCTCTTTTATTTAAATTATTTCCAATGCATTTAATGTACTTGATTTGTGAAATAAACACCAAATTATTTCCCTTGCAAACCTTAAAAATATGAATTACAATTATTGGTAAATACTTATTTGCATTTGTGAACAAAAATAACAATATGTACACTGCAGTAAGCCTAATCTATTATACACATGTACAATGAATTAAAATAGAAAATATCTAACCATATAAAATGTGCACCTGCTACTTTGGGAGCGGGTCGAATGTAGCTCAATATAAAGTTGTGTGTGAGTTCAATATGGAAGACCATAATGTTGATACAATCATCAATCAAGGTATTGACACTGCCATTTGAAGCATTCATCACATCGGTCTGTGTAGTCGAGTGGTTAATTGCACCATTTAAATTCTCGGCGTTTTGGCTAACATCAAAGTGTACAATGGGTTTTGTACAGATGTCTTGTCTGTGGCTGCAGTTTGAAACACGATTCACCCTATGATGCAGGAAGGTAAACAACAACACTTGTCTTTCAGTTAGGATAAACTTTTTTAGTTATTATTTCTGGTTTGTAGAATTCAATCGAACGACAAGTTAGTTATATTATTCACTTCAAGGTGTCGGGATGTGGCAATTATGTTTGCGAATATTATTATTTAATTGGTGCAATATTAGTATGATACCCGTCTGTTTGTATTATTTTAAAAATAAACCATTCAAGACAACAAACATCAAAACAGCAGATGTCGCTAAAAATGCATAACATAAAATTAACGTTTCTAGGTTCTATTGTAAATGATGATATTAAAAAAAACAAACAATAAAACACCTTAATTTTTTATATGTTTCATTTTCTTCAAAATGTATGTTCAAACTGTCAAAAAAAACTAAAACTGCGTTTGTAAACAAGTTTTTACAAGTATATATGTGGCCAACATTCCGATGTTTTTACTGGTTTCAAATCATTTACGCAGAGCATTAAAACAATGTTAAATATTAATGTAATCTATATACGTTATAAAGAGTATATTATATTATAGTTTATAACCTGTAACATGTAACATTAACCTAAGTAGACAATTTGTGTTCATGCAGAAACAGGACTTTGAAAATAAAATATGGTGTACTGTTACCAGAGGAGTAGCGAGAGGGGGGGGGGGTGCCGACATCGATGTTGGGGGGTGACACCAAGGTAAAAAATAGCATAATATATATAGAGAAAAACTTGAGGGGATGGGTGCAAATCGAACGTTTGAGGGAGGGGGATGCAAATCGCAAGTTTCGAGGGTGGGGTGCAAATCAAAAATTTCAAAGTTTGTCCCCGGGAAGGATCGCTACGCCTCTGGGGGGTGAAACCATTAAGTGCCGCAACGGGTGACACACCTCGCTACGCCACTGACTGTTACATTTGTTTTTAATATCGTCCTGCTTTGCTTTAGAATTACTACAAACATATAATGTAATAAGGACATGTAGTCCTTTACCTCTATATATTTTACTTTGTAATAGTGTTTGATTGTTAATGTTTCTAATATTGTTTTTTTCACTTACATCTTTAATGTTTTATTTACTTGTTTTATAAAGTGGGTTGATAAAGCTATGTTTTGGTAAATTGTACACCTATATGTTAATTAGCGATGTCCTATTGGTTGTACTGCAATTTGTATATATATCCAGCTTCTGTGTAATTGTTTCGGTCAGTCTCGTCCACGTAAAGCCGTACAGTTTAAGTTTGTCTGTCACTATAATTGGGGTGTCATATTTTGTCTTACCTATACGTTTCCTAGAATGTTTAATTTCTCTGCAATGATTTAACCACCCCTTGCCTATCCCGTATTATGTAAATATCTCTACTACTATCTTAATTTGTTAATTTATTTTTGGTATTTTAAAATATTAATCACTATAAACCTCACTTAAGAACATTGTTTGAATAAACGTATGTGTATGTCTTTAAAAAAAGTAAACAAACCCAATAAAGTTTAATATAAACAGCAGAAAAAAAAACAAAACAAAAAAACAAAAAACAATGCGAACATTTGCAGAAACATTTATTTTTTCTTACAATGTGTTATTTTGTATACGTGCCCGACTTGTTTGTTTAATAATTTTTTTATTTCAATGCATTTACACGGCTGGTGATATAAACTTGTAATAGTAAAATGGGGAATGGTAAGTAATTAGTAAAATGTATCTATTGTTAACAGAGACAGTTGAATAGAAGACTTCACATTGTGAAATAGTCACTCCATTGGTGTTACCAATTAATGGAATCATCACTGGGGTCGACTTTAACACTGACGATTTAGTCAATACTAAAGATATATATTTTTTAATCTAGGGATAAGCAACTTCTGCCTTTGTTGTGGTCATGGATGATACTTGCTTCCTCCTCCCCTAAAACGATATCACACCTCACTTTATCAAACCATTTCCTCAAAATTACATTAAACAACTGTTTATTGTGCGGTTTTTAATGTTTTTTCCTCTTAAATCTTAAATATGCTCGACTTTCTTAATAATGCAAAATAAAAGTTAAAATTAATTTTCTAGTTTTTACTGCAAAAAAACATTTTTGTTTTTTATTCTCTCCATCGTCACCAAATCCTCCTCTTCTACCCCCTCCCCTCTCCAGATATGTCGTCATGTTTAGACGATCCCTTATATATCTGGTACTCTGTTATAAGCGAAAGATGCATATGGTTCAACACATTATGCGCTCTATTTTTAGCCAAGCATTACACATTACCAAGAAAGGGATGGCAATGTACATAATTCTTGGTAATTTGAAGAACATTTTCTATTCTAAAATCAAATGGGAAATAAACGTGTATTTTTATTTGAAGCGAGTAATGATTTTTTTTTTTTTTTTTTTTTTTTTTTTTTTTTTTTTGAAGCGAGTAATTTTTTTTTTTTTTTTTTTTTTTTTTTTTTATTTTTTGATCCTAATTTATAAAAGGCCATGTGCGCTCTTCTCTCTCTCTCTCTCTCTCTGTCTGTCCGCAAAATATTTTCGCCGGACATCACGTCAGAATCGGCAGCGATATATGGATACCTTTATACGGACTTTTGTTGAAAATAATATGTTAGATGTTTTAAATGTATAACCACAAAATTATTTAAAGAAGAAAAATAAAAAATAAAGGCGTATTCGAATGTAGAGAAACAGTATTATTTATGCAACCGGGAAATTGTATAAACTTGAGACAAGAACGCATTTAACAATGACGTCGCTGATTGTTTACACTAAAAAAAAGAGCACGAAACTGATGACGTCATCTTCCGAGTTTAGAATATAAAGAAATGAACTATTTCATTCAAATATGATTTAGAACTATGTACGCTATGAAATGTATACAATACGATTTTCTCGGCCTAAACTTAAAAAAGTTATTTTATCTATTTGGAATCTAGATCTAGAGATTCTAGATCTAGATATTCTAGATCTAGATCTAGATGATCTATAAAGCTAGGTTGTCGGGTGCCCGATAGGGCACTTCCAGGCGCCGCAGGCGCTTCAAATTTGGCAGGATCTTGCCTTGGGGCGACAGAACACGGGGGCCGGTTGGCCAAAGGGTCTACGATGAGGGGGTCAAAACTGACCTCGACTGACCGGCGCCTTATATGGGCGAATTAATTAAGCATTTAAATTCTCAATGTTTTCGAAAGCCTAAGCGAAGCTGGGCAGCATGCCTAGTAATAGTCTAAAACATAATATTTGGCTATGCAACGTTGTTTAAATGTTATCTTCGTTTGTATTTCAAATGAGTAACACACAATGCTGTTACGTTTCCGTTTGCAATAACAGTAATATTTCAAACAAAAAACAAACGCACATCTACGATTTTTTTCAATCAAATTTGAGACACTTTATGTAAGTTTTTTTTATAATTTCACACATAGGTTTGATTTATATTTTTTGTTTAAAGTTGATTTACCAAAAAGGTTTACATTAATAGGCAATTACTTCCCTTGTATAATAACCAAATAAGAAAAAAAATATTAATAAATACTTTTCAGCATCGGAAAAATGAAAAACAATTTTTATGCGCCATTGTATCGAATCCTATGGATACATTTAACATTAACTAATAAAGAAATTATATTACCATGAGTAATACGTAGGCATCACAAAAAGATATGGTCAAATGTAGCTCAATTTAAAGTTGTGCGTGTGTTCAATATGACAGGCATTATGAATATATATGTATATATATATATATATATATATATATATATATATATATATATATATATATATATATATATATATATATATATATATATATATTGGGATAGCGGACATCCTTGTCTAAATGACTTTTTTATTTGTATAGATTTGGTGACTGCATTGTTGTTGTTCAAAAGTTAACTTTGAGCTTCTGTGTAGATGAAGTTGATCCATGTTTTAAAATAGGGTCATAGATTGTATGCATTTATTGTTTTCATTAACCATGTGTGATCTACTCTACCAAAAGCTTTTTGTTGGTCTATGCTAAGGATTGCCAGTTGCGTGTTCTTCTGTGTGGCGTAAAATAATATGTCTCTTATAAGATGTGTGTGATTTTGTATGTTCCTGCCTGGTATACTGTATTGTTGGTCTCTATGAATTATCCTGTCTATGAAGGGTTCTATTTTCCTTACTAGTGCTTTGGTCAAGATTTTGTAGTCACTGTTCAGTAGGGATATGTGCCTGTAGCTCTGGATTTTTGTTCTGTCTGTGTCATGTTTGGGGATTAGAGTGATGTACGCTCTGTTAAAATCTGTTGCGCTTAAACCTCTGTCTTTTAGGGCCGCGTGAAGTATCGGGGTAATATCGTTTTTAAAAGTTTGATTTTAATTTTTTTTTTTTTGCCGTTTGGCGTTTAATAGTCTTCCTTCCACACAGTTCACTCCTGTATAGCCAGGAGCTAGCTGTGTGGACAGGTTGCATAAACATGATAAAATAGATACAATACATAGCATTGCATACAGAGAAAAATGTACAGAGTAATTTTCTTGATTTTCCTTCTGTTTTCTTGGTTCCATTTTTCCATGTTCCTTGATTTCTTGTTTTTCATTTCCTGTTTCTTTAATATAACATAGAGTACATGACAAAACATGATCGCTTCTCGGAGTTCTTGGCCTTTTTTCTTGCGCATATAACTATCTTGATTAGGTTGTGGTTGAATCTTGGTTGGTAGATGTAGTTCGAGAGTATTCGTGAGGGGTGTTCAGTTGATGAGGGATGAGTTTGGTGACGTGGCATTGATGGTAGAGTTGAATCGATGAGGTATGGTGCATTGGTGAAAGGGCGAGTCTCGTGTATTGTCGTTGATAATAGAGATGTTCGATGGGGTGGAGCTTGGAGAGAGTAGTTGAGTTGGGGGTCCTTGTGTTAAGAGTGAAGTTGTGTCGTAGTTTAGTAGTTGAGGTGGGCGAAATGACGTTGAAGAGTGAAGTTTTCCTGGTATTGCTGAGTCGAGGGTTGTAGATGTGAAGAGTTTGAGCTTGGTCCGGTAGTTGAAATGGGTAGAGTGAAGTTGTTAACGAGTGTTTATTTTGGGTACGTTGAGTTGGTTTTGAGAGATGGTTGGTTCATTCGCTGGTAATTGACGGAAGCCTCCCATCTAAGATTTCTCCTAGGTGGGTGTCGTCAGAGTGTTAGTGAGTTTGTTGATAGCGAGGTGTTTGTGTTTAGCGTAGTTGATCTTTGAGAGATGATGAGTTCGATTTGCTGGCAATTGTGACGGACCTCCCACCTAAGATTTCTGCTAGGTGGGTGTCGTCAGGCTGAAAAATAGAGGATTGAAAGTTAGCCACTCGTACATTTGAAGCCACCCAATACAAGTACTGGGTGACTCATCTCAAGGGCATGTGCACTTCGAGGGATGTGTGGGCGCAACCCCACAGCGATCGTTGGCGAGATTTGCAATTGATTGCTTGATGAGTTTAGTAGGTCGATTGACCGCCTCTCGGTCCCGGCAGCCAGCCCTAAAAAGGGTTGACCAACCAAATGGCTAAGATCCATGTAGATCCATAACAGATACTACACTTTGATCTTAGCCAAAAGGCCGAGAAGCGATCAGTTTGATTTTTAAAAAAAATCAATTAAGCGATGTGAAAGCGATGTGAAAGATGAACAAGGAAGCAAACTTATGTTAACGTCATTGTAATTGTTCTTTGTGTTTAATACACAACGCTACAGGGTGTTTTTTTTTTAATACATAGATTATTTAAATAAAATTCAAAAAATTATTAACATTTTATTTACTATTTTTTTAAATATAAAATATCTACGTATAATTGTGTTATGTTTTATCTATGGTATTTGAATTGTTTCCGTTTTATTGAATGTAGTTAGTTTTTCAAATAAATAGCTAGTTATTTCCCTTGAAAACTGTATAAATAATATTGAAAATTATTGTTCATACTTATCTGCCTTGGTAAACTAAAAAAAAATAAAAAATAAATAAAACAATACACCATATACCAATAAATATGTACAATGTAAAATAGAAAGTATGTAATCATGTAAGATACGTATTTTTTTTTTACGTTAGAAGCGGGTCAGATGTCGCTAAAAATAAAGTTGTGTGTGAGTTCAATATGGCAGACATTATGTTGATTTAATCATTCATCAAGCTATTGAAGCTGTAATTTATAGTAGATACCAGAATGGTCGGAGTAGTCGAGTGACTGAATGCACCATTTCACTTCTCGGCCTTTTGACTCAAATCTAAATGAAATGTTTGTTATTGGTTTTGTACGGAGGTCTTACCTATGGCCCCAGTTTTTCTAACCTTAGGCAGGTAGCCGTCTAGCTGGGTGGACTAATGAAAGTCTTACAGATTCGACTCCGGGACCTGAACTTTAAGAACTTTAAGAAAAGAGAGTGGGATATAAAGGTCTAATTACATATATAGCATGTGTTACTTACGGAAATGTTAGGTGTATGGAAAGCAATCATTTGTTTTATTCTATCTTTTCTTCCTATGATGTACAACAAAGCTTCAGCTAAGATTTATGTCTCTCTCTGTACTACTAATATGTAACTATGTAACTTTTTAAGCCATATAATTTAGTCATACGTAGTGTACAGGTGCATTATCATGTGCAAATAGTTTTGACAGTAATTTTAGATTAACTATTGTGATTTATATTTTGAGTATATTTTAGCGTTAATATTTAATGTAATGCCTTTTTGTAATTAGTAGGGGAAGGAAATAATGCTTTCTCGAATTACGCGGTGTTTCTATTGTTGCGTCCCTTATACCGTTTATTTAAAAATGATAGTGGAATTGTTGTAGCATACATGTGTTATTATTTCACTGAATCTTTCAAACGTATATTTGAAGAAAAAAAAAACATGCTTGTTTGTAAAGGAACTGCACTGTAAAGGTTAGGCCTAGTCTAGTGATTTGAAAATAACATAAAAAATAAAAAAGAACAACACACAAGACATAGAAAGCCAGAAGTAAACACATTTCTGAAGACATGTATAAAGCGAACAACAGACACACAATACATAGTCAGCCAATAGTAACCAAGTTTCTCTAGACATCTATAAATAGAACACTGTGCGCATGACAGATGCTTACCAAAAAACTATTTTAAGTTCTATCCATTAAGCTATTCACAAACATATTAACAAAACAAATGTGATTGGTAACATTTAAATACTATTTCTGTGCTCTGATTTCATTGCATAGAGTTTGTCGATGGTAGATGTTAAAATAAAACGTTATGAAAAAAAATGTCAAACATGACTAACACAGGATTAACTTTGAAAATGTTTTTTTTTTTTTTAGTTTTAAGGCTACATTTCTTTTTATTTACACGAAGTTATAACCCTATGTTTCACTTTCGTAAGGTAAACATTGATTGGCTGTACAGAAACACAGTGACCGATATTTATTTGTTTACAAAGTTTTGCAGATAATGTTTTTAAATATAAATGTGATTTCAAACCACATGCCCTATTTCTGCCATTTTGTTTTTGCATTTTGTTTTATAAAATACTAGGCATACTGCCTAGCTTCGCTTAGGTTTTTAAATAACATTTGAGAATTTGAAAACTTAATTATTTAGCGATGGATTGGGTGTGGAGTGCTTTAATTTAAACAATAATGCTAACTTTAGAAAAAAATGTTTTTGTTTGTCATTTAATTACCGTTGACACAGAAACATTGGAAAGTACGCAATGTATAACTAAAATGGAATTAGAACTACACAGGTTCAATTAACAGTATATCTCATAGTTTATATTACATTGCCTTTTGAAATTTATTTATTAATTTAATTAGGATACGTAACTGAATTAACAACTTAATTTTGTACTAAAACAAATGCTATCCTTCGTCATTTTCTGTTTCTGTTTAAAATAGTATACAATTATTTGAAAAATAATAATTTTACAAACGTTACCTCCCTTGAAAACTGAACGTGTGACGTAAGTCTTTGTTTACTTTTTTTTTACAAACAGTTGCTATGCTTATATAAGAAATTACGGTATATGAACATATTTAACGACTATATTGGCTGTTTCCGACGGGAATAAATTATTTTTGTTACCTTCCAGGGTTGGTCTACGACTTCGTTCGTCTATTTATATATATATATATATATATATATATATATATATATATATATATATATATCATATAAGGAGAATTTCACTAACGATCATCTTTTAGCCCTCGTCGAGGGCTTTGAGTCTGACCAACAGTTTTTCCATACGGCATAGTCATCTATAGTAGTGTATGCAAAAACTTAGCATGATGTACAGACGTTAAGTAACCTAAACATGTGTTAAAATTTCCCTGTTTTTGCCATAAAATACAAAGATTATATAGGGAAATACGACTGGTCAGTTTTGACCCATTTCCCGATTTTTCCAGGACATGGCGAGTTTTTTGTGACACCCCAAGGCCTTCTTCTACCACCTCAAAAAATGTCAAGGGGGGTCGTCGGAGGAAATTTTTTTTCGTAATATAGCCCATATTAGGCGCCGGTCAGTCGAGGTCAGTTTTGTCCCCTTCTCCGTAGACTTTTCGGCCAACCGTCACCGGCCTTCGTGTTCTATCGCCCGAAGGCACCATTGTGCCAAATTTGACGCGCCTGCGGCGCCGGGAAGTGCCCTATCGGGCACCTGACCACTTTGCTTTATATATATATAGATATGCTAGCCTATCGTTAACTATCTTTTTTTTTTCCGTGGAGGCTTGTTCTTTTTTCCCGGAACTATTGTCCATTCTCCTTCTGTGGTTGGGGCTATGACTGTGGCTGGTTCTTGGGCTGGTTCTTGGGCTTGCTCGATTTATGTGGTGTCGTTTGACACGTATTCACTGTCGTCTATATGTTTATCATTATCGTAGTAGTTACCATCGTTGTCTAATGATATATTGTCCCTTTCCCTTACATACGTGTCAAATATTTGCTTCACACAGAAAGCCGTTTTCTTATGATCATAAAAAAAACTGTCACCCCCTCACACCCATCTGTTTAGTCAGCTTGAATTATGTCCAAAATAAGTAATGGGCCAATCTAAAAATGAGATTCATTAGTTGACAAATCAAGGCATGCATGTTATGGCATCCGATGCAAATATACGTTAGTTAATAAACATTGACTGTAGACATTGCTTTTAGTATGCTGATTTTTTTTTGTTACAATAAACACTTTCTAATTAAATCGTGTTTGTTTTTTTTGTTTTGTTTAAATAAAAGTAGAAAAAAAGTACCTTGGACACAATATTTGACCATCACAGTAAAGCCGAATCGTTGATTGTGATACATTAAAACAAAAACAATATAGAATTTCCTTAGCCTCTGCTATAGCTGTGTCCATACTGTTTTTTACAAGCTTTTAAATAAAATCACTTCCTCTGTCGTCAGTCTGTCTGTCTATGACTCTAATCTGTATAGGATGTAGGAAAGTGAAGATGAACATGGTAGACTTTAGAGAACTTAAACTGCAACGCCATCTTAGTGTTTTAAAAAACGCTAAGTATTGTGTTTGTGGCCGTGCTTTTATCTAACTTTCTTTGGACAAATGTTAATGTATAACTGTAGTTCTTACATAGATAACCGAAATATAATCTCGTATCAAAACATGTTATGTTTTTTTTTTTCATTATCACCTATAGAACTAGACTTGCCCAAAACATGAATAACCAAACGTCCTTGAGATAATTAAAAAAAACAGACAGGATGAAGATATTATTTTCAACTAGTGGTTTCTGAAAACACAGTTTCAAATTAAAGTTATTGAATGTGGTTATGGAAAATGGACAGTAGATGTTGATTGAAAGGAAGATCACAATATTTTTAGACAATTACATAATTTTTATTTTGAGTGTTTGGTAACTCTAATTATCGATCATAGTAAACTGTACATGCCACAGTAGAGATTATTTTTTAAACTCACAGATACCATGTACATCTAAACTGTGAAGACTACATGGTCCACTGAACCTGATCTCCATGTTTCATACATTGATAATGTGATGCCAACATAAAGATTTGAAGTCAAAAGGCCATTTATATATACATGTGACAAGAATTCTATACTGGCATAATAGAAAACCAAGTTACACATTTTTATTCAACTGAAAATCAGCAAGTTAAAAAAAAGTTTCAAAACATGGCTATTTTGAAAACTAAAGCAATGAAAACAAGATGAATAAAGTTTTAATAACAGGAAAATTGTTTTAATTGTCCTTATTTTTAGGTCAGTTAATCAATAATGAAAATTAAAATATTGGCAAATCAGATTGGACTGTTAACACAATTTTTTTTCTTTTAATCTTCTACATTTTCATAGACTTGACATCAACAGCGAGTATACACATTCTAATTAGTTCATTTATTTAAAAACTAGTATCTTGAATATAACTATTTATTCAGTGTAATTTTTTATCTGGATTCCTTCTCTCCCAAATAAGTCAATGTTTCTGTTTCATGTATGCCTCTAAAGCACCTTGCCCGCTTCTCATATCACCATATTTGATGGACCAGTTAACAGCAGCCTGGTTATAATCTTCAATCTGTTGACATTTGTATTTTTTTTATCAGGACCTTCCCACGCATAGCATTCAATCTTTCTTTGCCTCAGAATCCTGACAATATCGCTGTCAACCATCTTGTCTCTGTGGAACTGCTGGTCAGCTTCATAGATGCAAACTGGATCTTCTTCATCACACTGGTCAACTGTTGGGACCCTATTGAAACGCCTGTGTTAATTCTTGGCTTGGTTCCTGCTCTGAACAAGTAACACCACCTTCTCTCGTACATATGTCACTGGCCCGTCGAAAACTTTAAATAAAGCCATTGCAACATTCTGAAACTTGAAATTTCCACTATTTTGGGGTGATGCTGAATGATGCTCTTCTTCTTCATGCCCCAGTTCTTGTATAGAATCGCTGGATTAGTTGGTTAAAAAACAACCATTTAGTCAACAACAGATACAAGCCTAGTCACCTGGTTTAAACTGTTTTATTAATATATATTTGAACTCTAAATGAAATAATTACTAATGTTTGTTTTTTAAATGTATCAATAACATTTATTGTTCAATGTCAACAAAACATGTTTATTCACTTTAAAATGAACTAATTAATGTCAATTATTCATATATCGAATGAATCTATACGTTTTCTCGATTAAATTGGTTATTTATCTATTAGTTGGCTGTTGTGTCTTTGTGTTGTCTCCCGTGCTTGTTAGGAAAAATAAATATGGGAAGTAATTGTGAAATGCTCGTTTAAAATACCAAATAAAAAAAAATATATTTATTTAAGAGCACCTAATATTAAAATAATACATATAACATTATTGTCTGAAGATGAGTTAATGAAAATAGTTGGACGTTTTCTATGCTGTGTGGATTGTGTTTAGTTCTCCTAAAATCGATAAGTTCCTGGCATGCATGTAATAACCAAATTATGACGTGTTACTTGCGATGCGCATATCAAAAGAAAATACGAAATAGTATGAGTGATATGATACATACAATGCAGACCTATTTTTTTAAATTGCATATAGCCAGACACAGTGTTTAAAATCAAACACAAGTCCATTTCAAAAGATATTATTGTTTTTCTTTATTTACACAAAGTTAATCTTATATTCTCACTTACCCTACTATACACTACTTCGACAATCGAAATTAGCTCCTAATAATATTTAGTCTCTGTTCTGAATACACATACTTTCTTCACATACATATACAATACCGCTATTGCTCGCTAATCCACGATTTTCCCATAAAATATCCAATAATCATATCCTAGCGATATTAACATCTAATTCGCAACTGATGCTTCATGATTACACGTTTTCTATTTTCGTTCATTTGAAATGTGTCTATAAGATTAGTTCACTGTGGTGCACGTTTTTTTAGTGCTACTAAGGCAAACAAGTATGTACCAATTACATTCAATCTTTTTCCGAAAGTTTACAAGGGAAATAATTATTTATTTAATTGACAAACCAAGTACATTAAATGAAATGGAAACATTGTAATTAAAACAGACATGACTGTGTTTCTCGAAATAAAATGAATAAAGTCTAATTTTAAAAAAGTAATAAAATAAAGTAGATGCATTTTTCTATTAAATTGTTACATGTATGCAAAAAATAAAAGCAATAGCGATGTGTTACACATATAGAAAAAGTGCGAAGAAAAAGTGCGATGAAGTGAATTAATCAATAATTCCACTTTCCTTCATCTTTGCCTCTTAGCAGCTTTTCTTTCTACACCAAAAATCCAACAACTATCCCACTCTACATCAATATAAACTGCAACAACAAGTCACTAAGTATCCTAGTCGCAATCACCGGGAGAAGACAAGCGTGTCAAATCTGCTCCTCTATCCTTCACTGGACGAATCACTGCCAAGAAGCAAACCTCTCAACCACACAGGATACAGGACTACCCGCACCGCATGAACCGAGAGACCAACAACCAAGTCCACTGACGATTATAACAGAGCCACCGCACCGCATTAACCAAGAAACCAACAACCAAGTCCACTGACGATTATAACAGAGCCACCACACCGCATTAACCGAGGGACCAACAACCAAGTTCACTGACGATTATAACAGAGCCACTAGGCGGATTATCCACACCGCAGCAACCTACGGAATCCCCAAAGTCAACGAACCAACAAGTAACTCCAACTACGACTGCAGTGAAGACACCAACTAGGGAATCAACAACATTTCAAGACACTGCAACAAGAAGCTCAAACTCAGATATAGAAGCAAACACCACCTCATCAATAAAAAGAAATAAACCGGGAGTGATCTCCCCTAAACTTTCTCGAATATTCTTATATAAAATAACAGGGGATGGGAACTCGGGCTATAGACATGATTTTTAATCCATTTTAAATACTTTAAGTTTTAAAAATAGAATAAAATCTCGTAGACAAATTATTTGCACACCAAGTGAACGCCAAATAAAAAAGCGCATAATGGTGCGCAATATTATTAGTACTTTTAAAATTTACATTAGTTTTTTGAGAAATCGGAAGTAGCGTAAATTACTACTTCCAGTCAACGGAAATTACTCAAAATTTAACAGAAGGTAGAGAATTAGATCTTTTACTTACATGTGAAATTTCATGTATCTATCTGAAAGAGTACTCAAGTTATAGGCTTTTGAAAAATTCAAAGTGGAAAAGTACCACTTCCCGTTATCGGAAATCGCTCAAAAGTTGATACGGATCTACGATTTTGATAAAATACTTATATATGAAATTTCATCAACGTAGCTGTAACGGTACTCAAGTTATCGTGTTTACACACGGACAGACAGACTGACACACAGACAAGATTGCAAAATTATGTTTTTCCGTATCAGTGAGGTGTAAAACGTCGAGATTTGTAAAAATCTCGATTTTTTTTTTTTTTGCACGATTACAAGACTTTCTCTATACTTCGTACATACGAGAAAGTAAAAAAAAATAAGCACATCCCCACAGAACAAGGAAAAACAACCAAAGAACAAAAACGCACGAATTTAATTCACGACAACACGATATGTAGATTCTGCCCCACCCAGTTCAAAACAGTCAAGGAAGCGGAAACTCATGAAGACACAGAACACACAAAATATAAACAGTGCAACTTCTGCAAGGACAAAAAGTGCACACTAACATACCTAGGCACTACTATAAAGCTCACAACGATGACACTGTATTCCAATGCAGCGTTTGCGACGTGTCCCTCCCAAAACTGGGAATACAGATGCACGGAAGAAATCACCATATGCAACTCAGACACACGACAAACAGTATGGAAATGAACACTTAATCAATTTAGACGTTTTGCTTAAGTTACATTATGGAATGACATGCATGGTTTTAATCTGTATAAAATGTAATGTATAAAATGCAATATATGTGCATGTAAAAAAAAAATAAAAAAAAAATAAAAAAATCAAAACTTTTCAAAACCTTTAGAAGCCCCTTCCCTTCCTTTGGCAACCTGCAAAAATCTGCATGGAAATATCAATTATATTATATAACATCAATACGAAAATGCCTGACTGATTTTAAATATACCCAAAATAGGGCCTACAAGTTCACCTTCTCTCTTACTTAAATTCAAGTATCGTTAGCCAGGGAGATATTACAATTTTAGAACTAAATCAATTGTTGTGAACTGATTCCTGTTGATAACAAACAAAAAAACATGGCGGCTATTTGTTATTAGGCCCAGCTTTAAGATTTAAACATCATAAAAAGTTCCAAAACTGAAAAAAATGTTAAAAACATTCAAAAAAATGTGTGTGCAACCATTTTTAATATAAAAGTTGTGTGGTTGTAACTATAAGCATTTTATTTATAAGCAAATTGTTTTTGTTGGCAGGTGTTCGGAGGGGGCGGCAAAGATAACAGATAGTGGGTAGGTAGGAAACACTATATGGGTATAAGTGGTTGGAAATGGCGGATGATACATGTTAAGACATTATCTATTGTATGTGGGGGATGTAATTTTTTAAGGTGGGAGGGGGAGGGGCGGAGTATACATGTTAGACTAAAGTGTTGATTAGAAATAAACCGACTGATCCCATCCAACAACCTGATTTAATTAGTTAAAAAGTGATTGGCCAACATACAGTTACGTTTGATGGATAATTAACTATTGACCAGTGAAGACAACTGCACTCCGAAAATAAAACAGAAGACATGTTATTGGGACGCTAACAATTGGAGCATACACAATTAAACATGGAAGATAGTTACACTACAGTTATATTTCAGTTTATCTGAAACACAACACTAAAATTAAAGTGATGATAATTGTTTACGTAGCCCAATGACCACGTGATGACCACGTGATGATGAACCCAATAACAATAAAGCTCTGGCACTACAATTGTTGCTGTTGGTATCTCGAATTTCACGCGCAATATAATAATAGCGGCCGGTTGAGGGACATATTGTAAACATTTTTTTTTACCCGAAACAATATATTACAGTAACATTACATTAAGTGCATGCTTTTTTTTTTACTTTTGGAAACAATAAAAAACAAATTTAGCATTACAATAAATTTGATTATGAAACGTGAGTTATCGTAACGCAAACACCGATCTCCTTATTTTGTAATGTTTGACTTTAATTACATATGCCATGTAAGCACTAACACGACATACTCGAGACATTCACCTTACATTACATCCTAATTTAAAAATATCTAGCAATAAAACGACAACCCAACGGTTTCCTTTATTACTATTTGAGTTTACATTTGTGTCGGTTTAGAAGACATTTAGTAATGGGATTGAAATTGATCGATCCATTGCTTCCCCTCGTGTGGTTTCTTGTTTGATTGAGACAACTTCAATCAGTTATTACATTGATATAGTCACTCACAATAGATCATACGAGTCACCATCAGCAACCCACGGGTCAGCAGCAATAGACCAGGGGCGGAACTACAGTGCCGCCAGACCCCGCAATGCGGGGGGGGGGGCCCAGACCGATTGGGGGCCCAAAAATCCTGGCTAAATTATTTAAAAAAAATAAAAATTTAAATTTAAATAAAAAAAAAATAGGTGGATGTCGAGTTATCTTTCTTCTACAGTTACAAACAAACACGATAGTCGGCAAACGTCTATGATAAAAATGCACAGACTATTGCTCGAGAGACCGCCAGACATATAGACAACTTCAAAGACGCAGCCTACCGTTCTTTTTTAGTGGTGTCGATTAGGAGAACAAAAAAGCTTTGAAAATCGGGCTGGGGAAATGTTGCGGCGACTATCCTGGTCTTCTAGACGACCGAAAAAAGTCGGCACTATTGATGTAGATGTTCATCGGCGCTTTCTTGTCCCCTTCCCTTGAACCTTCCCAACTCTCTACCCTCCCCCCATCCCCCTAACCTCTACCCCTCACCACACCCTTACTCTTACAATAAGATGTAATGCATAGATTAACGAACCGTTTATGAACTACTGAACTGTAAACTGACCACTTCTGCACATTTTGTTAAAGACACTAGTCAGTAGTTGTTCATTTACCTGATGAAGTATTTCGTTGACGAATCTAATTCACACAACAAGAAGGTAAGACTCGTCTTTATATTATTAATCGTTTTATAATTAGTAAACGTGTTAATGGAAAATTAGTTATTAACACTAAATACATTAAAGTTAAAAATTTTTAGGATACAATGATCTAGCTTTTAAGCCTAAAAACAACCAAAAGATCTATACAGGGGCGGAACTACAGTGCCCCCAGACCCCGCAATGCGGGTGGGGGGGGGGCAGGCCGTTTAGGGGCCCACTGCTGACCATAATTAGTATTTTTTTAAATTTTGAATTTAATTTTCGTGCATTTTTGCCTTGATATTTAGTTTGTAAAAGAAAATCACTGTAGCTGCGGTACGATTATCTTTATTTTACAGTCACTATACCACGCTCTTCAGCAAAAAAAATAAAATCCATTACACAAAATACAGTGTAAAATATAGGCAACGCTTCAAATTTGAATGACACATTTGACTCGTTGCCCCCCTTTGATAGCTAAATAGAGGACACGTAACTGTTTGACCGATCCTCCAAAGTGTACTGTGGCGGATGGGGCAGGGGATGGGGATAACATTTCTTTTTATTTATAGTTGTATTTTTTAACCATCGTCAAGGCCGAGTTCTATTTCCCCACGCTGTCGCCGGCAAAATTCTTTTTAAAAAACAACAAAGACCATAGCACGAGAAGCCGCTACACATGAAGTGGCTTTCATGATGCGCGGTTCTTCGTTTCGGCATTAGTTAGGGACCCGCCGAAATCCATTTAACATTTTTCAATGTTAATATGTGTTAGTGATAGTGGTTGAATTTGTATTCTGTACTATCTTGTATCCTACAAATAATAAAAAAGAATATAATACTAGAAACTTCGTTTTTATATACGTTTACTGTTTTTTTTTTACTTTTACAAGAAATATCATAGTAAACTTTTAAGGCCTATACTTGGAATTATCTCCCCTGAGTAAGTTTTACAATGGGCGATGCTGACGTACATAGATCAAGGCGTTTTGTCGTCTCTTTCAAGTTTTTTTCCCGAGCCGACCCCTATCCCATCCCTCTTTCTCAACCTCACAAGTATCGAGGAGATAAATGTATCGTTTATGAACTACTTCCTAACCGTACGATTCACCACTTCAGCACATTTTGTCAGACACTAGACAGCACTAGTCAACAGATATTGATTTATTTGCATACTATTAGTATTAGGCACATCTAATTCACAAAACAGGGAAGGTAAGATTATTTTTTATATAATTATTTAGAAATTAATTAGAACGTTTAGAATTAATTGAACATTATTATATAATTAATAGTCAATTACTATTTATCAATGACGTTATTGAGGTGGGGGGGGGGGTGTGAGGGTCTGGCTTTTTGTTAGTCGTTAAAAAATGTGACGTCATTTGTGGATTCCCCCCCCCCCCCCCCTTCCCTAAATCAGAAAGTTATCCGACGCGTGAGCTGGCCACATACAGTTGTACATGTGAAAAACACGTTTCTGTCTATTTTTCATTGCTGCATCATTTACCCAATCGCCATGAAAACTTTGGAAGCTGTTGAGGACAGCCACCAGTGTTTCTTCCAGACTTTTTTCTCCGGGGGGGGGGCACTTGAAATCTTCTGGGGGGCGGTAAACTTTCTTCGGGGGGGGGGGGGGGCGGACACTGTTAAAAGTATATATTTTCTATATAAATTATATAAATTTCATTTCGTTCGGAGGGGCGGTAAAAAAATTTCGGGGGGGGGGGGCGTCGCCCCGCCCCCCCCCCCCGTAGAGATGCCTGGAAGAAACTCTGACAGCCACGCAAAGGTTTCTGTCATAGGCTAACATTTGTTTACATATTGGAGTGGGGACGCCCAACGGAAATATGTGATTTAGCGCCCCTAGATCTTGCATAAGCGGATGAGGTTACTACTTGAAATCACCGGCGACAGTGTCATCCTGAGCGCATCACATATGAGCAGGTTGGCCCCCACATCCAGTCGTTTAAAAGTTCCGACAACACTAGGAATAAGTCTCGCTACTACACTCGCTGATTAAATCTAATCAAGTGTTGCACCAATGTTTCTTCCAGACTGCCGGAAGAAACAATATGTCGCGCCCATCCCCTGTGCAGTAATGTAACCAGTGTTTCTTCCAGACTTTTTTCTCCGGGGGGGCACTTGAAATTTTCGGGGGGGGGGGGGGGGTAGACTTTCTTCGGGGGGGGGGGGGGGGCGGACGCTGTTAAAAGTATATATTTTCTATATAAAGTATAGAAATTTCATTTCGTTCGGGGGGTAGGGGGTGGTAAAAAAAATTTCGGGGGTAACCGGTAGCTCCCAAAAGCCCCGTGACTCCCCTGACACCTGGGCCGTCGCCGAGGGACTTACAGCATGCCTTGGCGTGTCTAGTTGGTAGAAATGAACTGCCGAAATTGTTAATATTTAATTCAACTTCTGGTAAACAGGGCACACGTGTAAAAAATACACGGTTGTTAACGTTTTGAAAAAAGCCTCTTAATAAATCATCGTCAGTTTAGTGTGTCGGGCTAGATTTAGAGAGTCGGTGTTTCTCACTTCGAAAACTTAATATATATATATATATATATATATATATATATATATATATATATATATATATATATATATATATATATATATATATATAGGGGCCCAAAAAAAAATTCTGCGGGGGGGGCCTTTTTTTTCTAGCTCCGCCACTGCAATAGACCATGTGTTACCAGCAGTGAATTATATAGTCACATACACATTAGTACAGACATGATTTTATTTTAGCAATGAAAAAATATTGATCAATTAATTACAACTTAATGAACCGAAGTATCCCAGGGCAGATAACACCTACGTTATTTTCTTTGCTAAAGTTATAAAATAACGAGCACAACTACAGCAGTAACAATGTAGCTAACTACATGACAATCTTCCGGGGAGTGTATAATTAACATATACATATATTGGGGCCTACACGTTTAAATGTTTTATTGCGAACTTTTTAAAAATTTATTTTAAGAAAAGAGTATACATATTTTAAAACAATTGAACGATTGAACGATTGAACGGTTGAACGATTGAACGATTGAACGATTGAACGATTGAACGATTGAACGATTGAACGATTGAACGATTGAACGATTGAGTGATTGAGTGATTGAATGATTGAATGATTGAATGAATGAATGATTGAATTATTGAATGCTTGAATGCTTGAATTCTTGAATGATTGAAGGATTGAAGGATTGAATAATTGAATGATTGAATGATCGAATGATCGAATGATCGAATGATCGAATGATCGAATGATCGAATGATCGAATGATCGAATGATTGAATGATTGAATGATTGAATGATTGAATGATTGAATGATTGAATGATTGAATGATTGAATGATTGAATGATTGAATGATTGAATGGTTGAATGGTTGAATGGTTGAATGATTATATGATTATATGATTGAATGATTATATGATTGAATGATTGAATGTTTGAACGATTGAACGATTGAACGATTGAACGTTTGAACGTTTGAACGATTGAACGATTGAACGATTGAACGATTGAACGATTGAACGATTGAACGATTGAACGATCGAACGATTGAACGATTGAACGATTGAACGATTGAACGATTGAGTGATTGACTGATTGAATGATTGACTGATTGACTGATTGAGTGATTGAATGATTGAATGATTGAATGATTGAATGATTGAATGATTGAATGATTGAATGATTGAATGATTGAATGATTGAATGATTGAATGATTGAATGATTGAATGATTGAATGATTGAATGATTGAATGATTGAATGATTGAATGATTGAATGATTGAATGATTGAATGATTGAATGATTGAATGATTGAATGATTGAATGATTGAATGATTGAATGATTGAATGATTGAATGATTGAATGATTGAATGATTGAATGATTGAATGATTGAATGATTGAATGATTGAATGATTGAATGATTGAACGATGGAACGATGGAACGATGGAACGATTGAATGATTGAATGATTGAATGATTGAATGATCGAATGATCGAATGATCGAATGATCGAATGATCGAATGATTGAATGATTGAATGATTGAATGATTGAATGATTGAATGATTGAATGATTGAATGATTGAATGATTGAATGATTGAATGATTGAATGATTGAATGATTGAATGATTGAATGACTGAATGATTGAATGATTGAATGATTGAATGATTGAATGATTGAATGATTGAATGATTGAACGATGGAACGATGGAACGATGGAATGATTGAATGATTGAATGATTGAATGATTGAATGATCGAATGATCGAATGATCGAATGATCGAATGATCGAATGGTTGAATGATTGAATGATTGAATGATTGAATGATTGAATGATTGAATGGTTGAATGATTGAATGATTGAATGATTGAATGATTGAATGATTGAATGATTGAATGATTGAATGATTGAATGATTGAATGATTGAATGATTGAATGATTGAATGATTGAATGATTGAATGATTGAATGATTGAATGATTGAATGATTGAATGATTGAATGATTGAATGGTTGAATGATTGAATGATTGAATGATTGAATGATTGAATGATTGAATAATTGAATGATTGAATGATTGAATGATTGAATGATTGAATGATTGAATGATTGAATGATTGAATGATTGAATGATTGAATGATTGAATGATTGAATGATTGAATGATTGAATGATTGAATGATTGAATGATTGAATGATTGAATGATTGAATGATTGAATGATTGAATGATTGAATGATTGAATGATTGAATGATTGAATGATTGAATGATTGAATGATTGAATGATTGAATGATTGAATGATTGAATGATTGAATGATTGAATGATTGAACGATTGAACGATGGAATGATGGATTGATTGAATGATTGAATGATGGAATGATGGAATGATGGAATGATTGAATGGCTGAGAGCATCATTTATTTTTAAGCAGGAAAGAACCAATTATTACTAGTAGTCTGTGAAAAACTAACTTGATTAGACCCTACCTGAGAATAAAGATGTCAAACCATATAGTCTAATTGGCAGATTAGGTAAACGTGTTTGTATTACCTGTTTGATCAATACATTTTAATGTTGCTATACTACTCTCTTTCTTGAAACATTTGATCCACTCATGCAACATTTCACAGTCGCACACATCTGCACAGGTGTAGATGACCATACGTTTCAATATTCAATAAGTCACATTTAATTTGTCTAGAGTCAAATTGATATAACACATCTATAATCAACCCTTTATATACAGTTAAATTTAAAACATCAATAAACAACCTTTTACATAGAGTCCAAAGCAACTATGTTATGACGTGTACAATTTGGTTCAATTAACTTTAAATTAATGTCTGTAATCTTAAAACCTAACACTCAACAGAATGACCGTTGGATTTTTTAACAGTGCAGTGACAGCAGTCAACTCTATGTGAAAAATTGTACTATCATTTACAAGATGACTTGTTATTTGTCAGATAATTAGGCTGATGGCTAAACATAGGCGTGATGAGAGGTACAGGCGAGAAGACCCCCCCCCCATACCTCCCTAATTACACAGGAGGGGGGGGGCATGACAAAATAATCACCCCGACCACTCCTCCCCCTCACCCTAATAATCTCCTGTCATTACTGATAAACCAGCCCCCCTTGACAGTGCTTGCATGTGTCCAGTGTTTGTGCGTAGTCATCGCCACCAAATCTCTTGGCTGACGCTCTGTTAACTCGCAATATGGCGTCTCTGTGGTCAGCGACAAACTCGTTGGTCATAAGGTACTTCAGGCAATCAACGCTGGCTTGTGTCAGGTCAACCTTCTCCAGCAGCTGGTTCAAGCAAGACCTTCTGTAGACCGCTGTCTCACTATTACTTAAATTGGGTTTTGGTGGAATGCGTTTTATTGCAACTACTCCTTGGCCACTGAACTGAGATGCCATCCTCTTTTTCTGAGGATGTGTGGCCTTGAACATGATGCGAATAGAGTCTGTCTCAGCACACGCCCACCTCAAGAGACAGAAGACAGAAAAGTCTGTGCAGACAGACCGAGGCTGATGTTTGAGAATGCCAATCATATCGTTAAGTGACAGACAAATGAAGTTGTCACCGACAATGACGTCAGGCAAGTTCACGGCCAGATATCTTCTGACGTCACCTAAAACTTTGGCCGAGTCCAGTTTTGTGGCTTCGTTGTACACAGTCCAGCAGTTCGATGACGTCATATTGTTGATCACAAACTCCTCACATGCCTTGATTAAAAAATCTATCTGTAATTGATTGACCGCGTGCCAGACTACAAACATGTTCTCTGTTGTCAAAATGTTCGCACCGGCGTACAAGACATCGAGGATTCGAGAAAAGGTCGCAGGTTCCATTCCACCCAGCGCCACTGAACCTTCGCCTGTCTCCTTCATATCAGTTCTAAGCAGAGCTTCAAAAAACTTGGAACACGCGCTCAGAATAAAACGGTGGCACCTGAACTTGACATCCTGGACTACTACCGTCAAATCTGTGAATCTTTCTCGGCTTTCCTTCTCTCTAATACACGTAAACACACCGTCAGCCATTTTGGTGTCTACGTCGTCATACTTATTGCTATTATCGGCAGCCATGTTGGCCCTGATATGACCAGGTTGCTGCGTCAAACGATATTCTGCTCCCCTGCCTCGTCCATGGCTACACAAGTAGACGAAAATTATGTTGTCAGATAATGCACAAACACGTTCTAAAATCTTAAATAAACAAGGACGATTTTACGTGGAAAATGTCACAATCTAACACAAAGTAACAAGATAAACTAGTCTTTCTATTTTTAACTGATGAAATATAGTCAATATTTTATTACATTTTTATATTAAGCTTTTTATAAAGGGTATCTCAATTACGTAGATCATACATGACCCCACACCTCACAAACTATTTTAAACTAAACTTGTTTATTAAACAATGTATTTCCTAGTCTCCGACCACCTAATCTGACGATTACATTAATCAAGTAGCCTACTGTTGTAATAGTTACTGACATACAGTAATCAAGTACTGCTGTAACAGTTACTGACATACAGTAAACAAGTACTGCAGTAATATTTACTGACATACAGTAATCAAGTACTGCTGTAACATTTACTGACATAAAAACAAGCCTTAGGTTGTCTCACATAAATACTGTGTAGCAAATACAGAAATGAGGTCAAAGTACGGTATTTATATTTCTTTCTTGATATTAATGATACCAAGAAACTGTTTAGGGTCTGTTATCAGGAAACTTACGTCGAATATTATTCCAAAACGCGGCCAAAATACCGGTATGTCGGTATTATTTTTTTTCTTTCAAGTTGTGTGCTTAACAAACCAATGACATAAAACTCTAGAAAGTAAAGGGTATGCTGTGAAGTCTAAACTATTCTCCAAATGGCAGTCAACCCATAAGACAGCCTACTATCCAGTCGTATAGTCAGGATCGTTTAATAGTGTGTTTTGGGGTTGGGGGGGGGGGGGGGGGGCAGTGGCGAAACTAGAAAAAAATGCCACCCCGCAAAAAAAAATATTTTAGGCCCCCATATATATATATATATATATATATATATTTATATAGGCTTATATATATATATATATATATATATATATATATATATATATATATATATATATATATATATATATATATATATATATATATATATATATATATATATACACATACGCCTATATATGTATATGTATATATATATATATATATATATATATATATATATATATATATATATATATATATATATATATATATATATATATATATATATATATATATATATATATATATATATATATATATATATATATATTTTTTTTTTTTTTTTTTTTTTTTTTTTTACAAGGTTTTATTTGACTCACTTCCTCGTCAGTCGTCAGTCGGCAGTCTCTCTAGAACGAAACTCGCGAGCGAAATTTCGGACATCTCTATCTGACAAATACGGTTCATAGTTGGAACCTGGGTCAAGACATAAAGCCTAAATCCAGCATAACAAGACAATAATTTTTTTTTTTGGACAGGGGGTCGATTAGAAGGAGGGGGGGGGGATGTTCTATACCCCCCCCCCCCCCCCGACCTCCCCCCCCCCCCTGCCAACAACAACTTTACTTTAAACAAACAAAAAAAATTCTAAAACTTCTTACTGTGAGTTGAAAGAAACAAAATCCATTGTTAAAAGTTGCTTGCGTGTAGCTTGCGTGTGCTACCAGTGGCAGAGACGTGATTGTGTCACACACACTTGATGATCTGAAGAGAACTGCTGCCTGTTACACACCATACATGATACGCCTGCCTGTTATATAGCACACATGATACGCATGACCTGATCCACCTGGCCTGTGACATTGTCCTGGCCTAGGTGTGTGTTCCAAGGGGCTACAGGACATTACACCCCCCCCCCCCCCCCCCGGAAATTACCCCAGGGATTTACCCCCCCCCCCCGCTCAAGTATGAATCCTAACTCGAATTAGAATTCTATACCTATATACTACTTAAATCCTAACCTTTGGAAAAATACCAAAACCAAAGCATCCACCTAAGCCTAAAACTTAACACAAAACCAAAACTAACGCTAGACATTGGTTTAAGCCTAGCCTAAACCTAAACCTAAACCTAAACCTAAACCTAAACCTAAACCTAAACCTAAACCTAAACCTAAACCTAAACCTAAACCTAAACCTAAACCTAAACCTAAACCTAAACCTAAACCTAAACCTAAACCTAAACCCAAACCTAAACCTAAACCTAAACCTAAACCTAAACCTAAACCTAAACCTAAACCTAAACCTAAACTTAAACCTAAACCTAAGCCTAAACCTAAACCTAAACCTAAACCTAAACCTAAACCTAAACCTAAACCTAAACCTAATCCTAAACCTAAACCTAAACCTAAACCTAAACCTAAACCTAAACCTAAACCTAAACCTAAACCTTAACCTAAACCAAAACCAAAACCTAAACCTAAACCTAAACCTAAACCTAAACCTAAACCTAAACCTAAACCTAAACCTAAACCTAAACCTAAACCTAAACCTAAATATAAACATAAACATAAACATAAACATAAACATAAACATAAACATAAACATAAACATAAACATAAACATAAACATAAACATAAACATAAACATAAACATAAACATAAACATAAACATAAACATAAACATAAACATAAACATAAACATAAACCTAAACCTAAACCTAAACATAAACATAAACATAAACATAAACATAAACATAAACATAAACATTAACATAAACCTAAACCTAAACCTAGGTTTAAGCCTAAACCTAAACCTAAACCTAAACCTAAACCTAAACCTAAACCTAAACCTAAACCTAAACCTAAACCTAAACCTAAACCTAAACCTAAACCCAAACCCAAACCCAAACCCAAACCCAAACCCAAACCCAAACCCAAACCTAAACCTAAACCTAAACCTAAACCTAAACCTAAACCTAAACCTAAACCTAAACCTAAACCTAAACCTAAACCTAAACCTAAACCTTAAACCTGCATGAGAAATATAACTGGTTGGTGACCTACTTAGCAGCCCTATATAGTTTTAATCCAATTTTTACATATTAGTAATCATCAGTGTGTGCTAACACCTTATTAATTAATCACATTAAGAGTTAATCGACGCACTTCACAATATTTAATCCCAGTTGAGATCTCGAAAACATGTTTTTCTGATTTCATATATGTCTTAAACAAGTTGACATATTATATAGTGCTAATGTAGCAGGGTAAACATCAAGGTCACTAAACATTGGGGCACACGTATGCGTATGTCATCTAAAATTAAGTTGAATTACTGATAAAAAGAGAACATTAATTATTTACCGCCGTTTGTGTTGGTGATGTAAAGCGGTTTTCTTAATCAGATAGTTTTATCACCATATAAAATGTTGCGTTTTGTAAACTGACCGTAAATTGTATTTAGTGTAAACAAGTGTTTGGCTGATGTTTCCTAATCTTTCTTTTTTAGTAACCAAATTAAAATTGACATTTATTTTGTTTTTTTTAAAAAAAGAAGGGAGACAATAAAACATTGCACTTCAAATTTAGTGAAATAAACAATCTGAAACAAGTTATGGAGAAAAAATACCTGAGTTTACCACATACATTTTAGCTATTTTTAAAGTTATATTTAAATACAATGAAGTTGTTAGTTTTATAACACACCCAAAATAATATCACACTTTATTTTACCAAACCCCTCCCACAAAATTACATCAAACATTTAATAGCAGTATTTATGTTCTTGTTTTTTTTTTTCTAATTGAAATCTTAACTAAGCTTGACTTTCTTAACAAAGCGAAATGATGGTTACAACTATTTCTCTAATTTTTAACGCAAAAAGTGTCGTTACTTTTTCTCCTCTGTTACCAAAGCCTCCTATTTCAACCCTCCCTTAACCTGATTTGTAAATAAATACATGCATTTAATTTTAGTTGGTATGGTACATTTATTAAAATACATTATGCGCAAAACCACACTGAGTTTGAAAATGTATATGTATCTATTTTAACACATTAAAGGTCCTATATTAAATATTGCAGCCTAATTATACACATTACCAATATAAACATTTATTTTAAAGTACGGGGCGGTTGGTAATGGGAATGACTCAGTGTGAGACCAACGACGTTTTTATCATAACATCTATTTTGTTTTCGAAAATATACTATAGAGGTAAATTGAAAAATGCACCATTCATTTTTCGATGTCGTCGGTTGATTTTAAATTTGTAAAACATAACGCTACTCTATGTACGTTTACAATTGCATACATATTTCAAACATTTAACAAACGCACATCTACATATTTGTATCACAAGTGATACACATTAATTACAATTATGGGTGACTTTTGATGCAGAAAATTATATGACTGTATTGTCTGTATTTGTTTCCAAATCATTCGCCAAATATATGATGGTTATTAAATAGGTAATTATCTCCCTTGCAAAACTTTCAAGCAAGAAAAAAATACGAACAAATTAAAAATTAGCTACAATAAAATGTGTCACATATAGCTTAATATAAAGCTTCGCGTGAGTTCAATATGGCAGACATTATATCGATACAATCCTTAATTCAGTTATTAGAACTGCCATTTAAAGCAGATACTACAATCGTCGAAGTAGTTGAACGATTGATTGCACCATTTGACTTCTCGGCATTTCGATCTAAATGATCTATCAGATAGGGGTTTTGTACCGAGATCTTAGCTGTGGCCGCATGTTTTCCTATCATTAGTCAGGTAGCCTACCCATCTGAGCTGGGTGAACTTAAGTACATCTTACAGACTCGACTCCAGGGATCCGAACTTAAGTTTCTCTGATGGGGAATCGTGAGATATAAAGGTTCAAATATATCTAATATACATGACATAGTGTTACTGACTGAAGTGTTAGATGTATCGAAAGCAATCATTTGGTTTCTTCTATCTTTCTTCCTATAATATCCAATTCTTCGTACACATATTTCAAGACTCTAACCAAGACGTATGATACATTCTGTATACTTTTTGTACTTCTATAAGTGTTACTATGTACTAATAATCTGTATTAAGTATTAACGTTATATTCTAAATGCTCAGGTGTAGTGTTCAGATGTAATGAAATGCGTCGTTTTCAACAGTAGGGGAGGCGATACACACTTTACTGAAATACGTGATAGTTTTGTTGTTGTTTCCCTACAACTCATTTTCAGTTTTTTAGTGGAAAAACGTGTCTTTACTTTTTTCTCTATCGTCACCAAACCCATCCCCTCCTTCCGCCCCTTCCCCTATCCAGATATGTCGTCATTTATAGACCATCCCTTATATATCTGATACCCTGTTGTAAGCGAGAGATAAAGATAGAGTTCGTACACACGTGTAGGCTTAACGACTGATACAGCTCAGGATTAGTAATGAATTAGTGCACCAGACACGTACATGAAATAATATATTTAATACATGTCTTTCAAACAACCAATAAACCGATTTATGTTAGTATGGGACATTCATAAAAATATAGTAAGCGCAAAACAGGTCTGTTTTTTTGAAAAAAAATTAAAATGTATTTATTGTATAGGTTCTACGATTAACATTGAAGCCTAACAATACACATGTCTAAGAAAAAATAAATAATTGCCATGTACAGAGTGCTTGGTAATGGAAATAAAATGATGATAGGCCAATGACATTTGTATAAATTCATTATAAAAATGTAATGTAAAATTAATTGGTATTTTTCTTTATATTATATGGAAGATTTTTTTTTTACAACAAAATTTGATTTATTTATTTTTTAAAAATACACTATTGGTGTATTGAAACTGTTATAATATGATAACTGAAAATTTAATTTATTTTTTTTTTATTTGCCTCAGACACGTAATTTATAGTGTCAGTTGTGTGTTCGCTTTAGTATTACAATTTTCATCATCGGCTTGTGATGACTGATACAGATTTACAATAGTAATATTTCTTTCTTACTTGTAGCCTGCGTTCATTCATTTAAGATGGTTTACTTATACATAGATCTAATACAAAACGTCTAAATATAAAGAAAAAATATAAATTAATTTGTATATTATATAGAAGATCTATATGGAAAATTCACCGAAAGAGTCGGGTAAAGCACTAATCATTAATTCAACGATATCTTCGGTTGTCTTGCAAAAGTGTAAAATATAATAATAATGTATGTAGTTTTGTAATTGCATTAATCTTTTTAAACATTAGACTAAAAGACATCTAAATATTTATCATTATTGAAAATATTTTATTACGTTTATTGGTATGTTATGTCACATAAAACGGTATGTCATTGTGTTCATTGATTTTGCTTTATCAAACTAATTGTGTATATTAATAAGCAAATTATTTCCCTTGCAAAATTTCTAAGCTAGAAACATTATCTGCAATATTCAAACAAAATAAAAATACAAGCGACATTGTATTTAATCATATGAAAACACTTAAATTAGTTAAAAAGAAAATGTGTCACATGTAAGTCAATTTCACTATGGCAGGTATTATGTTGACACAATCATTAATCAAGTTATTACAACTGTCATTTAAAGCAGACACTTCAATGGTCGGAGTAGTCGAGTGACTGAATGCACCGATTCTCTTCCCGACATTTTGACTACAATTAAAGCGTACTGTATGCTATGGGTTCTGTACGGAGGTCTTAGCTATGGGATCCGAACTTTCGACTTTCGAGTAAGCAATTGTGGGATATAAAGGTCTAAATGTATCTACACCATGTTTAAAAGTAGTTACTGATTGTAATGTAATGTGTTTTGGAAGCAATCTGTCATTTTATCTTTTATTTTCATCTTATCAAGCCAAATTATTCGTACATTTATTTTAAATCTCCAGGCTATTTTGTATTCGTTTTTGAACTACTAATTTAATATTAACCTAAGCAAAATTCAAAATAATGTGTCCAAGCAAATTATCAAAAGCATAGATTTAAAAAAAAAAATGCATGTGGGATTAGATATTGTGGTCGAGTAATATCCAAGCGTGGTGATATATAATGATTTATATTATAACTGGGGATGTAAATATAACGTAATTTATTTATTCGTTATTTCCGCTGGTGTATCCCTTTGCCTGATAATCTAAAGAAGGATAATTAAGAAAATGTGTTAACAAAAAGGTTTCAGACTGGACACGAAATTGTCCTTCTTTGGCAATATGCGAGTTGAGATGATAAGTGAATAATGTTTTGATCTAAAACAGCTTTAAAAGAAATACAAATCAACTGTATAAAACTGGCAAAAGTCTATCTCTCTTTAATATGGTGTGTTGCTTGTTTGCTTTAATATCGTGTTAATTATGTGTCTTGTGTAGTATTGTGCTAATGGGTGGTAGTGTGACTCTAGTCTAATTATACCAATGTGTTCATGTCTGAAAGTTTTAATGTGTGTTCTAACGACATGTAGACCTAGCACTTAGATTATTTTTTTTGATTAGGGTTTGGTTGTTGATGTTGCTAATGGTGTTTTTAAAAATGAAATATCAGATGGGTTTATTTGCATGTTTTATAAAGTGGGTTGCTATTGTGCTAACTGTTATTGTAAAGATGTATTTTGGTAATAGTTATCTGTTTATTAGCGCTGCCCTAATGGTTGTACTACAATATGTATAGGTGCCCAGCTTCGGTTAATTGTGTCCGTTAGTCTCGTCCATGTGAAGCCGTACAGTTTGAGTTTGTCTGTCACTATAATTTGGGTGTCGTGCTTTATCTTTCCTCTCCGTTTCGCAAGAGTTTTTGATTTCTCTGCATTTATTTAGCCTCCGCTGCCTATTCCGTATCCTGTAAATGTCTTTTTTTTGTCTTCATTTATTTATCTATTCGTAGTTACACATTGGTGTCGTCAGCGTATGCTATACTTTTTTCTTGGCTGACATGTTTGGTATTGACAATCCTTTAAAGCGGTTGTCCTGCCTAATACGTTTTAACATGGGTTCTATACTAAGAATGTGGGGTAGTGAGGGTGGTGGAATTGACTTGGTGAAGCTGTTGAGCAGTTACGATATGTCTTTATTTAGAATAAACTTGTGAGTGAGCAATTGTGGGATATAAAGGTCTAAATATTATCTACACCATTTTTAAAAGTAGTTACTGATTGTAATGTTATGTGTTTTGGAAGCCATCTGCAATATACTTTTTTTTTCTGTTTATCATATCATGCCAAAATCTTCGTACATACATTTTAAATCTGGCTATATGTAAGGCTGTTTTGTATTGATTTTTGTACTATTACTTTAATATTTACATAACAGCTACTAGCTAAGAAAAATGTTGTAATAAAAAAATGAGTAGGCCTACAGGCATATTATCTAATGCATACATATACAATTATCATTAAATACATCTGTGATTAGACATTGTGATCAAGTATATTCCATGTGTGGTGATATATATTGCTTGATTTCAAAAGTAGGGGAGGTAGATACAGTTGTATTGAGTTATGCATTATTTCCGTTGTTGTATCCCTTTGATTGGTATTCAGCTTCGGTGTAAATGTGTGGGTCAGTCTCGTCCATGTGAAGCCGAACAGTTTGAGTTTGTCTGTCACCATAACGGGGTTGTCATATTTTGTTTTCCTGTCCGTTTCTTTTAATTTTGGATTTCTCCACATTTATTTTGCCTCCACTGCCTATTCCGTATTCTATAAATGGCTCTATTATTGTCTTCATTTAGATGACAATAATCTATGAATGTCATCTAGTATGACAATGTCATACTAGATGACATTCATAGATAAGACAACGCTATAGTTCCTTCTTTATATTCTGTATTCTTTTATATACATTTACATCTCTAGAATATACCTCCCAACTTGAGTCACCCCGGCCAACATACGTTCTTTCACCACGACGGTCAAGACAAGACTTACTCACACACAAACTCACAGCAATCAAGTTCCTACCCACAAAGTCACTTCCTTTCAATCCGCGGCACCATTCCAATGCGTTCAACATACACTCACGGCTATCTATAACTAAAACATGCATCATAAAAGTCAGCATATGCTATACTTTATTTTTATGCTGATGTCCTGTCTATTACTTTCTAACATGGGCTCTATGCTACGTTTTTTTTCTTCCACCCTCCATGATTGAAACATCATCCCACACTGCATCAAATGTTCCTTCAATGTCAGGAGTAAAGTTAAAAAAATATCTGTACAGTACAGCCGAATCTTTCCATCTTTACTCTGAAATAATTTAAAGTTGTGTCCATTGTGGTTAACATCTTCAAAAGAATATTCCATGCCGAGGTCAGTAAAAAACTCCTCCAATGCTTTCTTCCATACACTCCAACTATGTTATAGCCTTGGCTGGCTAACCAGCTCATATCAATAGCTTTACCACAAAGTTGAACCAATATAATGCAGGAAATAACTTACCATTTACGTCAGACGATCAGCTGACCACTGAAGCATCAGTTGCGAGTTGGATGTAGATATAGTTGTCAGTTGATCATTGGATCGTGTAGGGGGAAGTCGTGGATTAGTTAGCAGTAGTGGATTTAGATAGTTATGTGTAGACAGCGGTTGTAGTCAGATTAGACCTAGAAGTATTAGGAGATAGGCGAGACAGTCAAAGTAGAGAATAGCAGGGTACAATAGTGTAGATCAGGGGTCGGCAACCTTTTGAAGCGGAAGAGCCAAAAGTTACAATTTTCAAAATTTCCCTGGTTTTAAAGAGCCACTAACATTTTTTTTATTTCAAATATTTTATGTTTTTATTAAGATTATTAGTATTTGTTCAAGGAGCTGGAGAGCCGCATCTTGATATCAAAAGAGCCGCATGCGGCTCGCGAGCCGCAGGTTGCCGACCCCTGGTGTAGATGATTGATTATGTGCAAATAAAGAAATATTATAGCATGCTTTGAATTGTACTTGTGTTTGATTTTACACTTTATGCCAAGCTACATACGATTAACACTAAAAACCAATATGTACACCACAGTGAACAAATCTTATAGACACATTTATAATGAACTAAAATCGAAAATATGTAATCTTGTAAGACAAGTAGGTGTTACGCTAGAAGCGGGTCAGATGTAGCTAAATATAAAGTTGTTTGTTAAACTTAAAGGTAAATAACTGCAGCCAAACCTAAACTCTTTACAATTAGCTTTATTGTTTCCCCTGCAAATGAAGAAAGAATGAGATAAATGTATATCTCTTGTGGGTTGCTTAATGCCAGAGAAAATACAAACTATGCATATCACAAGAAGTAAGGAGATTTAGAGTCAAACATGAAAAAACATCAAAATCATAAACACATCCCATGAAAGTTCAAGATATTTTCAATCTCCCCGACTCAAACCCTACTAGTGAAATGAGAAAAGTGCGCACATACGCTTTTATAAATTAGGAATTTTTTTTTTGTTGCAAAATATTTATTTTGATACTATAACCCTTTCTAATAACAGATTTTCTGAAAAATATATAAGGATTTTTAAAAATTAAAATAGTTATGACAAGTCATGGATTATAAATACGACATAACCGACTTATTCGCATGTTTTTGAAAAGCGTAAGCAATCTCAATAATGTTTCCTATAAATTTGTAAAAACAAACAATTTACAAAAACATAGACATACTAATCTTAACGATTCATATTTTCTTATAAAATTGTTTTCCTAATATGAATTTATTACTCATGTCCGTTTTTATTGTTAAACTAAAGGTTATTTGTTTTTTAAACATTTATAGGCTAGTAATATAAATTGGGTTTGAATTATTTCCCTTAAAAATAAAAAATGGATAAATGGGAAGTAATTATAAACTGTTTCTTTATTAATAAAAAAATGCATTTAAAACAAAAATACATTTTAGCTAAAATGTATATAGTCCTATAATAATTGTAACAAAAAATAAAATATAATTTGTTCATTTTAGATATGTTAACCTCGAGTTGTGAGCGGGTTATACATGTTCAGAACGTGTAAACTAAACCTACGGCAATGTATCGATCCTAAGCTGACTTTCTATGAAACGATTAAGTTTTATTTAGACCCCGAATGTATACCAGTCTCATATCTAATGATACTTTAAAAAAATTGTCAAAACTAACTAAGGGGTGTAGCAAGATGATCTCTTTAGTTATAGTGACAAGCACAACCACTCAAACGACTGTCAGGTTTCCATAAAGAAGTAATTGCTGTTTTTGTTACTGTAAACAGTCCATCCAGTTTTATGTTAAAATAGAACACAGTAATGCATGGGCCATGAGACGTCATTTATTGACGACCACTGTCTCATTTAATCCAATTGTCTCACAATATAGAGCTAGAAGATTAAACACAGACTAAGATACACATGATTAATTTTATACCAATTAATAGTTGGAAACTCAAATAAATATGTAATGTTAAAAGGATCTATTTTCTAGATCACTTCCATTTCTTTCTTGGGGGGGGGGGGGGTAGACTTTCTTCGAGGGAGGGGGGGGGGTGAACAAGCTAGTAGAGATGTCTGTAAGAACACTGATAGACAGGTACCCATCTGAGCTGGGTGGAGTTTTCTTCCTATAATCTCCAATTATCCGTATACATATTTTAAGGCTTCCACCAAGACGCATGGCTCTGCATGTATACGTTTCGTTCTTCTATTTGTGTAAGTATGTACTACTAATATGTATTAGTTACTTTTGTGCGAGAAAGTGTAATCAAATGTATTTTTACAGGCACATTATTATATGCCGAAAGTTAAAACAATTAATTAAATAAATATCTGATTAGATATTGTGATTAAGTATATTCTATGAGTGATTAGATGTAATGTAATGCTTTGTTTTTATAAGTAGAGGATACAAAAATACTTTCTTGCCTTACGGTCATTCTTCTGCATGTATAGGACCTGGAACTCTGTTTGCTATTGCAAACAAAATAAATAAATAAAAAATAAAATACATGTTATTATTTTAATCCTGAAAGCACTTTTAATGTAAATTATATGTACTGGAGTTTATGCATATGCCATAAAGTCAGCCTTTACACCTATATATTATCCTAAAAATAAAAACCAGAAAAAAAAAAAAAATATGTTTAAGGGCTCAATTATTCCTGTCTGTATGTTGAACACGCCGTGTATATTTGTGTTGTTGTGTATTGTTAAAACAACATAAATGTCTGATACGATACCCAGGTATCTGCTCTACAATAGTTCATCAGATGTATTTGTTGGTTGCTGATGATTGACCTAATGATGTGTTGTGGAATATTTGACTGACCTCTTGTAGTTGTTGGTTGCTGATGAATGACCTAATGATTTGTGCTGGAATGGGTGACATCTTGAGTCCACCCAACTTTGGTGGGTACCTAACTCACGTTAGATAAAGTAAAGGTGGCTGGGCATAGTGCTGACCACACTATCTCTTCATATGCCGAGGTCACAGATACAAGTAAACTCTACTTCACTTGCCACATAGACCGTTATGTTTGAAAAAGGGAACTTCACTTTACATTTTAACAATATCTCTAATTTGTCAACCTAATTTTTAGGTATCCTTGTATAGTCGTTGTTTAGTAGAGAAATGGGTCATAATTGTGAGTTAATTTTTAGGGTCAGTCTATGGTTTTCGAAATAACATTGTATGGCAGGGGTCTCCAAACTTTCAGCCCGAGGGCCGCATTAACTATCAAATATCAGTTCGGGGGTCAGATCTCTTTAAGGCATCTCTTCAGTGTCGTGGTGCCCCCCCCCCCCCCCTCCCGCCCGAAGAAGTCCACCGCCCCCCCCCCCCAACGAAATATAATTTATATTGAAATATACACAAATTTCAAGTGTCCACCCCCCCCCCAACACGAGGTCCACGTTTGCTCTTATTTTTCTTCACGTATTTCATTCTTCAAAATGTTTGTTCACACAGGTATGTTGTTCGAAAATTTGAAAGGTACTTTGATGCAAAAGTTGTAATGTTAGGAAAGTCTTCCTTGTGCAAAATCGTATGAAAACCCATCCGCCCTTCTTTGAACGTGTCTCTAAGGAAGTCATTTTCTTGCAATTCAATGACCTCCAGCTGCAGTTCAACTGGACAACACGCCACATTTACTGCAAATGGGCTTTGAAGCAGTCTCACTTCTTCTGCCTTTGAATCCAAGTCAGAAAACTGCTACTGAAACTGCAGCTGGAGGTCTTTAATGATCTCGTATGTAAATGACGCGGGGAACTCAGTGGTTGCTTCCAGTGGCGTAGCTAGGTCGGGTGTCACCCGGTGCGGCGCCTTATAGTGTCACCCCCCCACCCTCTCGCCAGTAATAGCTTTAAAATGTTGTGTTCACATTTAATACTAATAATTTTTAGCTATAGTTGGTTGTAGCATTTTTTTTCTCTATAGTCTGAATGTTTATGCCATGGTGTCACCCCCCCCCCTCCCTTTGTTGGGATAATCAATATGTACTTACAATACTCTTTAACTCTAATTAACCATCCATTAAACTGGCAAAAACACATTATTCTATATAAACGGTGTCACTCGGTGCGGTTCGCACCCCCCGCCCCCGCCTCACGACGCATCTGGAAATAAACATGCAATATACTAAAGTTACTGCAATGTAAACGTTAGGCCTAGGTTTCGAGATTTTAAAATGAAATACAATAAAACAGACAACACAAGGCATAGCCAAGACAGAAGTAAAAATATTTCTGCGGACAGCTATAAATAGAACATGACATAGGCGGTGAAACAAAAATAAGCTACTTTATTTTCTATTGATTTAACTTGTCGCAAATACATTTAACTTGTGCTATAAAAAAACTAAAAAAATAAAAATAAAATAAAAACAAAACATATTTATAATGGTACATTTGAAATAATATTTATGTTACTCTGATTTTATTGCATATACTTTGTCAATGGTCGATGTTATGATAATACGTCAAGGAACAATATGCTAAATATGACTAACACTGGATTGACATAGTCGATACTATTTTTACTTAAATATAAGCCTATATTTTATTTATATATATATTTTTTAATCAATGGACACATCTTAATGTTTAGAAACATGAAAGTTTAGCTCATAATAATATATCTCGCTGTTTTAGTTTTAATTGTTTATATCATGAGAAGCCTATACAATACGTTACCAACATGTATGAACAATAAACGGATAATTGTATACAAAGGAATCCGGATCAGAAACCCACACTAAGAAAACGATCTCAGGACACATGATCTCAGACAAAATATATCAGACAAAATATATCAGACACAATATATCAGACAAAATATATCATACAAAATATCTCATGGACACATTATCTCAGGACAAATGATTTCAAGCACAAATGATCTCACGTACAAAAGATACCAGGACAAATAATCAAAGACAAATAATACCATGGGCAATTGATATCAGACACAATATCTCAGACAAAATATTTTCCAACGAAATTTTAATCGTGTATTGGATGAATTTTTTTATTGACTTTCATGTGGTTTTGTTTACTATGTTTAATATTGTTTATAGGCCTATATAATAATTGTTAGAAATGTTTGCCGCATACATTTGTCATATTGCACTAAACGTTTTAAAAATTAAGAATACTAATACAGTATGCGAAGATTAAAGACGTTTTTTCGAAAGACACACCTTCGTATCAAGGTTGCTGCCCGCTTTGATGGCAGAGACATGCCTTAAGCGAAAGACATCCGCCCTCCATGGACAATACAACTAACATCTAATAGTAATGCGTCGGTCACACTTTAGTGATTAGGTAACAAATGCTTATTTAAACGTCAGCGGTTGTCGCGGAGCTGAGTTTGACTTACTATGCATGCAAACAAAGAGTATTTATGGAGATTACTCAGCTATGGCCTCTTTCTTTACCTCGCAGAAAGGGTATAGGACATTCATTTCTGGTGAATTTATGTTTATATAAGCCAGAAGTGGAGCAGCAGAGAAAGAGGTGTTTTTTTTGTGTGTTAGTTGTACTTAAAGGTAAATAATTTACTTGATAGTAATGATAGTTTCCCCTTTAAAAATTAAAATATTTTTTTTTTTTTTTTTTTTTTTTTTTTTTTTTTTTTTTTACAATTAAAATAGTTATGACAAGTCATCATACATCAAGTAATAAGACTGAACAATCGATTTATTCGCTTTTTTTTTGAAAAGCGTAAGCAATCTCAATAATGTTTCTAAAATTAGTAAAAACAAACAATTTATAAAAACAAAGACACACTCATGTAAGCAATTCATATTTTTTTATAAATGTGTTTCTAAATATAATTTTAATGAGCATGTCCGTCTTTATTGTTTAACTAAAGGTTACTATTTCTTTTTAAAAATCACTTATAGGCTAGTGATATAAATTTGGTTTGATTTATTTCCCTTAGAAAATACACATGGTTAAATGGGAAGTAATTATAAACTGTTTCTTCATTGTTAAAAAAAAATACATTTAAAACAAAAATACATTTTAGCTAAAATGTGTATAGTCCTATAATAATTGTAACACAAAAAATAAATATAATGTGTTCATTTTAGATATGTTAACCTCGAGTTGTGAGCGGGTTATACATGTTCAGAACGTGTAAACTATCCCTACGGCAATGTATCGATCCTAAGCTGACTTTCTATAAAACGATTAAGTTTTATTTAGACCCCGAATGTATACCAGCCTCATCTCTAATGATAACTTTAAAAAATTGACAAAACTAACTAAGGGGTGTAGCAAGATGATCTCTTTAGATGTAGTGACAAGCACAACCACTCAAACGACTGTCAGGTTTCCATAAAAAAGAAGATTTTATTTTTGTTACTGTAAACAGTCTGCTCAGTTATATGATTAAATAGACCACAGTAATGCACGGGTCATACGATAACATCATAAGTTAACAAGTAACTCGTTTTTCATTCGTTTCAAAATATGTTGTATCCTACGTTTTTAATGTTTTCTATTTTTGTTTTCGTTGTATTGCCTTAGTTTATTCTTAGGCATAAAATCTAACCAGTGGATAATGTATTTGCTTTTACTCCTTAATATTAATGGAATAAACACGTCCATCTTATAAGTCAACAATATATGTCATAATGTTTAGCAGCTTTTGTTGTTGGCTCTTGTACATCCCGTCGGTCAACTCGCTTTCACCACTAAAATACTTTATATCGATGATATTATAATTTCATATATTTGTCAATCATCAGCTACATCAAACGTTACAAAGAGTTGGTTGATCACTTCCCCCATATGTTGTCACAGCTCTCCTATGATACAGCCATGTGGATAACAACAAGGGTCTTCTAGTGAACTTCAACTTTGTTAATTACAGTTTCATGTTTCTAGAGTCTGATGAGTTAGACGTTCAGTCCGTTTGTGTTTTACATATTTGTGTTTGACATATTTTGTCAACATACGATATTAAAGTTGCTTTCGTACCCGACGTTGAATTGAATTAAAGTTCACGAGTTTTATGCCATCGACATACCCAGGGATAAAGTGTTCAACGAAAACCACAACCGCCTTTACTTTCCCAAACGTGAATGAGGTGCCCATAACTGCTGGGTGGACTCAGAGACGTTCTACGGTTTTGAACCCGGATTCAACAAAGAGAAGGTTGGGTTAGCAGTCGTATGATCAAACATTCAATCACACCGTCAATAGTTACGTCATCCATCAGACGTAACCGCAGGTGTTGACTAGGTGAATTGAACCGTTTGGATTCTAGTTGTTGATTCCATTCCTGACATACACTTTTTTGTTTAATTTTATTTTGTCTTTTTTTATTATTGTTTTTTGTTGTCTTTTTAATATTAAAGTATTAATAATAAAAAAACGATGAAAAATGTGAAATATTGTTTAGCCGACTTATTCGAATATCTTTGAAAAGTGTAAGCAAACATGATACAGTTTTACATAATTGGCAAAAAGAATAAAAGTTCTTAAGTTTTTTGTAAATATGTATTTACTGTACATACCCGACTTAATTGTTTAATTAATGTTTATGTATTTTAATTTTTTGGGCTATGGATTTAAACTGTATTCAAAATTTTGCCCTTATTATAATAAGATGTTTTAATGGGAAGTAATTAGCAAACTGTATTTGTATTGTTAAAACAACAAAAACAAATTACATGAAGAAAAAAATACATTTTAGATCAAATGTATATAACCGTATAATAAAATGTAACAATAACGAAAACTTAATGTGTCCATTCAAGTTCGCTTAACGTCGAGTTTTTGGCGGGTTATACATGTTCTTTATATAACATGTTTTCCAAGTTAATCAGACAAAATGTGACGAAGTAGTCGAGAGGTTGACTGCACATTTCGCTTCAAGGTCTTTAGGAGTCATCCGTTAATTACGTCCACTTTCGACGACACCCCCCTCTAATTGTGGAAATCCACAAACATTTAGTAGACCTCTCAATACATGCTGCAACATTACGAATTCATGTATATGAAATGTGTACATTAACTAATAATGTAATATAGTGATTTGATATTTTCGGTTACATCTATTACTAGGCCTAAATAATAATTGGGAGATACACTTTCCAAGATGTCCGTAAGTCTACGTCTTGTTAACTTACCGTGTGAATGTGCCAGGACTATCTAAAGATGTGATCGCGCATGGACGCTGTGTACACTGCCTCTCGATTTTAAAGGCTTTTTTACCCACTATATGTTATAAAGAGTCAGAGATTGCAGACAGTCATGCATCTTTTATTTTTAATTGAAGATGCTATAGACCGAACTTTTTATTGTCATGTGTAGTTGTCTAGCTATCTACGACTATATGGGTTCAGGTAAATTCGGCTAATCAACCTGACGTCATTATGTTAGTTTTACCCAACTTAACTTTTCACTGCATGTGTTTCCATAACAAACCGTCTCTCCCCTTTTTTATGGTCTCGCCCTATACACATGACCAAGCGAGCGCATTATACACGCGCTGATGTTTAAAAATATAATTGTAACGTGGTTGTTTTGAGTATTTTTCTTAAAAATATGACTAGATCTACTTAAACTTAGGCTTTGTCACAAAATAATGATGTGGGCCTACTATGGTTTAGTTACAATTGTTGAATTGTTTAAAAATGATATTGACATTTCCATGAATTGTTTTAGGAAAATGTCGCTGTAACTGCCTCATCCCCTACCACTAGTAAAAAGAAAATCGTCTTTTTTTCTTAGGCGGGTGGTAAACAGTTACATAACTGATAAAAAATAATGAAACAGATCCTACAGTTCTAACCCCACGACTGTCGCATGTTATTTTTTCAATGTCTGACAGTCATTTACTTTTCTTATGTAAGCACTTAGTTAATCTTACAAGTTATTATAGTTTTGATTTTACCAATAAACACGTTTATTTATCAATAGTAATTACCTCCCTCTGTTACATACTATATTTAATGTTTACAAGGGAGACAATGCAAATCTGCAACAATTAGTAAGCCGAGTAAAAATATACGAAGTAATATAATTAATCAATTTTTTATTTAAAAATATAGGAAACTTTCAATTAATAAAATAATTGTTTACAATGATCTGCAAATATTTAGTTATAATATTATTAATTATTAAAACATGTGTTGTAATTGCAAAAATCGAAAACCTTATATTTGTATTTAACATTTTTTAAAGACATGCTATGAAATCTAATTTAGTACGTTTGACCCCATTCCCAATTAATTGAAAGTTATAATTTGTTCTATTATCTATAACTATTAGTTGACATTTTACACGGCTACAACGGAAGCACTAATCAAGAAACAAATAACAAGTCCCTCAAAGCCGTCAGTCAAACCAACAACCTCTACTACAATTAAAGCGAAGTCACCAATAGGAAATTCAACCGCAACAACAAACCGTAACATGGCAACAAGGCTTAGCTCAGAGACAGAAATGGAAGTTAACTCACCAAAAAAAAAAAAAAAAAAAAAAAAAAAAAAAGAAAAACGGAACTCAGCCTTACAGAGGCGGGGAAAATAACACAGGCTCAAAAGACCAAAAAAAGCAGTCTTCGACAACAACAAATGCAAATTCTGCGACAGAAAGCACAAATCACCCATGAGTGCGGGAAACCATGAAAACATAAAATACTTTAAAAAAAAACTTTTTAAAAAACCACGTTTTTCTTGTGGACTAAAAAGTAGAAAATAACTATTTACATACATTTGATGACAAAAAACGTGGGTACGTTCACCATCAAATTTCCCGACCCATCTGCCCGACCCACGTTTTTTGTCATCAAATGTATGTAAATAGTTATTTTCTACTTTTTAGTCCACAAGAAAAACGTGGTTTTTTAAAAAGTTTTTTTTAAGTATTTTATTTTCTCCTTTTTAGTCCGTTGCTACACATGAAAAAGGTGGTTTTTAAAAAAGTTTTTTATATAGTTTATTTTCTACTTTATCTAATGACTTGATTAAGTATGACTTGACTAAGTGTTTATAAATACACGGACTAAAAATCTTGAGCGACCAGGATTCGAACCTGGGTTGTCGCGGCCACAACGCGAAGTACTAACCGCTATACGATCACGGCCAGCGCGCTCACATCGATTGGGGCCGAAGTAACTGTGTCAATAGGCCTCCAGTCTTGTCGGTATCTTTAGAAATCATGTCCTCAATTTTATGGTCCTTAGGGCGTAATTAAATTAAGCTAATTACGGTCTCTAATTGCTAGTTTTTATGATTGCATCTAAAATTGTTAGGCGAAAGTAGCCTGCATGCCAAATTTCAGATCTATAGAGCAATCAGAAGTGGGCTAATTTTCGATGTCAATTTTAACAACAAACAAACACACGCGAAGCTGAGTTAATAAAAACGTGTTACAAAGGCACACACAACTCATACAGTGCAATATCGGTAACGATAAAACAATACACAACGACATAGACATGCACTACAAACAAAATCACCCTGAAGCAACTCCCTACGAGTGCGGCTTCTGTAACGTAATCCTCCCAACAGAGGAAAGAACACAGATGCACGTTAACCACCACCATCCGAAGACCGGGCAACATACAACTACGACGGAAGATAAAAAACACTAATTGATGCTACGAAAGAACACTAATCAGTTGGTTTTTTTTTTAACTCTTAGACGTTTTGCATAAGGCACATTATGGAAAACTTATAATTGAAATGCACGGTTTTAATCTGTATAATCTATATATATAATTCTCTTCTGGGAGCCGTTAGAAAACAAGCTGCAAGCGCCTCCTTGCAGCCCCCTCTCTTTCTCTCTATCACTATCACTACCACCCCCACCCCACCCCCACATTGTCTGGTGAGCTGTGGTCACGCTGTTTACATTTTACAATCATAGAGACGGGTTTGGTGACGGCTATTAGGGGCAGATAATTTAGTTTGAAACGATTTTAAACTAAGAGGAGGTAACTAAGAGGAGGCTGCTTTCACGTGGGGGGGGGTGGGTGGGGGGAGGGGGGTTTAGTGTTTTTAAGCAAATATTTTCAGTGGCAGAATTGGTACTGTCGAATTCACAAATTATAAATTACTGAGAAGTAGAAAAAAAACAACTAAATAGCGGCAAGAGAAGAACACTATTAAACCACAAAAAAAAAAAAAAAAAAAAAAAAAAAAAAAAAAAAAAAAAAAAAAAAAAAAAAAAAAAAAAACGTGTTCTGCTGCTTATTTTACTTTCTCGTATATACGATGAATAGAGAAAGTCTTGTAATCGTGCAGGGTTCCCTAAGTCGGAAAACATAGTTTTGCAATCTTATCCGTATGTCTGTGTGTATGTGTCTGTGTTTGTGTGTCTGTGAACACGATAACTTGAGTATTTTATTCATGTATTTATTCATTTAATTACGGTAACAATTGTATGCAAGGAGGCCTTTTTTTCACATTGGCCGTTTTAAAATAAACAAATAAAAACAACAATTTAATAACAGCATTAAAAAAAAAAGCAATAGCATAGTAACGACATAGAAGTAACATAGCACTAAAAATGTGGAATAAAGAAATAATATTGAATAGTTATAATACAAGATGAGATAAAATAGGAATATAATATATGAGTGAGAAATGTTTCAATGAGTCAGTTACAGAGGTCATTAAATAATTGTTGTTTTAGTTTAGATATGAATATATTTTCGGGTCTAGATAGCTTTATTTTATTACGAACATTGTTCCACAAATTCGAACCAGAGTAATCGGAGCTATGTTTTTGGAAAACAGTTGTATATGGGATCGGTAAATTAAGACGACGATTTAATTTTATGTTAAAAGAAAATAGGTCTGATAAGTAAGAGGGGGCTGTTTCGTGGAATATTTTATATAAATAAATTGCTTTAGTATATATAATATTTTTATTTAATGGAAGTATGTTAGTTGTAATAAAAGACAAGCCAGTAACCCGTTTTATAGCCTTTTTTTGTAATGATAGTAGAGGAGGGTGCTTAGTTATAAAGCTGCCGCTCCACACTACAGAAGCATAATCCAGCCTAGATTAAATAAAAGCCTTATAAAGAACCAGCCTGTACCTATAGTCCAGAAAAGTTATTTATCCTTGCTAGTTGAAAAACTGTCTTTAAAAAGGACATTCATAGAAGATGAATATGATCGGACCAAGTGAGGTTGTGATTTATAATCAATCCTAGGCATTTGTAACTGTTAACCTGTTCAATGTTTGTATTGTCTATAGTAATGCGTAATGAGGTCGATGGAAGACGAAGGCGTTTCTGATGAGTATTAATAATCATTGACTTAGTTTTATCGGGGTGAAGTTTCATTTTGTTAAATTTTGTCCACGTAGCAAGCTGATTGGCATATGTTTGAAGTTTGTAACTATGTGAGTCAGCGCTGTCTGCAAAGACATGTAACGATGTATCATCAGCGAACATCTCGCACTGACCTACGTAAATGTGTAATGCAAGATCATTAATGTATAATGAAAAAAATAAAGGACCTAAGCTTGAGCCCTGGGGATCGCCTATATTAGCATATTTATGTGATGAGATGGTATTAGGGTGAAACACACGTTGAGATCGGTTAGATAAAAATTAGTAAAGTAACTTAACTGTAAATTCGTGGAATTTGTAAGGAATTCGTTTTTAAGAAGTATGGTGTGATCAATAGAATCAAGGGCTTTTCTGAAATCGACGAACAGCGTGCCACAAAGTAGGTTTTCGTTAATATTTTTAAGCCAGTTTTCATTCATTTTAATCAAAGCAGTGTGACATCAATGAAACTTTCTAAACACAGACTGATTACTATTGAAACGCTTATGCTTTCTACGCAGTTTGACATGCATTTTTAATATGTATTTCTAGTGGTTTATAGAGGGAAGAAAGTATAGAAATTGGCCTGCAGTTATTAGCATCTTGGGTGTTACCATCTTGTGTATCAGTATAACCTTAGCATGCTTAAAATGTTTCGGGTAATATAGCTTGGCAATACAGAGGTTATAGATATAGGTTAAAACTTCAGAGATTATTAGAGCTGAAACATCCAATACTTTATTAGATAAGTCATCAAACAAAGTTGTTGTAGACGGTTCAATAGATCTTAGGCTAACATAAACTTCATGAACAGTGAGGAGCGAACTTATCAGCTCTGTCCTACCACGGTGAGCAGAATTACAAAAAATGTTTAAGCTCCTCACTGATTGTGTAATCAGCATTTGTGTTGGGCGCTACAGGTGATATAAAATGATTGTTGAAGTCATCAGCACATCTTTTCTGAGCGAGTCAATATATTTTAACTATTTATAAACATGAACTACAAAAATAAATAATAATTAAAAAAAAGTGTACAATAAATATTAAGCTTATTAATTCATCAAAAGTGATCAGGTGTAGACTAAAAATATGTAGTTATTTACAAGAACTCATCCAGAAGTTGCTCTTAAATATTTAGATGATTAAACATAGACTAGACACGCATAATAAAGTATTATACCAATTTATAGTTGCAATCTAAAATAAAAATCTGAAAGTATAAATAAGGTTGGTGTATAGATAAAAAACTAGATTTCCTTGTCTTGTAGTTTTAGGTTCAGAAAATTAAAATGACTAGTTACGTCTGTAGAAGAGGCCACTTTCTATACCCACTATTTATCAGACATTAATGGATGTGATTTGTCTTTACTTTCTGGGAAGTAAAATATTTCATTTCTTAACTTAAATACTCTACTCAGAATTTTCTTTTAACCAAGCCATCTTACTGCTGTGTAAACTGCTAAATGTTGCGATTCTGTGTTTGTATCTTTCAACATGTCTTTGAACTACCTATGGTTGAGCACACGTGACCTTATTAAATTCATCATTTTCACCACAAGATTCAGTACACTGCTAATGTCCATATATTTTGCACACAAAGCTTGCTGGAGAATAATACAGTGCACAAACATTGTTTGTAGAATGTTTTTCTCTTTCGCTTGTCCAACTAAGCATTTATGTATGCCGCTCATGTTCTTTCCTCAATCAACAGTCAGGTAATTGATGATAGTCCACTCCTAGTAATAATTTGCAAATTTGTTTTTAACTCATTGAATATATCCTCTCCGGTAACAGTGCCACACACGTTATGTAGGGAAGCCAGCTCTTGTGTTATGTTCATGTCTTTATCCACACCTCTAATGAAGACAAGCAGTAGAACTGGAACAGCTGTCCAGCGATATCCACTGCAATTAAAACCTGGCGAAGCATATTTGCATTTTTCGCTATTTTAGTCACAATGATTTCACTCATGTCTGCAACACGGTGGGCAACGGTATTTGCACCTAAAGCTACATTTTGAAATTGTTTTGAATTTTCTTGAGAAAGATCTTCGCGGGACGGATGAGAGGACCTCACGGGCCGCAGAGTTTAGAGACCCCTGGTTTAAGTCATGAGCAGCCTATGTAATAAGTTGCCAACATGTATGAATAATAAACCAGAAATTGTGAAAAAAAAAGAAACCAAAATCCGGATGAGAAACCCACCATAACAAAACATTTCCTGGGTTGATACGCTTAGAAAATAGAGTGTTTGTGTTTTTTCAAGTGTGTGTAAGGTTGTTAGCGACCCTACATCATGTCGCTGAATGCACGGGTCAATATATGCATCACATATATGACAGTAACCTGAGGACCATAGACAACCAATGTCTTTCAGTTAACATTAACTTTGTATCATCTTATTTCCGTTCTTTTCAACTGAGTTGGAAGACACATTTTTTTTTTCATTCTTTCAAACATGTTGCATTTTAAAAGGTAATAATTTTTTTTAGCCAAATGCAAACGGAGGACTGAAATATTGTTCAACTTGAATAATTTGCTTGTACCTGAAATCAACATTAAATAAGCACACTTTGTTCGTTTACTAAATGTATCAATATCATTAATGAAACATTCAAGATCAGCTTTCCATGTTTAAGCACGTAATAATAATTTTAATTTACTTTAATAGATCTTAAATAAGGTGTGAGCTTATTTTTTTTTTTTTTTCTTCTTTTTAATTTTGATTTATTTATTAAGGAATCGGTTTTGTGTCTATGAGTTGTTTCCCATGAATACAATAGAAAATAAATGGGAAGTAATTGTAATATGCTTGTTTAAAATGCCAATTTAAATTAATATTCATTGACTTAATTTAAGATCACCCTATATTATAATAACTGTGCATTTCCACTAAAAATAGACCATACCATTACCTTAATATGGGCTGATTATTTTAAGAGTTTCAAATAAAGTGTTGTAACTGAATGAGAGGTAATGTGAGGATGGAGTAGAAGAATGTTTTATTCAATATATAACTGCAATGTTGCGTAATGAATATACGGTATATATATATATATACGGTATATATATATATATATATATATATATATATATATATATATATATATATATATATATATATATATATACCCTCTACAAGGATCGCCTATTCTTACGTATGCCTGGTACAGTGTGGAATCAACACAAAAAGGTCCGTATCAATAAAATACAGTTCATTATTTACACATGACATCAACTCCTAACCTAACTACATCCTAACACCATTCTACTAACACTATCTAACTACAATTAACACTATATTTCTCCCTACACACTTCTATGACCATCCCTAACACTATCTACTTCTAACTCTCTACATTTTGCCCCTAGCGCTACCTCTCTCTAACTGCTGACCTAACTGCTGACCCACGCTTCAGTGGTCATCTGACCGTATCACTTGACCCGTCATCTCCTGTAATTATGTTGGTCTACCTAACTACGTTATGCTCTGTTTCTGATAACGTATACTTGACGTATATAACTTAAACTTGCGTTATCGCAGGTCATATTACCATAATCATGCAAACAGTTAAACACATAAACACATTTGAGATTAAATGTGATCGATTATATTTCATGGATGGCCAGATGTAATGCTTTTTTTAATCAATAAGGGAGGTAAATACTATTTTCTTGATTTACTAGGTATTTCCACTGTTGTATCCCTTTGACTGCTTGTCTAAAGAAGTAGAATTAAGGTTGAAATAAACAAGCCTGGACAAAAGTTTCATGCTACGTTGAGAAGATAAATGAATTATGTTGAGATCTTATAAAATTTTAAAAGAAATAAAAATCAACAAAACAGCTGCTTATTTCCCATAGTTATTTTTGGTTTTAATTTGATCTGAACAAGCAGTTAAACTCTGACATGCATTTTTAACTGATTTATTTACGTCAATTTGTTCCCTTACAAATGAAATGTTTCATTCTTTTTTTTTCTCCATATTATTTTTAAGATTTCACAATTCAATGTAATCTGTAGTTTATCTAGTGTATAACTTAAATAACCAACATAAACAAAAATATAAGGGGTATAAAATAAACTGATAAAATAGGAAAAAACATAAAAGTATATAGAAGTAATTGGGGGAAGCGCTCTCTCAATTTTGAATATGAATTTATTAAATCTTTAATACAAACTTAATTTAAAAAATGACATTAAGACGTTTTGTTTTGATTAGTTCATCGGTATGCGACCCTCACCCACCCACAGAAAGCCTTTCGCGACACCCTGTGGGTGGCAACCAACAATTTGAGAACCCGTGAACTAGCATATCCATCCAGCACATTGGTGCGGGTTGATACACTATTTTAAGATGATTTCATCAATACATTACCAATCGTGTATTTTTAGACGCGTGCCCTCGCTTTCTAAATGTGAATTATTAATACGTAAACAAAGCTGGCGCATTAGTTGTACATTTGTAGATCAGATCTGGTTACCTATATCATGTTGTATGAACACGTGTACATTAAAATATTATAATTAAAATAAGTTGGGTTGTCTTTGAAAGTATTGAAAGTTGATATAGTTGAATCTTTTATAACATAATATAGTGGCTGAATCAACGGTGTTTTCTAATCTTACTAATTTCATACAAAACATATTCATGCGTACACACTTTCAAGTTCATTGTTGATGAATAGGTCAAAATGATAGATATCACGTATTTATTTTGTGTTTTAGGGAGTGTATTTTTATATATGTACGTATGTGTTAGGGTGTTTATGTTTACATATATAAGTGTGTTGTTGTGCATTATGTTTACATATGCACAGTTGTGTTAGTGTGCCATAGCATGATAAGAATTGCACGGCTGTGTTAGAGTGAGCTATGTTTCCATTTGTACGGCCTAACTAACATTTAAGTTTATGCGTTTCGGTACAATATGTCTACATATGTTCAGATTTGTTAGGGTGATTTATGTTTACAATTGTGTCGGTTTTTTGTCTTTCCTCTCCGTTTCCTAGAATTGTGGATCTCTTAGCTTTGATTAAGCCACCACTGCTGTTACGTCCGGGTTTGGTTTAACTCAGAAAACAATTTGTGGCTATCTTCAATACTTTTATTTGGTCACAATTCTCCACATCACAGAGTAGCCCTCGCCCTAACCGCTACCAACTAACCCTTTACAACCATTCACCTTAGCTTTTATACCGCATTCGACCTTGGGATAATAATACATAAACAACATGTGTTAAGAATACTCTAGGGTAAACTCAACTCACAAACGCACTCTCCCTTTATTCTAGATTATTCTAGCCTCTTTCTATCTAACCTACAGCTGCCCCGTAACAACTGCATATCCCGTATTATGTAAATGTCTCTATTATTGTCTTCATTTTTTTTTTCGCTGATAAAAAACATAAATAAATAATGAATCATATCCTACAGTTCTAACCCCATGACTGTGGCATGTTATTTTCTCAATATATGACAGTCATTTACTTTTCTTATGTAAGCACTTAGTTAATCTTACGTTTTATTATAGTTTTGATTTTACCAATAAACACGTTTATTTACCAATAGTAATAAGCTCCCACTGTACTGTTACATGCTATATTTAATGTTTTCAAGGGAGACAATGCAAATCTGCAACAATTAGCAAGCCGAGTAAAATATACCAAATTGTATAATTAATCACCTTTTAATTTAAACACATAGGTACATATACAGTTGAAAATAATAATAGTATACAACGATCTGCAAAATATTTAGTTATAATCTGATTAATTATCAAAACATTTGTATTAATTGCAAACATTGAAAACCTTATATTTGTATTTAACATTTTTTAAAAACATGCAATGAAATCCAATACAGGGACGATCGGTTTGAATTAGTAGTACAATTTCTTCTAAAACTATTAGTTAACAATATTAACATGTAACACGGCTAAGACGGAAGCACTAGTCAGGAAACCAATAACAAGTCCCTCAAAGCCGTCAGTCAAACCAACAACCTCTACTACAATTGAAGCGAAGTCACCAGTTGGAAATTTAACCGCAACAACAAATTTCCCTTTGACCGAAAGTAGCAATTTTACGCTATTTCCCATTTCTCAAAAAAAAAAAACGAAGGTAAATGTATAAAGTAGCCTACTAATAATATTCCGCGTTATTATGCACTTTTATTTGGCGTTCACTTGGCGTGCAATTATTTTTTCTATAAGATTGTATTCTATTTTTAAAAGTTTAAGTATTTAAAATGGATTATGGAAAAATTAATAAAAAACGGTTTAATAACAAGCATGTGTGTACTAATGCACTCAAAAGTAGAAAATAAATTATAGACTACTATTTAAATAACTATAAAGAAAAGCGTGGGTCACTTAAGTATCCCGTAGATACCTTTAATAATGTTTAGGAAGAGACCCACGCTTTTCTTTATAGTTATTTAAATAGTAATCTATAATTTAATTTATTTTCTACTTTTTAATGCATACTTACATAAAAGCTTGTTATTAAAAGTTTTTAGTATGGGAGAAGTATTGTAATCGTGTAAAACATCGAATTGTGACGTCGTTTATGGACAATACCTTATACAACTTGTATAAGCAAAACTAGAGGTCAGATACACGAGGAAGACTTACGACTGTATATTGTTATGTGTATTAATATGATTGCAAAGTACACACTACATGTTTTGAGTTATCGTAATGAACACAACACATGTTGATCGGATGAAAGCTTTGTGGGGTCAAATCATAGTTATAAGCGTCTAAATTATGTGGGGAGTGTGGATCGTCTATTGTTGGTAAGTGTGAGGGTAGAGGGTGTAGGAGGGTGGGGGAATTAATTTCATGATTTTGGTTGATGATATAAATGGATGACCCGAGCTCCAGTGATTATTTAAAATATAATGCTAGCGAGTTTTGTATACTTGTATTTAATTATTTATTTATTTTTAGCGAGATTAGTATAATAAATGAAGACAAGAAAAGCATTATTGTCTTTTTACTTTCTCGTATATACGTAGTATAGAGAAAGTATTGTAATCGTGCAAAAAAAAAATCGAGATTTCTACAAATCTCGACGTTTTACACCTCACTGATACGGAAAAACATAATTTTGCAATCTTGTCCGTATGTCTGTGTGTCTGTGTGTGTGTGTGTGTGTAAACACGATTACTTGAGTACCGTTACAGATAGGTTGATGAAATTTCATATATAAGTATTTTATCAAAATCGTAGATCCGTATCAACTTTTGAGCGATTTCCGATAACCGGAAGTGGTACTTTTTCTACTTTGAATTTTTCAAAAGCCTATAAGTTGAGTACTATTTCAGATAGATAAATGAAATTTCACATGTAAGTAAAAGATCTAATTCTCTACCTTCTGTTAAATTTTGAGTAATTTCCGTTGACGGGAAGTACTAATTTACGCTATTTCCGATTTCTCAAAAACGCATCTAAATTTATAAAGTACTAATAATGTTGCGCACCATTATGAACATCTTTATTCGGCGTTCGCTTGGTGTGCAATACTTTTGTTCTATGAGATTCTATTTCATTTTTAAAAGTGTATGTATTTAAAATGGATTCGAGAAAGTTTAGGGGAGATCACTCCCGGTTTATTTTATTCATTAAACTATACGTTAGATAACATTGCTGGCCTTTAAATGGGACAAAATTAAAGCACTCGTTTTTATCTTAGCAATGAGTTCAAATATTTAAATACAATACAAATATACACCTACATTTTTTATCAATTTTGATATAAGTGACAATTATGATAAGTTATGTTTGTTTTAACATATAAAAAATTGTTTCTGTTTTATTTTAATCGTTTCCAACTCATTAAATTATCTTGTTCTGCAAATTTTTTACTTTATTACTTCCCTTTCAAACTTTCGAAGCAAGCAAATGTATCGCTGAATAGTAAAATACTTGTTTGCATTGGTATAATAAAACAACAATTTTTAGACTACAGTGTACCTAATCACTTAGACACATTTAAAATGAACAAATATAGAAACTATGTAAATAGCTCAGATATGTGGCCGCTAAGTTGTGAGCAGGTCAGATGTAGCTCAATATAAAGTTGTGAGCAGGTCTGATGTAGCTCAATATAAAGTTGTGAGCAGGTCAGCTGTAGCTCAATATAAAGTTGTGAGCAGGTCAGATGTAGCTCAATATAAAATTGTGAGCAGGTCTGATGTAGCTCAATATAAAGTTGTGAGCAGGTCTGATGTAGCTCAATATAAAGTTGTGAGCAGGTCAGATGTAGCTCAATATAAAATTGTGAGCAGGTCTGATGTAGTTCAATATAAAGTCGTGAGCAGGTCAGATGTAGCTCAATATAAAATTGTGAGCAGGTCTGATGTAGCTCAATATAAAGTTGTGAGCAGGTCTGATGTAGCTCAATATAAAGTTGTGAGCAGGTCTGATGTAGTTCAATATAAAGTCGTGAGCAGGTCAGATGTAGCTCAATATAAAGTTACGTGAGAGTATAATGTGGCAAACATTAATACACTTGTATTTACATTGACATATAAGCAGACACCACAATGTTTACGTCATTTCACTGCTCCACATATTGACAAAGTTCAAAGTGTACTATTTGTTAAGTGTTATGTACAGAGGTCGTACCTGTGTCCGCAGCTTTTCCTAACGTTAGTCAGGTACCCATCTGAGCTGAGTTATCAAAAACATGTGTACAGGCACGTTATCGTATACACATAGTTAAAACAATCAATTAGATACATTTTTGATTAGATGTTGTCATCGAGTATATTATATAGGTGAGATATAAATAATATAATGTATAGCTTTGTTTTCATAAGAAGGGGAGGAAAATACTTTCTTGAATTACGCTGTATTTCCACTGTTGTTTCCCTTTGACTGGTCAAATGTACCAGCTTCTAAACATAACATGATCAGTGAAAGAATATTGGATTTCTAAGCAGCTTGCTTTCATGATTTTATAAAATAGATGTTGCTGCAGTTACTATTTGGCTCTGATCTGTATATGATGAACGAAGGTGAAGATGAACAACATACATTTTAGTTGGCATCAACTACAATTTTGTTTATGAGTCGTTTGTTGCCAAGTTTTTGACTCACTTTTTCCAGACAAACTTTTTGTATAACAGTACTTGTTACAGAGATAACATAAATATATTATAGTATCAGAAAAGGTTATGTTGTTCCTAAAAGGTTATTTTAAATTCGATGTAACACACATCTGTATAAGATAACATAGATAGATTGTCCTTTATTGCACTTATTTTAAAATGTATAAACATTAACGTATGGCTTTCATTCTTTACAGTTATAACCACTTATGGGACGCTTGTAAAAAAAAATTGCTAAAATTTATTAAAAACTAGTTAAAACACAAATTATGTTTCATTGTATTTGAAAATGGCTAGACTATTGAATTTATGTGTGTTTTGTGAAAAAAATAAATTTAGAAAAATGTTATAGTGCTGGATTCGCAGGACTTGTCAAAATGGCGCAAAAAAGAAAACATGCGCACAGGATAATGCATATCTTCTAAAATATTAACATTTTAAGTGCAAAATACATTTGAAACTTGTAGCAGTACCATATTTATATCTGATAAAAATTTAAGAATAACAATTTTTTTACTACTTCGTTATATCAAGTGTACAACAAGTGTCCCATAAGTGGGGCACTAGCAACGAATGGCCCCATGTAGATTGTTACACAAACGTCACATTTATTGGACACTAGCGAGAAACACTGATGTAAATATTTATGTTAAATGGTTATTTATGGTGAAACAATTGTTGACTTTGTTAACTGTTGACTTTGGGGTTTTAAGTAGTATTTATAGATATTTAATTATGACCTTGAGCTATATTTTCTTATATATTATTGTATTAAAAAATTGCAAATATTGAAAAACTTACATTTTATTTTTAAGTTTTCAGAATTACACTTACTGAAGTATTTAATACCATTGAATACAAACTAATTTAGTATTGCTGTAAATTTACTAGCGCGTGATATTAAAATTATAACAAAGCAGAATAATAACAATGGCCACGATTTAGGTGAAATGATTCAGTCATAGGGGTTGGTTAACTCTCTTCATATAAGAGAGCTTAAGCTACATGAATTAGCTGTGTACAGTTGTCATGCCCCAATAATATTCCCTTCCAAAGGTTACCGATACCAGCTTTACTTTTTTAACTTTTTAAGGAGATTCCTGATGTTAGATTGGGAGCTGTTCGCATAGTGAGGTGCATACATGGATGAGAGCCATGAACTATGAACACTCAATACAAGCCCCCAGAGACGGATCCGTGCCCTAGAAATAAGATGTCTGATGTCATAATGTACGCCTGTAGGGGGGGGGGAATAGCGAGGGTAACAAAAGAGAAGATGGCTGGATGTTACGACACGAAAACTTTATGTCTGTTCCATTATATTATTTTCCAAATCATTTACCCAACCTGCTATGACTATTAAATAGTTGATTACGTCCCTTGCAAACACTCTAAGCATTTCATTTTGTCTTTCTCCGTCAACATCATAACTGTCCCAATGCTTTAAGAAATGTCTATTGTTACTTAGATGCTCCCTAACTTCTTCTTTATCATTTGCATCCCAAGGCTCAATTGCCCTGTACTGTCCGTCTACTAGCTGGACGCCGTCAAGAGCGCGAGTCCTCAAATGCTCACATATTTTAGGCAGGTGCCTGTCTGTGTTGCAGTGGCAACATTGCACCCTCCTCCCATTGAGGATTATAAGGACTCTGCTCTCCTTGTTGGCCTCATTTGTAAGTATAATATAGTGTGGGACACTCTCCACATCTTCTTTCTCCAGAGAGATGGTGAATTGGACCACATTTGATTGGTCTATTCTCTTAAATGTTGGTGTTGAGTCCTGACTGCTTATAGATTTCAGAATCGCCATTACATCATCATTGCTTGTCTTGGAAGGCAGCCATTTCAGCATGCCCCTTTGCCCAGATTTATCGGCGTGGGTTATTGATATTCTCTGCACTCTGTATCTGGATGTTACCCCAGGTGGCAAATCTCTGTGAAATTCTTTTAGGTGCATTTTCTCATATAGTTCCTTTGATCTAATGGTGACATACCATTTACGCAATGTCCCATAGTTATACAGACCTTCAAATTCAGCTGGTGATAGGCTACATAACATACATAGCTCTCTTTTTAGTTCGTCAGCTGTGAGGGTAGCTAAAGAAAAACCCTCTTCTATGAAAATCTCTAGAGTTTTTGGCGCATGTCCTGCCATGCCAAACTTAGGCAGGAATAGCCGTTTGATGTATTTTTCCGACATAGTTGTGCGTGAGGCTTTATTAAAGAGATCCGAAATTTACAATATTTAATCTTTTTCTCGGGATATAATCATGAATTTTAATCCAGTTGTAATCTTAGTAAATTCTGTTAAATAATGATTTACGAAAGAAATTCGTACTGGAATGATAATATAAAGTATGTGTGTATGTAGCGGACAGCGAATCCAATGATGATAATAGTCAAAATCACTGGAAACATGGCTGAAGAGTATCGTTTTAGTTTCGATTTCTTCGCTTGTCTTTCAAACGAGTTAAACACAATTTTGTTGCGTTAAAGTTTGCAATAACAGTAATATTTTAAACATAAAACAAACGCACATCTAGGATTTTTACATCGTATTTGCGACACTTTAGTTAAATTTTTTTGTCTAATTTTACAAATAGGTTTTTATTTTTTTATTTTTTTAAAAGTTGTTTTACCAAAAAGGTTAATATTAATAGAGAATTACTTCCCTTGAATAATAACCAATTAAGAAAAAACAATAGTTTTAAATATATATTCAACATTGTATCGAATCCTATGGATACATTTAACATTAACTAATACAGAAATTATATTACCATGTGTGATACGTAGGCGTCACTAAAAGACATGGTCAAATGTAGCTCAATTAAAAGTTGTGCGTGTGTTAAATATGACAGGTATTATGTTGATACACTCATGAATCAAGTTATTGAAACAGTCATTTAAATTAGTGGTCGGAGTAGTCGAGTTACTTATTGCACCGATTCTCTTCTCGACATTTTGACTAAGATCAAAGTGTTCTATCTGTTATTGGTTATGTACGCAGTCAGGTAACCCATCTGAGCTGGGTGGACTTAAGGACGCTCTAAAAACTCGACTCCGGGACCCGAAATTAAGACATTCAGATGACCAATCGTGAGATATAAAGGTCTTAAAAATATGTTGTATGTAAAATGTTATGTTAAAGACTAGACACTAGACTTGACTTTAGCGTCATGCTTACACACAGTTTGATAGTAAATGACATATTTCTTCTTAAAAATTGAAACGCTAGCTGATTGGTTAATTGCCGCGTTCATTTTCGAAAAAAAAAAACTACCTAAGTTAAATTATTAGATATTTCGAACGCCAATAATATTAGTAAAATAGATCGTAACTAATTACGTATAGAACAACTTATTATACAATATAGCCACTCTTAATAATACAATGCTACCAATGTAACCTGTGTTTCTTCCAGACTTTTTCTCCGGGGGGGGGGGGGGGGCGGTAGTCTTTTGTCGGAGGGGGGGGGGCAGAACCTTCCCAGAGAGATGTCTGAAAGAAACCCTGAATGTAACGACACCATCAAACATAAATTAAACGATACTTTGCACACGTGTTTTTTTTTTACTTTAAAATATTTATGATATTTTCTTACAAAATAAACTTTTAAGAAAAAAAAAATAGTTCGCAATAAAACAATTAAAGGTGTATATATTTATATTTTATTTATATACTCCCTGGTTTATTGTCACGTAGTTACTTACATTGTTATTGTGTAGGCTATTTAAATAAGGTTAGCATAGAAAATGCGTCATCTGCCCTGAGAAATTACGTAACAATAAATAGTAATTACTTGTTTAATACTTTTTTCATTGTTAAAGTAAAATCATGTCTGAGCTAATGTGTATGTAACTTTATAATACACATTTAGATTACCAAAATTAAACAGCTGGTGGGTTACCAGCAATACTGTCATTATTCAAAATGCAATATTGTGTTGCACTGTGGGTTATGTATAATAATCTGTGTGTGACTTGTATTCTACTGTGAGTGAATATCTCAATGTGATAAATGATTTAAGTTGTCTCAATTAAAGAAGAAAGAACACGAGGGAAAGCAATGGATCGATCAATTTCAATTCCCTTACTAAATTCCTTCTAAGCCGACACAAATATAACTCACCAAGTAATAAAGGAAACAGTTCAGTTGTTGTTTTATTGCTAGATATTTTTAAATTAGGATGTAATGTAAGGTGAATTTTTGAGTATGTCGTGCAGGGGCGTAGCGTGGGGGGGGCGGGGGGTGCGGACCGCACCGGGTGACACCATTTAGGGGGGTGACACCAAGGCAAAAAATAGCAAAATATATAGAGAAAAACTCGAGGGGGGGGTGCAAATCGAAAGTTTGAGGGGGGGGTGCAAATCGAAAACTTGAGGGGGGGGTGCAAATCGAAAGTTTGAGGGGGGGGGGTGCAAATCGAAAATTTGAAAGTTTGTCCCTGGGAAGGGTCTCTATGCCTCTGGGGGGGTGACACCATTAAGTGCCGCACCGGGTGACACCCGACCTCGCTACGCCACTGAATGTCGTGTGATTGATTACATGGCAATTGTGTAATTAAAGTCAAACGTTATAAAATTAGGAGATCAGTGTTTACGTAACGACAACTCACGTTTCATAATACATTTTATTGTAATGCTGATTTTTATTATTGTTTCCAAAAGTAAAAGTGTAAAAGCATACATATTAATGCAATGTTGCTTTAATTAATTGTATCGGTTTAAAAAAAAATATGTGTATATTATGTCCTTCATGCGGACTTATATTTAGTTTTATACAAACTAAAAAAAAAAAACATATTTGAAGTTAACTTTGAGACACCAACGGCAAGAATTGTTGAACCAGATCTTTAGTGTTGTTGAGTTCGTCATCACGTGGTCTTGTCGTTGTCATTAGGCTACGTAACCAATTATTACCACTTCAATTACAATTCATTAAGCGAGACCTAGTGACAAATAGCCGCCATGTTGTTGTTTATTTGTTTTTGTTTTTTTGTTATCAATGTGAATCCTGTTAAAAACACTTGATTTCGTTCTAAAACTATTATGTCTTCCTGGCTAAGAAAACTTGAATTATGTTTAAGTGAGAGAAAACAAGAACGTACAAGTCTTATTGTGCGTATTTTCAGGATCAGTTTGAAATTTCCGAATAAATGTTGTATAAGTTATGTTTAAGTTTTCATGAAACTGATCGAAAAGGAATATTAGTTCGAAGGTGCCAAAAGGAACTAGCGGGGCGGGGGTGGGGGTGGGGGTAGTGTTTATGTCGTTAGTAAAAGTTTTATATAATTTTTTAAAAAGCAGGAAACAGGCTGTATTTCCGATGATTCGGTAACATCTCAAGTCTTTAAAATTTGTAACACACATCGTGAAATTGTTTATATTTCAAGCACATAAATAATTTAAATATAAAACAAAGACAGTCAATAATAATTTTCAATTGGTTTTTTTAAATTATAAATTGTTTATGATTATACATGTAAGAACATATGTGTGTATTTTTTCCTATTTATTTTATGTACTTGCTTTGTTAATTAAATGCGTATTTACTTTCCCTGCTAAAACTTTCAGAGCAATATTAAAAAAAAAAATCAATTTAACACTTTCTTTGCCCAACAAGACTAATAGTAAAGTAGACTTACCTTACTATAATCACTATTTTATTTGTAATTCTATGTTAGAAATGTTACTAACATTCAGACACATTTAAAACAAACTAAATAGAACAAAAAGTAATCACATAAGATATATAATGTCTATTTTGGGAGCTGGTCCGATGTGGCTCAATATAACGTTGAGTGTGAGTTTATTATGGCAGATATGTTAATACCATCCTTAATAAGTTATTGAATCAGTTATTGAAGTTATCTTTGAGACACCAACGACAACAATTGCTGAACCAGATCTTTACTGTTATTGAGTTCGTCATCACATGGTCATCACGTGGTCATTGGCTAAGTAAAAAATTATACCACTTTAATTACAATTCATTTAGCGGGACCTTGTAACATGTAGCCGCCGTGTTTTTTTTTTTTTTTTTTTTTTTTGTTATCAATGGGAATCCCGTTCAAAGCCATTGATTTCGTTCTAAAACTATTATGTCTCCGTGGATAAAGGACTTGAATTATGTTTAAGTCTTTTTGTGCGTATCTTCAGGATCAGTCTGGGATTTCCGAATAAATGTTGTATAAGTTGTGTTGAAGTTTTCATGAAACTAATCTAAAAGGAACTTTAATTCGATAGTGCAAAGGGGAACTGGCGGGGCGGTGGTTTGGGGGGGTGGGGGGGGGTGGGGCAGTGCTTATATCGGTAGTAAATTTTTATATAATTCACAAAAGCAGGAAATATGCTATACACCATGGTCAGCTCCCAATATTGCAAATACCGACCTCATCTCATGTCTTTAAAATATGTAACACACGTCGTAAAAGTATTTATATCTCAATAACAAGGATATTTTAAATAAAAAAAGGAAGTGTATAATTAATTCAATTTTACAATTTTAATATACATTTTTTATGTTTATACAGGTAAAATTATATATGTGTTTTATTTAATGTTTTTCCCAAATTAATGTAATGTACTTTCATTGTTAATTAAACAGATTGTTACTTCCCCTGCTAAAACTTTCAGAACAAGATTGAAGTTATTTGTTACAAAAAAATATGTCCATTATAACACATTGCTCAACAAGAATAACAGTAACGTAGACTTAACTTACAACAATCACTATTTTGTTTTGTAATTCGATGCTAGAAATGTTACTAACATTTAGACACATTTAAAATAAACTAAATAGAAAGTATGTAATCGTGTATGATATATAGTGGCTATGATGGGAGCGGGTCAGATGTGGCTCAATATAAAGTTGTGTGTGAGTTCAGTATGGCAGAGATTATGTTAATAGAAACCTTAATAAGTTACTGAAACTGCCATTTAATAAAGCAGATACCCCAATGGTCGGAGTAGTCGAGCTATTGACTGCATCATTTGACTTCTAGGCACTGTGGCTAAGATGAAAGTCTACTCTCTTTTATGTGTTCTGTACGTAGGTCCTAGCTTTGGCCGCTGTTTTTTACCTCACATTAGTCAGGTACCCATCTGAGCTGTGGCCGCTGTTTTTTACCTCACATTAGTCAGGTACCCATCTGAGCTGTGGCCGCTGTTTTTTACCTCACATTAGTCAAGTAACCATCTGAGCTGTGGCCGCTGTTTTTTACCTCACATTAGTCAGGTACCCATCTGAGCTGGTCTTTAAGACAAACCTAATTACAAATGTGTTTGTAGACTTTTTGGTTGATATCCTTTTGCGACACCCTATGGGTGGCAACCCACAATTTGAGAACCCATGAAATAGAGTATCCATCTAGCACACGGGTTCCCAACCTGGGGGTCGCGACCCCCCTGGGGGTCGCGAAGGTCTTTCTGGGGGTCGCCAACTGGTATACTAAACCTTAGTAATTTGAAACAAAACATAAATATTTAGAAGAATTTTTGAAATTCGGCTTCATTAACATCACTGGAAATGTAATAGGCGCACTGTACAAAGTTGTTCTCAGTCACGAATCTATGAAATCTTCAAAACTAAAACGTCATTTGAGATGAGTCATTCGGAACACACCAAAAAAGATATGGAGTTCTTTCGTCGGTAAGGAGCTAGTTGTAAACGTCAGAGACTTGATCGAACAGGAAGTTTTCACCTGCATTAGTGCAAGCATCAAATGAAGTCTCGATAGAAAATGCCAAGCAAAAAATAAACAATAGAAAATCTCATCAAACGCTGCATGTACGTAAATGTTAAATAACACATTTTTATTGAAATTAAGCTTTCAACATTGTTTGCTTTTCAAGTTGATAAATCAACAGACGTGAGTTCGTGTTGGCAGTTGCTGGTCTGTGTCTATATTCATGCGGATGCTAACAAAGAAGAGTTGCTATTTTGTGAAGATAGCATGGAGAAAATAAATACGTTTTTTTTTAAACAGGATGATTAAAGTGGGTTAGACCGACTGTGGGGGTTTGTACGGATGGTGCGCCTTCTATGTTTAGCTCAAAATCGGGCTTTCAGAAAACAGAAAAGATTTAGCTCCTTAACCACTGCCCTAACCAATCGACATCAAGAGTCCATTGCTAGTATAAGTCGTAAATTATATAAAATCTGGAGCCTTCAAAGAACTGAGCAAAAACATTAATATAGATCACGAGGTTCTGCTCTTCTACACTACAGTACGCTGGCTGTCAAACGAAATGTTGTAAATTGTGTTTTTTAATTGAAATCTGAAATCAAATTGTTCTTGGAAGTGCAAAGGAAACAAGACTTTTTGGTATACTTAAAACGACATAGAGTGTTTGGAGAGAGTATCATACCTAGCAGATGTGTTCGAACATCAAGATTAGCTTAACCTGAAGCTTCAGGGAAAATGAACAATATTATAACTTTCCATGATAATCTCGGGGCATTTTTATCAAAGCTGCAAAATCGGTAAAGAAAATAAATCTTGGAAATATTGTAAATTTGAGAAACTCTGCGGTGTGGTAGATGAATCTGATTGTGAGAAATTAAAATTTTGAAAGAAGCGATTTCTGGGCATCTTGAATCTCTTGAAAACCAACTGCATCGCTATTTCTCTGAGCTGAAAAAAGAAGAATCTGCATTTACGCATTACCCATTCTCTTCTTCCCTTTATGTTGCCAGCATTCCCGATGAATTACAAGATGAATTCTTTGATTTGCAGAATGATTCCGAGTAAGATGAAAAACTGCAGACGCAATTTTGGTGTAGTATTCACCATTCATACCCAAACGTAAAATTGATTGACTTTTCGAGAATATATTTTCAACACTATTCTTCGATTAAAAACAAAATTAAGATAATTATAATGACATAGGTTGGCGTTAACAATTTTTTTTTTTAAAATTAAAAACTTAACCACGCAGGTTTAGTGAATAGTATGCAATTTTACTCATGCTATTAAAACAGTTATCAAGAGTAGTTCATATTAAAAGTCTACTAGAAAATCTTATTTTAGTGCTTATTACTTTCCATACTAATTTCGGCTTTTTAATTCTATGGGGGTCGCGGGTCACTTACTTTTTATAAAAGGGGGTCGCCACTCGAAAAAGGTTGGGAACCACTGATCTAGCACATTGCTGCGGGTTGACATAATATTTTAAGAGGATTTCATCAATACATTTCCAATCGTGTTTCTTTAGACGTGAGCTCTCGCGTTCTAAATGTGAATTATTAATACGTAAACAAAGCTGTCGCAACAGTTGTACATTTGTAGATCAGATCTGGTTACGTAGATCCTGTTGTATGAACAAGTGTACATTTACATACTGTGGTGCAAAATTACTCAGGGAACTATGCAAGACAATATAGTTGAATCTTTTCGAACATAATATAGTGACTGAATTAACTGTGATTTCTTATCTTGCCAATTTCAAACAAAACACACTCATGCGTACACACTTTCAAGTTAATTATTAATGATCAGGTTAAAGTGATAGATCGCACGTAACTATTTTGTGCCCGCAGTTTTAGGTTGTATATGTTTATGCTATAATTTTCTTGGCTGACATGTTTGGTATGGGCATTCTCTTAAAGCGGCTGTCATTGCCTAATACTTTCTAACATGGGCTATATGCGAAGTATGTGGAGAAGAGAGAGGGGTGGGATAGACTTATTGAAGCTTTTGGGTAGTAACGAGATGTCTTTTATTTAGAATAAACTAAGTTCCACTCTTAGTTAAAGGCAGGTTCTATTAACCTCGTTCTCCAATTTGTAGTAGCAAAATAATTACTTGGATGTTTTTTGTTTTTAAAGTTACATTATTATCCTATTGCTAGGCTCTAAGATACAAACAGTTTTTATTACTGGGCAAAATCAAAGAAGAAACATCAATTAGCATAATGTTATCACTAGTCTTTAAAACATGTACACAAAAGAATTTATGTATTGGTTTGTATGGTGTTGTTTTGAAGCACTGCATTTAAATGCATAACATGAATAACACATCTAAATAATTTAATTCAGAATTAAATCGTTTAACTATTTTTAACATAAACATAGAATACACAATCGATACATTTTCTGTTGGTTGTCTGTTTTTTCTATTTGGGAAATGTGGTAATATTATTTTTGTATCTCCCTTAGCATACATTTGCAAAATAATAATTATAGTTTACAACTACAATAATTGCTAATACTTTGTTTCTAGCCCACTGATACAACTTAAAATGATAAAAATGGTATATGTTGTTTATACATGAACAAGAGCTGTATAAGTTTGAAGCGGGTCACATATGTGATATCTATAGGCCTATAACTGAGATCTGGTAACATTACATGATTTGCTGTTCAAGCTATGTAAAGCAGACATATATTAGGCAGAGTAGGGGTCGTCATGGTCGAGTCGGTAAAGCTCATGGTTGCTAAACCGAAAAGTTCGAACCCTCGGGCAGATGAGGCTCGTTAGCTGGGGACAGCCACTCTTCTAAACAACTGCTGCCTTGTAGTTTGTTCTTGGTTGGACAAAGGCTATGGAAGCAAATCCAAAAAGAAAAGCAGGCTGAAATCGGAGTCAATGGCCTCAAAGGCGCATAACCAGTTGACACGTAACGCTTAATTGTGTTGAAGGCGTGGTCGAGTCGGCAAAAAGCTCATGGTTGATAAATTCGAACAAAGTCTCGAGTTCAAAACCCACAGGCAGATAAATCTCGATCACCCTTCAACACTAATAATTAAGAACGAAGAAGAAGAAGATCAGGCAGAGTTACCAAGCAGTTAAATCTCAATGTGGGATTCAACAAAAGCTAGCGGCAGTTTCTTCAAAAATCAGTTTAAAAAAATGATTTTGTCGGTGTTTTATTGTCATTGTTGCCTGTGAAACACCAAAGGTGACATTTTTGTTTACTAATTTTTTTTGTATTTACTACATATTTGTCGAATCTTGTTTCATCTCGAATTAATTCAATTATTTGGTTTAAAGTACACGATTTGGTGTTTTTTTTTTCTCAATCTATTGGAGTCTAAAAATAGCAAGACTTACCAGTTATGTGTTTTTGTAATTGTAGTAACTTGACCTACTTGACATTCAGTTCCCATAATTATACTTTTTATTTTATACGAGCTGACCCGCAGCGTATCATACGCCGCTATTTAGTTGTTTTATTTTCTACTTTTCAGTAATTCATAATTTGTGAATTCGACAGTACCAATGCTGCCACTGAAAATATAACACTAACCCCCCCCCCCTTTCCCCTAATCCCGACCCTACACCCCCCCCCCCCCCCCCCCCGTGAAAGCAGCCTCCTCTTAGTTATTTCTTAGTTACCTCCTGTAAGTTTAAAATCGAACTAAATTATCTGCCCCTAATAGAAACCCGGCTCTACGGCTCTACGATTTGTAAACACTTAGCTTTGTAAACATTTAGAGTGAACACCGCTCACCAGATAATGTGGGGGTGGGGTGGGGGTGGTAGTGATAGTGATAGAGAGAAAGAGAGGGGACTGCAAGGAGGCGCTTGCAGCTTGTTTTCTAACGGCTCCCAGAAGAGAATTATATATATAGATATACTAGAATAAAGTAAACTAAATATCATAATACGAAAACTGAACAGTTAATTCGAGTTTAAGTAATATAATGAGTCCGTATGGGAATGTTTTGTTTAATTAAAATACATGTACAGTTGAAAGATTGTAAGTTGACGGGCTGTGTCCACACATATGTTCAGTCCGTTTGTTTTTTTTCATTGCATGTTTATGTGATACCTTTTGTAAACATACGATATTAAAGATATTAAAGCTGCTTACCTATCCATCAGACATAACCGCAGGTGTTGACTATTTAAATTTAACCATCTGGATTCTAATACAAATATACACTTGTTTTGTATAATAGTATTATTATTCTTTTTTTAAATCTTTTTTTTTTATTGTTTTTAGATTAAAATATTTACAAGAGGAAACACGATAACGAGGCAGGGGCGGAACTACAGTGCCGCCAGACCCCGCAATGCGGGGGGGGGGGCCCAGACCAATTAGGGGCCCAAAAATCCTGGCTAAATTATTAAAAAAAAAAAAATAGGTGGAGGTCGAGTTATCTTTCTTCTACAGTTACAAACAAACACGATAGTCGGCAAACGTCTTTGAGAAAAATGCACTGACTATAGCTCGAGAGACCGCCAGACATATAGACAACTTCAAAGACGAAGCATCTGAAATTTGACTGTGCCGGTACGCTTTGAAATCGGGCTGGGGAAATGTTGCGGCGAGGCGACTATCCTGGTCTTCTAGACCATCGGAAAAATCGGCACTATTGATGCATATGTTTATCGGCGCTTTCTTGTCCCCTTCCCTTCCCAACTCTCCCCCCCTACCCCTCACTTCTACCCCTCACCACACCCTTACTCTTACAATAAGATGTAATGCATAGATTAACGAACCGTCTATGAACTGTAAACTGACCACTTCTGCACATTTTGTTAAAGACACTAGTCAGTAGTTGTTCATTTACCTGATGAACAGGGGTGGAACTACAGTCCCGCCAGACCCCGCAATGCGCGGAGGGGGGGGGGGGGGTGGGGGAAAGGCCGTTTAGGGGCCCACGGCTGACCAAATTTTTTTATTTTTTTAAATTTTGAATTTAATTTTTGCCTTAATATTTGGTTTGTAAAAGAAAAACACTGTAGCTTTATTTTACAGTCACTATACCACGCTCTTCCGCAAAAGATAAAATCCATTACACAAACTACAGTGTAAAATATAGGCAACTCTTCAAATTTTGAATGACTTCTTTGACTCGTTGCCCCCCCCCCCCCCCCCCCTCCCTTTGATAGCTAAATAGAGGACACGTAACTGTTTGACCGATCCTCCAAAGTATACTGTGGCAGATGGGGCAGGGGATGGGGACCAAACAGGGGGTTAAAAAATTGTCGACAAATTCTTTACATATTTAAAACAGTTATTTATAGTTGTATTTTTTAACCATCGTCAAGGCCGAGTTCTATTTCCCTACAATCAAACACACGCTGTCGCCGGCAAAATTCTTTTTAAAAAAACAACAAAGTCCATAGCACGAAAAGCCGCTACATATGAAGTGGGTTTTCAATACTTTCATGATGCGCGGTGCTTACTTGCGGCATTGGTAGGGGACCCGAAATCCATTGTACATTTTTCAATGTTAATATGTGTTTGTGATAGTGGTTGAATTTGTATCCTGTACTATCTTGTATCGTACAAATAATTTTAAAAAAAAATATAATACTAAAAACTTCAGTTTTATATACGTTTACTTGTTTTTGATTTTACAAGAAATACAGTAAACTTTTAAGGCCTATACTTCAAATTATCTCCCCTGAGTAAGTTTTACAATGGGCGATGCTGGCGTACATAGATCAAGGCGTTTTGTTGTCCCTTTCAAGTTTTTTTCCCGAGCCGACCCCTATCCTATCCCTCTTTCTCAACCTCACAAGTATCGAGGAGATAAATGTATCGTTTATGAACTACTTCCTAACCGTACGATTCACCAATTCAGCACATTTTGTCAGACACTAGACAGCACTAGATCTAGTCAACACATATTAATTTACTTTCATAGTATTAGGCACATCTAATTCACAAAACAGGGCAGGTAAGATTATTTTTTGTATAATTATTTAGAAATTAATTAGAACGTTTAGAATTAATTGAACATTATTAATAGTCATTGAGGTGGGGGTGTGTGAGGGTCTGGCTTTTTGTTAATCCCCCCTTCCCCTAAATCAGAAGGTTATCCAACGCGTGACCTTGCCACATACAGTTGTACATGTGAAAAACATTTTTCTCTCTATTATTATTATGCATTACTGCATCATTCACCCAATCGCCATGAAAACTTGGGAAGCTGTTGAGTACAGCCCCGCAAAGGTTTCTGTCATAGGCCTAACATTTGTACATATTTGAGTGGGGACTCCTAACGGAAATATGTGATTTAGCGCCCCGTGATCCTGCATAAGCGGATGAGGTTACTACTTGAATACGACTGGCGTCAGTGTCATCCTGAGCGCATCACATATGACCAAGTTGGCCCCAACAGACAGTCGTTTAAAAGTTCCCACAACACTAGGAATAAGTCTCGCTACTACACTCGATGACTAAATCTAATTAGGTCTCGCACCAATGTTTCTTCCAGGGTAGACTGTTTTCAGGGAAGGGGAGGGGGGGAGCTCTGCCGGAAGAAACAATGTGTCACACCCATCACCCGTGCAGTAATGTAACCGGTAGCTCCAAGAGCCCCGTGACTCCCCTGACACCTGGGCCGTCGCCGAGGGATTTACAGCATGCCTTGGCGTGTCTAGTTGGTAGTGTGGACAAACCCGCGCCCTAAGATCCAAGAAATGAACTGTCGACATTGTTAACATTTAATTCAACTTCTGGAAAACAGGGCACACGGTTAGTAACGTTTTGATGAAAGCCTCAGTTTGGTGTGTTGGACTATATTTAGAAAGGGGCCAGCTCGTGTGTTGGAAAACCTCTGATTTATTCGTGTACCAGATGGAATTTTTTTTAAATTGAGAGCGAGTATATCTATATCTATATATCTATATATCTATCTATCTATATATATATATATATATATATATATATATATATATATATATATATATATATATATATATCTATATCTATCTATCTATCTATATATATATATATATATATATATATATATATATATATATATATATATATATATATATATATATATATATATATATATATAATATATATATGTCTATATATATATATATATATATATATATATATATATATATATATATATATATATATATATATATAGACATATATATATATTATATATATATATATATATATATATATATATATATATATATATATATATATATATATTTATATAATAAATATATGTCTATATATATATATATATATATATATATATATATATATATATATATATATATATATATATATATATATATATATATATATATATATATATATATATATATATATTATATATATACTATATATATATATATATATATTTATATATATATATATATATCTATTATATATATTATATATAATATATATATGTCTATATATATATATATATATATATATATATATATATATATATATATATATATATATATATTATATATATAGGGGCCCAAAAAAATTCTTCGGGGGGGGGGGGCTTTTTTCTAGTTCCGCCACTGATACACATGACATGTTGTTGTGATTAGATTTAATTGAATTTTTTATTTTCTAAACTCGATCAGGCCAGAAATGAGTATCCTATGTTCGTATTGTGTTTATGTATATATATATATATATATATATCTATATATATATATATATATATATATATATATATATATATATATATATATATATATATATATATATATATATATATATATTTATATATATATATATATATTTTGCGGGGTGGCCCATTTTTTTCCAGTTCCGCCACTGTAACGATGATAATATTGTATACCTTGACTTTTTCGCATGTTTTTGAAAAGCGTAAGCAAACTAAATAAAGTTTTCAGAAATTGTCAAATACAAATAAAATTTTAAAACAAAAATACATTTACCTAAACATTTCATATTTTCTTATAGTATGTTATTTTGTTATTATGTATTGACTGTGCATGTTCAACTTAATTTTTTAACTTATGGTTATTTTTTTTTAAATCATGTGTAGGCTAGTGTATGTATATTATTTCCCTTGTAAAAATAAAATAATTATAATGGGACGTAATAAATAAACTGTAGGCCTTTCTATATTGTTAAAATATAATTCGTTTAAACAAAAAGTAAATGTTTAGCTAAAATGTATAAAGCCCTATAATACACGTAACAGGAAATAAAATATAATATGTTCATTTTAGATAATGTTAACCTCGACTTGTGAGCGGGTTATACATGTTCAGAACGTGTAAACTAAACTTACAGATATGCATTGTACCAGGCCGACATGTTATTAATAGATTTAGTTATATTTAAACCCCGAATGTATACCAGTCTCAGCTCTAATGATACCTTAAAAAAATGACAAAACTAAGTAGCAAGTGTAACAAGATGATCTGTTAAGATGACAAGCACAACCACTCAAACGACTGTTAGGTTTCCATAAAGAAGTAGCTGTTGTTTTTGTTACTGTAAATACGGCGCACAGTTCCATGTTTAAATAGACCACATTAATGCATTGGCCATGAGATAACATCATTAGTTAACAAGTAACTGGTTGTACTCACACAAGCATGGCACTAGAATTAAATGCGGCCATCTAACTTATAGTATAGTCCGTTTTTATACACCTTTTTAAATTGCAAACATTGTTTTCTTAACGGTTTAACTGTATGATTTTTGTATAGAGCTGCTTTTTGTCTTTGTTTGATTAAATTGTTTTTTTTTTATAGTTCAAGTGTTTACGTCTTTTAACATCGTTTCTCGCACCTGTCCCAATAAATCTATACATTCAAGTCTCTCTACGATAAGATTATTCGAGTCACACAAGACCTGAGTTAGCACTAGATTTTGACATTTTGCCAACACAGTAATGTAATATGCAATTATAATCATCAACAACAATGGATTTGCGCCCTTTTATGATCCCTCAACGGTGAAATCTGTTAGAAGGAGTCTCTATGATACCGGTCCACGTTGCTTAATGAATTCATGGGCCCCATACTTTTCAGATACAGCCAAGTCACCAACAATCTCAATTGAAATATCAGATGAAGATGGACCATCATCAAGACCAATTGCCAGAGGCGTAGCCACGGCTACCGGCATCCGGGGACACATTTTCAATTATTTTTTTTTATATTTATAATTCAAAACTACAGCTAAATGAGCTTTCAATTGTTTTTTCCCACCCATTTTAGCGACCCTATCGTCGGCACCCGGAGACATGTGTACCCCCCCCCCCCGTCGCTACGCCTCTTCCAACGGCCACTGAATACTTCCTGGCCATACAATCCACAGTCTGACCAGCCTGCACCAGATTTTGCTACCCACACCTTCATAAACAACACGCAAACACAACATGAACCCAACACACTTGAGCTATCCATGTACAAGAAAGATACTGTATGTGGCACTGTGATGACGAAATAGTGTAATGTTGGTCATAGATAATCATTGGTGGCGTAGGTCACCAATTATTTTAGTGGATCTGCGATTGCACATGTAGGCCTACCTTAAAAATGCTGTAAAGAAATATTTGTTTTCTAACGAGTATTAAAACATGTTTGTTTACCGGCGCCTACCCCTAATGATTCAAACATTACAAAAAAATGATTACATGAGTTGGTAATTTGAGTCGCTTAAACCAAATGTACATAATTTAACTAGATATAATATAATATTAAGGATATGGATTGTTTTGTTTAGAGAGTAACAGCTTTATCTTCTGCGTAGGCTAAAATTGTTTTATTAGATATGTTTGGTATTTCTATTCATCTGATGTATGTATTTTACCTAATGCTTTCTAAGGTGAGTTCTAATGCTAGTATGTTAAGGGATTGTGAGGGGATGTGGGGAACATTTCGAATTAACTTTGAAATACGAATATGTTTCTATCGGTTGTGAAGTTTTTAAAATAATTCACTAACTTAGAAAAATGGTTTGTAACTTCCATAAATCAAAGTTCATTACATGTCTTCTAAATGTGTAACGCATATCTCAACTGTGTGTAAAATTATAATGGCACAGCCATTCTAAATAGAAAGCAAAGATCCATATTCAAGTTTTTATCATTTTTTAATAAAACAAATATGTCAACGTTTGTACTTTTTAGCAACAAAACATTATGTCTCTTTTATTTGAATTATTTCCAATTCATTTAATGTACTTGATATGTCAATTAAACACCCAACTATTTCCCCTGGAAACTTTCAAAATATGAATTAAAACTTTTGGTAAATACATATATGCTTTTGTGAACTGAAATAACAATATGTGCACTGCAGTAAGCCTAATCTATTATACACATTTAAAATGAACTAAAATAGAAAATATCTGACCTTGTAAAATATGCAGGTGTTACTTTGGGAGCTGGTCAGATGTAGCTCAATTTAAAGTTGTGTATGAGTTCAATATGGAAGACCTTCACTACACTGGTATGAGTAGTCGAGTGATTGATTGCACCATTTAAATTCTCGACCTTTTGACTAAGATCAAAGTGTTCTATATGTCACGGGTTCTGTACAGATGTCTTAGCTGTGGCCGCAGTTTTTCCTAACGTTAGTCGGGTACCCATCTGAGCTGGGTGGACATATGGAAGTCCTACTTATATGACATAATGTTAAGTTAACTTAGTTGTCAGTTCTGCTACATTTAAACATCCAGGTGGTCAACTAGCTAGTTGTTTGGAAAATATATATTGATGATATTATTTTGTTTCATATAAACAATAAACCTCGGCTAACTTATATGAATCAAATGTTACAAGAGGTAGCACGTGAAATGTGTGAGTCGCTATTGAGTTCGTTCATCACTTCCCCCTTCTGTTGACACACGGCTCTCCCTATGATGCAGGAAGGTAAACAACAACACCATGTCTTTTAGCATAAACTTTGTTAATTCTTATTTCTGGTTTTTAGAATTCAGTCGAACAACACGTTAGTTGTATCGTTCACTTCAAGGTGTCGGGATGGGACAGTTACCAAAGAAAAATTATTGAGAATATTGTTATTTAATTTACGCACTATTATTGTATTAAACATAAAACATTCTATAGAAAAAAAAATCAAAACAGCAGATGTCCCTAAACATGCGCGACAAAAATTAACGTTACTTATGTAAATACTGTTTTAAAAACAAAGCAATGAAACACTTTATTTGTTGGTATGTTTTATTTTCTTCAAATTGTATGTTAAAACTGTAAAAAAAAAAAACAACTAAATATGCGTTTGTAAATTAAAATTCATTTTATAGTTTTTACTGCAACGTTTGATTTATTTTTCTCTCTTTCATCATAAATCCCTCCTGTTCTTTCCCCTCCCCTCTCCAGATATGTCGTCATGTATAAAAGATCCATTATATATATGGTACTCTTTTGTAAGCAAAAATTGATATGCATACAAATCAACACATTATGGATTCTACTTTTAATAGTAAAGCAATCAATACACCATCACCAAAAAAAGGATAGAAATGTACATTATTATTGGTAATTTGAAGAACGTTTTCTGTTCTCAATATGTATTTTCTTTTAAAACAATATCTATATTTCACTAAGAGGAAATAAGTCTGAACGTAACGTAGATTGAATGATATCCTCGCTTGTCTTTCAAATGGGTAAAACTGTATGCTACTGTGGCTATTTTTTGCAATTACAGAAACATTTTAAACATAAAACAAATGTACATCTATTATTTTATATATGTTTTTTAATAACTTTGTTGTAGAATATATGTCTAATTTTAGGAAAAATTAATACGTCTCTTTGATTTATTTTTTGTTTGTTTACCAAATGGTCTATTTAATATGTAATTACTTCCCTTGCACAATAACCAAACAAGAAAAACAATATTGGTAAATACCAGCATCGGAAAAATTAAACAAAAAAATACAAAAAATATGGGCGACAATGTATCGAATCATAATGATACATTTAACATAAACTAATATATATATATATAAATATATATATATATATATATATATATATATATACTATGTAACAATGTAACATACGTAGGCCTATTTGTTACTAAAAGAGATGGTCAAATGTAGCTCAATTTAAAGTTGTGTGTTCAATATGGCAGGTATTATGTTGATACACTCATCAATCAAGTTATTGAAACTGTCATTGAAATTAGTGGTCGGAGTAGTCGAGTTACATATTGCACCGATTCTCTTCTCGACATTTTGACTAAGATCAAAGTGTACTATCTGCTATGGGTTATGTACGGAGTCAGGTAACCCATCTGACCTGAGTGGACTAATTGCCCCGTTCCTTTTTTGGAAAAAAGAAATGTATCATAATTAAATCATCGGTCATTTTGAACGCCAAATATTATTAGTAAAATAGATCATAACTAATTACGTATATAACAACTTATTATAACATATATCAAATTATCAACACATTGCTACCAATGTAACGGCAACATCAAACACAAATTAAACGATACTATGTACACGTGTTTTTATTTAGTTTAAACTATGAATAATATTTATTTTTTAAATACGTACTGATATATTTTAAGAAAACAAACTGTAGTTCGCAATTAAAAAATGTAATGTGTATATATTAATTATACTCCTCCTTGATCATTGTCCAGAAAACTACTGTGAGTGAATATTTCAATGTGATAACTGATCTAATTTGTCTCAATAAAACAGGAAAGAACACGAGGGGAAACAATGAATTGATCCATTTCAATTTCCTTACTAAATGTCTTTTAAGTCGACACAATGTAAACTCACTAAGTAATAAATAAAACAGTTGAGTTGACGTTTTATTGCTAGATATGTTTAAAATACGATTTGATGTAAGGTGATTATCTTGAGTATGTCGTGTGATTGATTACATGGCAAATGTGTAATTAAAGTCGAACGTTATAAAATCAGGAGATCAGTGTTTACGTAAAGACAACTCACGTTTCATTAACAAATGTTATTGTTATTCTATTTTTTTATGGTTTCCAAAAGTAAAAGTGTAACAGCATGCACATTAATTAATTTATTGTATCAGTTTAAAAAAAAAGTGTATATCATGTCCTTTAGCCGGCCGCTATATTTAATTTATACAAACTTAAAAGAAAACATATTTTAAGTTTACTTTAAGACGCCAACGGCAACAATTTATTGTGGTACCAGATCTTTACTGTTATTGAGTTCGTCATCCCGTGGTATCACGTGGTAATTAGGCTACGTAAACAATTATTACCACTTTAATTACAATTCATTAAGCGTGACTTAGTGACAAATAGCCACCATGTTTTTTTTTTGTTATCAATGTGAATTCTGTTCACAACAATTGATTTAGTTCTAAAATCTTTATGTCTCCGTGGATAAGGAGACTTGCATTTAAGTGAGATAAAACGAGAACTTACAAGTCCTATTGTGGGTATTTTCACGATCAGTCTGGGATTTCCAATTAAATGTTATATAACTTATGTTGACGTTTTTATGAAACTGATCTAACAGGAACATTAATTCGAAGATGCCAAAAAAAAAACTAGTGGGGCGGGGGGGGGGGGGGGGGGGGAGGGGGGAGGAAGTGGTTTTGTCGATAGTAAAAGATTTATAAAATTCAGAAAAGCATTAATTAGACGCTAAATTAAGTTCCAATACAAAACATTACTAAATAAGACTTCATCTAAAATTCCAAAATGTGTAACACACATCGTGAAAGTGTTAAATATTCAATGAAATATATATTTTAAATAGACAACAAACGCAGTTTATAATTATCTTCAAATATACATTTTTAATGTATTTTTAACTTTTTTATGTTTGTTTATACACGTAAAACCTGTGTGTTTTTATCTCCTTTTTTTCAAATTTATTTTATGTACTTGCTTTGTTAATTAAGTTGGTTATTACTCCCCTTGCTAAAATGTTCAGAACAATATTGAAAAAAAAAACATACAGTATAACGCTTACATTGCTCAACAAGACTAACCGTAAATTAGACTTAACTTACTTTAATCACTATTTTGTTTTGAAATTCGATGCTAGAAATGTTACTAACATTTAGACACATTTAAAATAGACTAAATAGAAAATATGTAATCAAATATGATATATAGTAGCTATGTTGGGAGATAATCAGATATGGCTCAATATAAAGTTGTGTATGAGTTCAATATGGTAGAGACTATGTTAATGCAATCCTTAATAAGTAATTAAAACGTCCATTAAAAAGTCATTATTATGTGAAGAAAGCATGTGCAATCATCATAGAGAGGGTATTATTAGTAGTGGTGTATAGTAGGGTAAGAGAGAATCAAATATTTATGCTATGCAGATAAAGCAACATTATAACATGTTTTGAAATGGACTTGTGTTTGATCTTACCCACTGTGCCAGGCTATACACAATTAAAAACAAATAGGTTTACAGTGTGTGACTCATTTTAGACATACCATCCCGTATGTATTAATTATATGTTTATCGCAAGTAACAACTAATAACTTGGTCATTACAATGCATGCCAGGAACCCATCGATTTCTGAACTAAACTGTCAGTTGGAATGGTCTAGCTTACAATCGTCCTTCACTAGCTACTGATAGTGTTTTAAAGCAAAATAATTTCAGTCGCAACATTGGTAGTGTCAAATTCACAAAATAGGAAAAATAGGAAATAAAAAATTAAATAAAGGCGAGGCGTATGCTTTGTCGCGGGTCAGCTGGTATGAAATAAATCAACAGTTTACGATGTTTGATTTGGTTACGTGTTTACATTTGGTTATAAACTTTAAATGTGATGGTAAAGTAAAAAAAAATAAAAAATCAGAGAATGTGAATTCTATAGTTGACGGCCTCACAACGAAACACACATTCACTTTCACGCACGCGTGCCCACGTACTTCCCCACTAAGGTATGAAGTAATTACTGCATAAATATTTGAATACCATGTAAATAAGTGACGATTAGCTGTGTGTGCTGTGTGTGTATGTTATTATGTTTACATGTGTACCTGACATGGATTGTTAAAGACATACTACAAATGAAGCTCGTGCTCACACAATCATGGCACTAGAATTAAATGCGGCCATCTTACTTATAGTTTAGTCCGTTTTTAAATCGCAGACATTGTTTTCATAACGGTTTAACTGTATGATTTGTATAGAGCTGTTTTTTTTTCTTTGTTTGATTAAAATGTTTTTCATAGTTCAACTGTTTACGTCTTTTAACATCGCTTCCCGCACTTTTGACTTCGATTAAAGTGACATGTCCCGATAATTCTATTAGTTCAAGTCTATCTACGATAAGACTATTCGAGTCACATACGACCTGAGTTAGCACTAGATTTTAACATTTCGCCAACACAGTAATGTCATATATAAGTATAATCAACAACAACAATGAAGTTGCGCCAATTCATGATCCGTCTACGGCAAAAGCTGTAGGGAGGAGCCTCTATGGTTACGGTCCACGTTGCTAAATGAAATCATGAGCCCCACACTTTTCAGATACAGCCAAGTCACTAACAATCTCAATCAAAATATCAGATGAAGATGGACTATCATCAAGACCAATGGCCACCAAATTATTTATGGCCACATAATCCACATTCTAATCAGCCCGCACCAGATCCTGCGACCCACACCTTCATTGTAGCAGATCTAAACAACACTAAAACACAACATGGACCCAACTCACTTGAGCTATCCATGTACAAGAAAGATACTGTATGTGGTACTGCGATGACGAAATAGTGTTATGTTGGTCATAGATAAGCGATAGATAGCGTAGGTCAACTAGACATTGGTCAAGCAGAACCAATATAATGCAGTGACGAACTGACCATTTACGTGAGATGATCAGCTGACCACTGAATTATCAGTTGCGAGTTGGATGTAGATATCGTTAGAAGATTGTTAGAGTTTTCAGAGGAAAAACTATGTGACCATTTATGTGAGATGATCAGCTGACCACTGAAATATCAGTTGCGAGTTGGATGTAGATATCGTTAGAAGATTGTTAGAGTTTTCAGAGGAAAAACTATGTGACCATTTATGTGAGATGATCGGCTGACCACTGAAACGAGTTAGGGGATTATTGGAGCGTTTAGGGATCAATCGCGGATAAGCGAGTAGTAGCGGAGATTGATATTTGTGCGAAAAAGCATTTGAAATCAGACTAGAGACCGAATATTATTAATTAAGAGTTGTGTAGAGTAAGAGAGAATAGAAAATGTATTATATGCAAATAAAGCAACATATTAATTATATGTTTATCGCAAGTAACAACTAATAACATGGTCATTACAAGGCATGCCAGGATCCCATCTATTTTAAGAGAACTAAACAACAACCCACACATCATAGAAAACGTCCAACTATCTTTATTAACTTATCTTCAGGCAATAATGGTATATATATTATTTTTATATTGGGTGCTCTAAAATAAATATATATTATTTTGATTTGGTGTTTTAAACGAGCAGTTCACAATTACTTCCCATATTTATTTTTCCAAACAAACTACGGGAGACAACTCAAAGACACAAAATCCGACTAATAGATAAATAAACCAATTTGAATAAAAAATAATAAATTCATTTGATGATTGATCCATTGACATTAATTTGTTTATTATAAGTTATCTAAACATAATTTTCTTACATTGAACGGTGAATAAAAGCTTTTGATACATTTAAAAAGCTAACACCTGATACTTATTTCATGTAGATTTCAAAGATATGTAATTTAACACTTTAAAGAATGTTTTTGTCAATAAATAATTCTTTGGCTAAATAATTGTTTTTAGCTAGCTGATCTGTATCTGATGTGCATAAATTCTGCCTCAAAATATTATGAGCGAAAAGATTAATCTGAGGCTGTAAAATTCTGACATAAGTGAATGAGAAATAGAATATCTCTTCTAACTCAGTTGAAAAGAACAGAGATAAGATTTAATTAAGTTGATGGTAACCGAGAGATCGTTTATTTGTACATAAGTTAAGCTACTTGTATGAATGGGTGGAGGGGGGTAATAAGTTTGTTGTTACACAGTGTAACAAACTTATTGCTACATAAATACAACGTATACATAAAAACGTTGTCTTTGTTGATTTTCATATAAAATACCTGCGTTGCTGTCAAGTGATATTGACAGAAACATTCGAATAACTTTGTATTTAAATAAAGTAAGGTAATTTAAAAAAAACACAAAATCATGATTGTATAAGTACACATTATGGTAATATTTTTTCCACCTCATGCACTTTAAATACCAACCAAGACTATGATTTTAGCTAAAACAAATGCATTGTCTGGTGTTTAAAAAAAGTTTATGTATTCAGTCTTGATAAACAATATTTAGTTGGTTTAGTATTTACCAGAAAAGCTGGACAATTTATAAGGTCAAAACTTAATTTAAAAAATGCCACGATCTGTCAGCCCTTACTATTTTATATTATTTCGTTATTATATAAATATTATTTTGTAAATCGATGCTAATATTTCAAACTTCCTGTTCTGGGAAACGCTTCCTAAATCACTGTTTAGTGAAAATACAACGTAGACATTTCCCACATAAGATAATTATAACGAGTTTCATTTCAAATAAAAATAAATAACTGAGAACTCAATCCGATGTATTATATTCTATTTTCTTCTTCTTCTTCGTTCTTAATTTTTAGTGTTGCAAAGGATCGAGCCTTATCTGCCTTTTTATCTGATACTTTTTTTTTCGAATTTATCAACCATGAGCTTTGTTGATTATGTTACCATCACAATTAAGGATTACGTGTCAACTGGTTATGCGCCATTGAGGCCATTGACTCCGATTTCAGCCTGCTTTTCTTTTTGGATTTGCTTCCATAGCCTTTGTCCAACCAAGAACAAACTACAAGGCAGCAATTGTTTAATTTTGGAGTTGTCTCTCCTAGAAGAGTGGCTGTCCCCAGCTAACGAGCCTCATCTGCCCGAGGGTTCGAACTCGAGACTTTTCGGTTTAGCAACCATGAGCTTTACCGACTCGACCACGCCGTCCCTAAGTTTTATAAAATGTCTACAATTCGATAATAATTTGGGTCTTTTTTTTTCTTCCTCGGGGTATATAATAGTGTTAATGACCCAACACACCTCATCGAGACATTATAGTGTAGTTTAAGTCAGGGTTATCATGTACGGTCAACAGTATCAGTGTCATCACGTGGTCATCATGTGGTCACACCTGCACACTGGTCATTAGCAGAATAAAACACCAGCAACACAGACACGGGTAGAGGAGATTAGCCAATAGTTAATGCAGGAGTTAACGACGACTAATCTGGTTACGTTAGAACCCGATTGGATTAATATAAATTAAAAAATAAATAAATAATACTCTGTGGGTAGGGAGACAATTCAAATAATTTTTAAAACATGTATGTCCTTTAATCTATAGTTACTAACAATCTTCGTCATTAAATGAACAATCTACTTCATTAAATGACATGTGACGCTTTGTTTTCTAACATCTACAAGTGTCAACGTGGCTTTGCACTTTTCTAATTATATTTTCATTTTCGCGACAGAATCTTGTTCTAAAAATTGCACTATTGACTGTTAATGTTCTCTATTGTGTGAGGTCATATTTGTTAAAATCTAACGTTTTGTTTTAATCTAATTTTAGTTTCTTCTTAGTTGACCTAGATGGGGTAGACTAGTATCATGGGTGGAGTAGACTGGTGTCATGGGTGGAGTAGACTGGTGTCATGGGTGGAGTAGACTCGTGTCATGGGTGGAGTAGACTGGTGTCATGGGTGGAGTAGACTGGTGTCATGGGTGGAGTAGACTGGTGTACTGGGTGGAGTAGACTGGTGTCATGGGTGGGGTAGACTGGTGTTATGAGTGGAGTAGACTGGTGTCATGGGTGGAGAAGACTGGTGTCATGGGTGAGGTAGACTGGTGTTATGGGTGGGGTAGACTTCTGTCATGGGTGGAGTAGACTGGTGTCATGGGTGGAGTAGACTGGTCATGGGTGGAGTAGAATGGTGTCATGTTTGGAGTAGACTGGTGTCATGGGTGGAGTAGACTGGTGTCATGGGTGGAGTAGTCTGGTGTCATGGGTGGAGTAGTCTGGTGTCATGGGTGGGGTAGACTTCTGTCTTGGGTGGAGTAGACTGGTGTCATGGGTGGAGTAGACTGGTGTCATGGGTGGAGTAGACTGGTGTCATGGGTGGAGTAGACTGTTAATAGTCCGGACCGGGTGCATGACTTCCGACCATTTTTATGCCATGTTTACCACGAGCAAATGGCGGGTTTTCACGTTATATAAACATGCTATAGGTGGCAAGGGCTAGATATGCCAGAAAAGCATTTTAAAATTTGCTTTGGAAAATGAAGACTAAATTTTGAAGTCGGTGTCATTACAATAAATAGAACTTTTAAAATGTCATCTGTGACGTCAGTATACAAAGGGATAGTGTGGTCAGACCCATGCTCAGCCGAAATCGGTGTTTTTAAAAGATAAATAAAAGTATTTTTGAATGTGGGGTCTGGTAATTTTCTGCAGATAAGTCTCCGACGTGATGTCATTTACAGATGACCCCCGAAACCCAGTCATCCAAGGTATGACTGGTAAGTCTAGTATTTAACTAAATGTTTCAACTTTGCATATAAAACAATACTTTTTTTTTGTTAGAATCTTTATAGGACAGGTATCTATTTTAATTTATTTTGAATAGCAGCCAAAAATGACATTATCAAGTAAAAAAAAAATTATTAATTCAACTGTCGTTTTCAACTGCTTAACAATATTTTTTCGACCCTCGCATTTTACTTTTATATTGATAGAAAACGATAGTAAATCATATTAATTTCACATAATTACTTAACGCTTAAGAAATTCCGTTTCCATTCCAATATTAAAATAATGTTCTTTAACTCAAACGGTTTATAAATATTTTACTCAATGTTTTTTACTGAATGATTTTTAAAAATGTTTGCATATTTTGCAGTTATTAATATTGGTATTTTTTTTTTTATTTCAGTATTGAAACCAAATTGTAAACTATTCATTTGACATGTGTTAATCATAAAGACAAAACCTCGAAAAATTTATTAACTTTTTATTTGCTAAGTGTAGACGTGACATAAGAAAATATTCGTATTTATAGAAAAAGGGTTTCATTCAAATAGCCATTTGGTAACTTCTTCAGAAAAATCAAAAATATATTACAGCCTTAAAAATGACCTCACAGCTGCATCTTTACAATATACAATTTAATAATCACTACGTATGTTTAAAATATCACCACAATGACACGAATTTATTCATCAATATATTGTAAACTTTTAATCTCTTGATTATTAAATAAAATTAACACAATACTTTGCACTGGAGTTAAAAAGTATTCTAAGAACAACATCAAAATAACATCATTGTATTCATGGCATAATTGTAAGCAAAATATTTTCCATACATAGTTGTAGAAAGTACCACATGGGTCGGAGACAATATAGAAACCGTTTTAAAAAAATCAAATTGAAAGAGCAACTAAAATGTAACTTTCATGCAGAGGCGTAGCGACCCCTCCCGGCGCCCGGGGCGAACATTCAATTTGGCGCCCCGCCATATATATATATATATATATATATATATATATATATATATATATATATATATATATATATATATATATATATATATATATATATATATATATATATATATATATATATATATATATATATATATATATATATATATATATGTGTGTGTGTATGTGTGTGTGCGTGTGTGTGTGTATGTGTGTGCGACAGTCTTGAAAAAAATTAATAGTTACGCTGTATGATTGTCGTTCCCTAAAACTTAACTCAACGCCAATTAAATTTCCCTTAAGATGCATTATCCTTTAAAGATGATCACTAGTAATGTCAGAAAAAAAATTGTATCGGTGCTTATTCGTTTAGGACAGACTATTTTTGTTTTATCTTTGGAACTGTTATGATATAGTACATAGTTGGATTATAAGTTTGTTAGATTAAGGTCATACAATTGACATACAATAGCAAATTATTGTTCACATTGGAATACGATATGGGTATTTCGTTGACTGGTTGATTGTATAAGTGTTAAAAGAGTTATCTAGTAATCGATCCAGTACAAATCCTGCGATTTTTCGACAAAAATGGTAGACCGAATTTAAACGTCACTAACTCTTGTTTTTATGTTACACAATCGTAAAAATACGCTTTAGTTTCATGGGTTCTGTTCTGAGTGATAAGGGTTATTTATTCCTTAATTTTTCCGATTTTAGTCTTCGAAAAAGCGCCCCCCCCCACTCCATCTAGGAAAGCTGGAAAGCAGTTTTTTCCGGTCACTGTTTCTTAAGGATATACCTTTAAGTTACTCAATCAAGGTAGAAAACAGTTAAATCAGTATGCAAAGGCTCTCAGCCGTTGAATTTCTTTACTTTGATTGTTTATAATTCAAAACTGCAGCTTAAAATGAGCTTGTAAATTATTTTTTCTACCCCTTTTGGCGCCCCCTTAGGGTCGGCGCCCGGGGCGGCCGCCCTCCCCGCCCTCCCCTAGCTACGCCTCTGCTTTCATGGGATTCTAAATGTAAAATTAAAACATGTATGCACATATACTTTTGAAGAGTCAAATTAGGTCCAAAATTAAAGTTCATTAAAATTATATTATCGTGTTGAAGGCTAATTAGATGTCACTGCCAACAAATCTTGAACATTTTAACAGCTTTAACTATAGAACAATATTTTTTAATCCAACTCTGTAATGACTCAGGTATTTGACCACGATTAGATATGGTGTCTGGTCACCTCTAACTGTAGTGTCTTGACACCTTTAACTGTGGTGTTTGGACACCTTTAACTGTGGTGTTTGTACACCTTTAACTGCGGTGTCTGGTCATCTTTAACTGTGGTGTCTTGTAACTTTTAACTGTGGTGTCTTGTAACTTTTAACTGTGGTGTGTGGTCACCTTTAACTATGGTGTCTTGTAACTTTTAACTGTGGTGTGTGGTCACCTTTAACTATGGTGTCTTGTAACTTTTAACTGTGGTGTCTCCTGACGTGTGAGACGAGAGAAATCTTCTGGGCATATTGTGTGCCACACTGGGTACAGGTGTAAGTAGTATATTAGGTCACTTTTGGACCGCATTTGGGATGCGCAAAGGTTATATAGCAAAATACTCCCCCAGCCTGGTACAATGACATATAGTAAAATACTCGGATCGGGATGCGCAAAGACATATAGTAAAATACTCCCACCACCTGGTGGTGGCGCAGGGTAGGGGGTGGAGAAGAGTGGGGGAGAGGGGGAGTAGTGGTGACCTGGGGGTGGTGGTGGTGTCGCAGCATGGGGTTTGTTTATTTGATTTCTTTGTATGTGTGTTTAATAGTAAACGGAGAGGGGTGGTTGAGGGGAGGGGTGAGTAATGATGGGTTTGAGGGTAGGGGTGTGCTAGTTGTACTTTGTGAATAACATCCATTAACCAGACATGTAACACCTGTTACGTATCGACCGCCCGCGAAGTTTTCTCACCGCTGCCCGTTTTAATGGGAATGTATTGATCGCACCCACGGGGCCATCACACCTAATTAAATTTTTGTTATGCTTCACCGAGTTTCCCCCGAGCGTTTGACAGGTTATGGTAATTTACGACGTACATTAAGTGCCTCTCAGCGAAGTACGTAGGTCATTATGCAACAGCTGTTGTGCGACAGCTGGTGGTGTAATTAGGCCGACCAACCGTATAAATGAACGCGAAAATTGTGATCTAATCACGTAGACTTCGGACTTCAAACCAAGCGTCACACCGACGTGTCCAGCCTGCGACCTCTGTTGACTCCCGAGACTAACCCACGTCAGCTTTACCAATCACCACATCTACCTAAACAACCACGGAACACATCTTTTGTGCGTGTTTATTGTATTAAAGGTAAGGTTAATATTACTTTTTGTTTTAAGGGCGCTAACCCATTAAAATAACTTTAATTAAACCTTTTTCTAAATAAGTACGCACATGTATTTACTTTAATTTTGTATCGTACACCAAGGTAAGGTTAATAGTATAAATTGTTTTAAGGGAGATAACCCTATTAAAATACCTTTTAATTAATTAATTTACTTTTTGTATCGTACACCGACGTAAGGTTAATAGTACTTATTGTTTTAAGGGAACTAACCCCATTAAAATACCTTTTAAATAAACATGTATCTAAATAAGTAGTCACATGTACTCCTTTTTAGTGTACAACCGACTCATCGACACAACCGTTCAACACACTGACCCTATTGAGCTACCCACCCATCCCCGACGCCTCCACTGAACCAAAGGATCCAACTACATCCAGCTACACAACCCCGCTCTCCACATACAGTTAACTTCACGATCAGCTTAGACGTGCAAACCCGTAGGTACGTTTCGTTTTTTTATTTTGTTTTAAGTCTGTATTTTATTTTATGTATTTTATTGTATGTAATTCTTTTTATTCTTCAGCTACCGATCTACCCAGTCATCCAACTACTAGACACGTCGTCAATAATGGAAGCCGTCCAGTCTACCAGCCACCCAGCCATGACCCGTAACAAGTGTGACATATGCGAGCTGGTATTCAGCCGCAGAAACGATTTGACAAGGCATCATGACTCTGTACACGGACGACAAAGACATTCGTGTTCAACATGCGGGAAAGTATTTACACTACTTTCCAATTTAACAAGACACTTTAAGAAAACACACACCAACCAAACATTACTAACCGACACCCCATCAGCAACTGAGAGACAAACCCTCCAACCCCCAACAGCGACTCAAACAGACAGTACCATTAATTCACACACCGATATTTTTCCTGTAGACGGACTTAGGGGAGATGCGTTAGACCTACATTTAGAGGACATAAACGACATTGACTTACCATTAGACGAAATTGACACCCTTTATAACCTAAACAGAGAATTACAAACCATATACCTTGACAATTGGGATGCCATACAGACACACGGTAATACTGGTAAACATTTATCCACATTCAATTTTTTTCACAACCCATTAGACACTACACCCATAGACTGGAATTCAAAACTTATAGATACAATTTTTGCTCCACAAACTAAACGATTCAAAATCAACTACAGCCATCACACCATATTAAAACACAAAGAAACAGGGGAATATAGGTTCTTTCATTCGAGTAATAATAATGCATGCGTCATTGAGCTACCTAAATTAATTCACAATAGACAAGATTTTAAAGAATTTTTAGATCACTTAAACAATGCGGACATACTAAACTACGCACAACATACTAGGCCGAATACAAAATATGCGGTTGAGGTCATACCAGCCACGACCTTTTTTCTCTATCACCTCAACGAATATCCCCTAGAATGACTTCTCACATACATCCAATACAGAAACTCACTTTCAACTTTTACATTAAAAGTCAAGTACACGCAGACAATGTGACAACATCTCCCCTAGACATATAAGACCCTTTAGTTTAGCAACCATGACTTTAACGAGACTTTAATGTAAATATGTAAATAAGACAGAACCATGACGGTATGCTGATGGGGTTGTTTTTTATTCAATAAAAACTTATGATATAAACGGTCTTGTTGATGTGTGTTATTGTTTTGTTACTTGTCCCTGCAAATTATGTAACTCGGTATCGTATATAAGATTTTTGACTGGAATCAAAATCAATCATTTAAAGCGATGGATCCGAGATGGAAACATCCCTTTACCGCTCTGATCGCAGGGCCAACCGGGAGTGGTAAAACAGTATTTGTCAAAACATTTTTATCCCAGGTGTCAGAGATGATGGATCCTGCACCTGAGGAAATTTATTACTGTTACGGGGAGTGGCAGCCTTTGTTTGATACCATAAAGAACGTTCAGTTTGTGGAAGGTCTTCCTGACTTAGAAAGTGGATCAATGGGGGATGGAAAACGTCGACGTCTAGTCGTCATCGACGATTTGATGGCGGAAACAGATGAGCGAATTACAAAATTGTTTACGAAAGGGAGTCACCATCGTAATATTAGTGTCATGTATATTGTCCAAAACCTATTCGGGAAAAATAAAGAACAAAGAACCATCAGTCTCAATTCGCATTACATAGTGTTGTTCAAGAACCCTAGAGACGGTTCACAAATTACAAATTTGGCAAAACAAATGTATCCCGGTCGCGTTTCATATGTCCAGGAAAGTTTTAAGGACGCAACATCGGCCCCTCATGGTTATTTGTTGATCGACCTTCGACAGGAAACACCGGATAATCTGAGATTACGCAGTAGTATCTTTTCTTACGAGCAGCAAGTCGTTTACGTCCCGAAATAAAAGCAACCATGTCTGAGTCGGTAAAACGACAAGGTGAGATGTTAAGGTTTTTGGCTCGGGCCAAACCACCCGCCGTGAAAGCCGTTGTCGAAAATGCTACCCCACAACTCGTAAAAACGTTATGCGAGTGCTGTCACAATGTCTTAAAAGGCAACGTTCCCCTCACACCCGGTCAGAAGAGACGTTTGCGTCGTCACAAAGTGAACTTGAGACAACTTACCAAAAAGAAATTAACCGTCAAAAGACGAAAGCAAATTTTGCAGACCGGCGGTTTCCTAGGTGCTTTACTCGGACCAGTCCTCGGTGTGCTTAAAGGTGTCTTGGGATTTTAAAGATGGCCAGGAAAATGCTTTTAATGGATCCTCGTATATTAGAATCTATGCAACAAAAAGCCTATGTACCACCCGACACACTCAATGATAGTCTACGCCTTTTGGATATGCAAATGGAACATATCTTAAATAGGGAAGATTTGTCACCACACGACAAAGTGAGACAATATCAAAAGACACTACAGCTCTACACGACGCGACTTAGCGATTATAGAAACAAGTCCCTAGGATCAGTCGATGTGAAACCACCCACCGTGAATACCCCAACGACCGAGGTTGAAAAACCACAAGAAAACATAACCGAACCTAAAAAAGAAACGATAGACATAACAGAATCTGAAACTAAAACGAAATCCGGCTCGCCTGACTCTGATATTCACCCCTCGAAGAAAACGAAGACACACGTAGAAAAAACACCACCATCGAAACGTACCAGAAGTAAGAAAACTAAAACAAGCACTACCAAATGGGACGCGTGGGAAAAAACCAAACACTAAAAAGACATTACTATGATCCTAGTAGACCAGGTGCCTACGGCGGCGTGTTTAAGCACCCTGAAATTGGAACTAAGAAAATTAAAGAATGGTTAAGTCATCAGGATACCTACACGTTACATAAACCTCTTCGGCGACGCTTTCAGAGGCGCGCCACCATCACCGGTGGGATAAATCACCAGTTTCAAGCGGATCTTATAGATATGCGCATGTTACGAAAGTACAATGGTGGTGCTTCTTACCTAGTGACCTGCATCGATGTGTTTAGCAAATTCGCCTGGGCGATTCCGATAAAGAAAAAAACGGGTAAGGCTCTAGCGGAGGCCGTACGTAAAATATTTACTACTAGAAAACCTATAAGTTTTCAAACAGACAAAGGTAGTGAATTTGTCAACAAGACATTTTTAAAATTTCTTAAAGATGAAGGCGTTCATTTCTTTACCACTGAGAATGAAGATATTAAGGCGGCTATAGTTGAGAGATTCAATCGAACATTAAAAGAAAAAATGTGGCGGTACTTTACAAAAACAAATCGTCTTCGTTACATTGATGTCGTAGACGACTTGATCACCAACTATAACCACTCGTACCATAGGAGTATTCGTATGGCCCCTGTGAATGTTAATTTGTCTAATCAAGAAAGGGTCTGGAATACTTTATACGAACATGGGGACATTACTTATCGAAAAGTATTTAACGAAGGTGATCGTGTACGGATCGGCCAAAGCCGAAACACGTTTAAAAAGGGTTATACCCCGTCGTGGACGGAAGAACTGTTTACGGTGAGCCGCGTGAACGCGACAACGCCTGTAACATACGTCTTGAAAGATGATTCAGGTGAAGAAGTGAAAGGTTCGTTTTACAAAGAGGAGCTTCAGAAAGTGGGGGACAAAAAAGTGTACCGCGTCGAACAAATTATACAAGAAAGAAAGGGTGTCGGTGGTAAAGAGTATTTAGTCAAGTGGTTCGGTTATAACCCTTCATTCAACAGTTGGATTTCAGCTAGAGACATTTCGAAATATAAAGACTAAGGATGGAGGAAACAGTAAAAAGCCTAAGTCTGGATGACCCCGTGTTGGAAGAAACGCTCAGACCGTTCGGTGGGATCGAGGTGAGACCCAGATCCACCACGTCTTCTATCGGTTCGACCATTTCGAGTTGGTTCGGTAGACTAAGGACACGACCGGAAATCGTTTTCATCTCTCAAATGTTGGTTATATTTGTCGTCATTGCTTTTTCACTATTTAATCTGACGCGTGGAACGGTCGACGACAAAGAGGGAAAACTCTGGGTCGTGTTGTTATCCAGCTGTCTCGGATATATTTTACCTAACCCAACCATTGCAAGGACCAAAATTTTACAATGAGTTTTTATGTGACCCTGCCTAGCAATACATCACCGAATGTTTTTCCAGACAACGAGGCTGGGCATTTTTTCGTTAAATTACCACAGACTATCGATGTGAGTTTACACTACGAAGTTGGTCTGGTCGAGATTCAAATGCCGAACGCGTTTTGTATGCTTAGAGAACATCAAATTTGGCTCCAGTATCATTCCAGTACAGAAGGTGAAGACGTTAACCTTTTCATATATGGAGTACGACAGACCAAAAATAATTACATAGACCCGCTTGTTAACGCTATTAAAAAACTAATAAAAAGAGATATTGATGAACAAAAAGTGGAAGTTATAATTTCAAACTGTAACAAGGGATTTAAGAAAGTTGTCGTAAAAGTAATTGCGGCTGGAATAGAAAGTACCATCCGTGACAGGTTGACAGGCTATTTACATATTCCTGGTAGAGTTAGGGAGAAACATCTCCCTGAAGACGAAGTAAAAACGGTATTCGTCTATTGTGACCTCGTAAAAACGAGACCGGTTGGTGATGTCATGGTCCCTTTGCTTCGAACCGTACCGATCGTTGAGAAGAACCCAAGTTCCGTTTTTCGTATTTACGACAAACCACACTACATCCCCCTGAACCGCTTTTCATTCGACACTGTGGAAATACTTTTATGCGATGACTTGGGACAAACGCTCTCATTCACAAGTGGAACGTCGGTGTTGACACTCCATTTTAGAACACGTAAACATTTCGATCTCGAATAACTCACACCATGGTGAAACACACACTTTTACATCGAAACCCTAAATTGTACGAGGATTTTTACTGTAACCAGTACGGTGATGGTTTACCCGTTTTTATCGGTGGACGAAATCAGAGAGGACACGGTATTGGTAGTTTCTTTAGTGGTCTAGGTCGAATGGTCCTCCCTTGGATAAAGACGGGAGGTAAGGCTTTACTCAGAGAAGGTGTTAGTACCGGGTTGCAAGTTGCAAACGACGCATTAGCGGGAAGAGACGTTGGAGAATCGTTTAAAGAACACGCCAAGGAAGCCGGACATCGTTTATTGCAAGGCGCCGTTGATCACCTAGGACAAAACCAATCAGGAAGCGGGTTGAGAAGAAAGCGGGGGTTCTCGAGACCACCGGGTGAACCCTTCGAACAACAGATAAAACTAACACGCAGACCAAACCACAAACATTCGAAGACGTGTGTTAAGAAGAAGCATCCCAAGTATTCAGATATATTTGCTTAACCATGGCTCTTATTCACCCGAGTTCCTGTGAGTGCTTACATTCTGGATTGGATTTATTTAGTACACCCCCGACACAAACTGCCGTCGAGGAGGGTCAATTTGTTGAAATACATCCCCTGGCGTCCTTGGCACAAGGTGCACCTATAGAATTTGCCATTTCTGGCAACAGTGAAGACTATCTCGATTTGTTTAATACTTATTTACACGTGCGCGCTAAAGTAACCTTAGCGAATGGTGATTCAATACCGCCTGACGTTGATGTCGCACCCGTCAATTATTTTTTGCACAGTTTATTTTCACAAGTGGATATTTCTCTAAACGATACGCTAATTACTGCTAGTGAGAACACCTATCCGTATCGCGCCTATCTGGAAGCTACGTTAAATCACGGGGAAGAGGCCAAGAATGGGTCTCTATCGGCCGCTCTTTATGCGAGGGATTTAGCCTGTTATTTCGAGGAATTCAAAGATGACAATAATGAAGGGTATAGGATTCGCCGCACCACCGCTGCTGAAAGTCATGAGATCGATATGATGGGACGTATACACTCTGACATTTTCGCTCAAGATCGGTATATGCTGAATGGTGTTGACATTAAAATTAAACTTACACCCGCAAAAGACAGTTTCACTCTCTTGACAGCAGAACCAAACAAGGGATATAAAGCAGTTATAACGTACGCAACATTGGTGGTTAGAAAAGCCAGACTTAACCCCGCCATTTCTATCGCACACGAAAAGGCTTTAACGACAACAAATGCAAAATACCCTTTTAAACGCGTTGTAATAAAAACCTTTGCTATACCGAAAGGTATGTTAAGTCACAACCAAGACAATTTGTATATGAGTCAAACACCGACCCGTTTAGTGATCGGGCTAGTCGCCTCTACCGCCTTTAATGGAAGTTACACGAAAAACCCCTTTAATTTTCAACATTTTCACTTGACGTATTTAAATGTAAGCGTTGATGGTCGCTCGTTATCGGGAAAACCACTGGTCATGGACTTTGATAAGAAACAAGCCATTAGAGCGTTTTTCAATAGTAACCTCGCTCTTGGTATGGTTGGAAAAGATGCTGGTAATGGGATAGATTATAAAAACTTTAAGAACGGGTATACCCTGTTTGCTTTTGATTTAAGCCCTAGTCTTTTGGATGGTGAACAATTTGAATTGGCTAAATCCGGACCTGTTTCTATTGAACTTAAATTTTCACAAGTTACAGCTGACCCGATTCAAGTTATTGTGTATGCTGAACTTGATTCGGTGTTAGAAATTTCGAAAACGAGGCAAGTGCTGACAGATTACACCGCCTAACTTGACCTATAAAAGAAAATGAACACAAGAGAACTACAAAGTATACTGGCCGCGGACTTATTTGTGCAACGCACAACTCTCTTTGCCGTTTTAGCGTGCGATCAGTTACCCGCGCGTCTCGATAGAACGAAGCAAGCGGCATTCATTATCAATCTAGATTCGTCCTCGGAGGCAGGGAGTCATTGGGTTGGTCTATTTTTCAACGGACTATCGCAATTTACTTATTTCGATAGTTTTGGCTTACCACCTCGGGAGCCGGCCATTTTGTCTTTTATAAAAAAATAACTCAAACAGACCACTCGTTTACAATTCAAGAGTGTTACAAGATATTCTAACCAAAAGTTGTGGGGTATATGCAGCCTATTTTGTTTTGAAGAAAGCTCGAGGTGCAAATTTAAAAGTTATATTACAACCCTTTTCGGCGTCAGCGAGTCGTCAATATATTAACGATCGTATTATAACACGTTTAACACTTCAAATTATTGGAACTAATTATAAAAGATTATTTCAAGATGTCTAATGAAGATTGGATACTTGTGGCCAGGAGTAACAATAAAGTGACGGAAATACGAACGATGAATCACACCGGATTTAAATTGGCGATTGTTAGCCAATTCATGAACAAAAACACTTTAAATCTTAGAGAGCTTATAGATGGGACCGATCTTAATTTTCCTACAAATTCTGGTGTTAGTATGAGTCGCGTCTGTTTTGAGCGCCTGTTGAGTTTACAGGATGAAATTTTAAAAGCGTTTGATGAATTGGAAAAACGTTAATAAACAAATAAAATATAAGAAGACTTTTGTTCTAATTTTAGTGTGTGTGTGTGTGTGTGTGTATACGTGTAGCATACGCGTACTAGAAAACCAACAAGGTAATGTCCGGTTGCCTAATTACACCACCAGCTGTCGCACAACAGCTGTTGCATAATGACCTACGTACTTCGCTGAGAGGCACTTAATGTACGTCGTAAATTACCATAACCTGTCAACCGCTCGGGGGAAACTCGGTGAAGCATAACAAAAATTTAATTAGGTGTGATGGCCCCGTGGGTGCGATCAATACATTCCCATTAAAAAAACGCACAGCCCTGAAAACTTCGCGGGCGGTCGATACGTAACAGGTGTTACATGTCTGGTTAATGGATGTTATTCACAAAGTACAACTAGCACACCCCTACCCTCAAACCCATCATTACTCACCCCTCCCCTCAACCACCCCTCTCCGTTTACTATTAAACACACATACAAAGAAATCAAATAAACAAACCCCATGCTGCGACACCACCACCACCCCCAGGTCACCACTACTCCCCCTCTCCCCCACTCTTCTCCACCCCCTACCCTGCGCCACCACCAGGTGGTGGGAGTATTTTACTATATGTCTTTGCGCATCCCGATCCGAGTATTTTACTATATGTCATTGTACCAGGCTGGGGGAGTATTTTGCTATATAACCTTTGCGCATCCCAAATGCGGTCCAAAAGTGACCTAATATACTACTGGTGTAAGGCTTTAAACCTGGAACAGAGACAAGAGAAAATAATAAATAAACCATATATTGAATTAATATTTTGTTTCTCTACGTTGTGTTTTTAAAAAAAATCAATAACTTCTTATAGATCTGAATAACTATTTTCTACAAGCCTTATTTACAATATTTTATAATATAAGATCACTGAAATTGTTTTGATATATTTGTAAGAAACCCATTCCTACCTGTATGTAAGGCTGTGTGTCTGTCCATGTCTGTTGTGTCGAACATCTGGGCTCTACAGAAGCAACACACTCATTTCTTATGGGGGAAGTGGACCTTGCAGTGACGTCTCATTTTACCGCGTTCGTTGGTCACGTGACCACACAAGGCACCGTCATCAACAGCTCTTGGTACACAGCAGTGCCTTAAACCTTTACCTGAATTAAACGGTTATTAAAATAAATCTACTAAGGCAATATCATTTATTTCCGATTTTACAATATAATTTTATTCTGTTAATACATTTGCTCTTAATAATTTTTAAATTGTCTACAACAACCTACCATCAGTTTGATACATGGAGTCCAAAAACTGATTAAACTTTTCCTCTCCAAGAGCTGCCAGCTGTGGGTTCTGGAAACTAAAACCGTTGGAGGAAAACTTCAAAGTCTGGATGTCTACACCGTCTTGGTGAAGCTGTAGAGAGACAAGTTGATGTTATATTGTATGTTTTCAAATGTTAAACTTGGCGATTTAAATTCTTTAAAAAAGTTAGGTTTTCAATAAATAACTGATTAGAGAAATTAAATTTGGCGATTTAAATTCTTTAAAAGGTTAGGTTTTCAATAAATGAATGTATAGAGAAAATAAACCTACACTGAGTAAATGGGTCATGTAAGGGAAATAACAAAGAATTTGAAGATTGTCCTTCAGTTGTTCAGGTATTTTGGGTAAATTACTTTTGGCAAAAAAATCACCTAGTGCAGTTTTGAGTTCCTGCTTTGAATCCTGATCTTCTGGTAATTTTGTAATCTGGTGAAAATAAACAACACAAAAATATTTTAATTTATTTTGAATATTAAAAAAAAAGAGGATTACGCTGCAGTTATGAAAAAGAGAAAAACACCCCAAAAAAATTAAGCAATAATTAAGTGAAAAGATTCAACTTACAATGTAATTTCCCTTTTCATCACAAAATCTCTCCTTGTTTGTTGAATCAAATTTTATATTTAGTTTATGAAGTTCATGGTCACCATAGGGCATCACTTTCTCTCTTTTTGCTGAGTTATCTTTCTTAGCTTTTTTTGTAGTTGAGCGTTTGTTTCCAGAACCTTCTCCCTTTCTTTTTCTTGCTTGAATAATTACGGCCATATTGTCTGTATGGTACTGAGTTTCCTTTTGATCAACATGACCATCAATAATGGTGTTGTCAACATATTCATCAGCTTTATTCTTGTCATCATGGCTTTCATGTGTCTTATTGGTAGCAACATGCTCAACTGTCATCATGTCAGAAATAGGTCTTGTATTTTTCTCGTAGGTAACAACAGGAACTTCATATACAGGGGTCCGCCGGATAGCATTGTGTTCATTTATCTTCTGATCAGGTGTATCCTCAATTATCTTCTGCTCAGCTGTATCCTTAATAATCTTCTGTTCACGTATATCATCCGTTATCTTCTGGTCAGGTGTATCCTCCATTATCTTCTGGTCCTCGGTGTCGCAGCTGGTGATACGATGTGTTGATATGAATGTCAAATTGTTGATGTCCATTGTTTGATGGGTCAGGTATTTGATGTTGGACTTCATTAATGTTAGAATCATTAATTTCTTGCTTGACTAAACCAGTGGATGTGAGATCTAATGGCTCATCAACCTGTATAGACCTGGTATATTGTGTCATGTGATTTGAGGGAGTAGAACTTGGTATGTGATTCGATGGAGTAGAACTTGTTATTGGATACAATGGTTGAGCATTGCAAGCAACAGACTGTAGTAAATGAAGATTCCTTAAGTCAGGTATAAAAGCTGCAGGGGGTGGCATGACATTAGAATATAAGTTGGTTGGTGGCTGGTAGATTGGTCTGGTGGTGGCTGGGCAAAATGGCGGGAGAATAACTGGTCTATAATTTAATGGGAAATGTTGAAAAGTGGAGGCAGGAACTGGTAATAGGTTGTAGAGAGGAAATCTTGGTAATGTGTTATGACCAGGTATATGATTGAAGTGAATATATCTGGATACAGTTTCATTATTAGCTATTTGATTAAAGTGTGAGGATCTTGGTACAGCAGTTGAAGTTGTAGACGAGAATCTTTGTTGTTCCAGGTATTTTTTGTTGTAGGAACTAGATTCAGGTGAGTTGTATTCACATCCTGACATGGATGAATGAACACCGCTGCTAGATGATGGTGAACTCTCGCCACTTCTCGTCAAAGATTTGGTTTCACAGCATCCAGAGTCTGGCGAGGAGCTAGAGGTTGCCTGTGTTGGCGAGGATTGGCTATTACTATCTAAAGAGTTCTTGCAACTTCCAGCAATTGGCGAGATTTCGCAGCTTTCTGGGAGGGTTGAGGCGTCATCAGAACCAACAGGGCGGAGATTTGTATCAGTGTGTTGAAAATCCCATGGGCGCCATACGAGAGATTGTGCCATCGTTGAAGGAAAGTTTGTAAATTCAGATTTCACTTCAAGGTTTAACAACGCTATTACAGATTATGTTTTGTTCTGGCATTCTAGAAATAAAAGAAGTGCATTCCTTTATAAAAAATAGACTAATAAATGTAATGTATAAAGCACTCTTTATATGATGATCGAAATGTATTTAAACAAAATGCCTAACTCCTGTTGAAATATTTAAGCGTGCAGTTGTCTTATTTTTTAATTTTTATCTTTTTCTAATGTTAAAAATATGTTATAAATTTAAGTATGTTGTATAAAGTATTGCTGCAGCGAAATGTGTTAACATGTGTACGATTTTTTTTGTTACCGTGTTTATTGTATTATAAAATGAGTGAAAAATGTATTGTAAGTGTGAAATATTCTGGTGTTAGTAAGGACTAAGTAGAGCTGTTAAGTTTATATTCTTGTTGTAATGGATTCATCTGTCTTGCGCAGTATTGTCATAATATATATCACCTTTATTTAATACCTCTTGTATGTTTTACTGATTTTAAATAGTATCTGCATGTGTATATAATTTAATCTAAACGGAAATGTGAGTGTCGCAATTGTGTTAGATGATGAGGTAAAGCATACTCAATTAGCACTAATTTAAAAAAATTCATGAGGCTTAAATATGTTTCGTCATTTGGAGCTATAGAGCAATGTTTTATAGATTAGCTTCATAATTAGTCAATAATTAATATAATGACAACCATGTGTGGCATTTTCTGCACTAGCAGAAACTAAAATAAAATTACAACTTACCAGAAAAAGGAGGAAAATTCTTCAGAACTGACCAACGGTCAATGTAGGTTTAACGTTAACTGTGAAGGTAATCCAAGTTAATTTCATAAATAAATTGAACAGTTGGAGACGTTACACGTCTAATATATCACTATCAGATCTATAAGCATTACCTCATTTGCATATTTGGCATCAAGCTCCTCCCACCAATCCACGGAGGTAAGGTCACGTGGTTGGTTTGTGCAGTCAACCGTGTCGCGAGGTGACACGCTTAGCTCATCATTACCACCTGACAGCGGTCAATCAGAGACGCTCACGCCTCATGTCCAGCACCTTTCTTCAAAGCACAGCCGGCAAGTTCTACACAATAGGAAGGTAACTAACCGCTAGATCAAAGAAGATGTCAGAACTCGAAAGAAAACATTCATTGACCAATACATATTTGGTTGTTTTAAAAGCACGTAATACGTCATGAAATGACGTAAATATTTTTAATCCGAACTCCTAACCAAGTTCTTAACACGGCTCTATCCCTTGTTATCCCTTTTTGATTAAACTGATTTAATAAACAAACAAAATATCAGATGATCATGTTAATTAATCTGTAAATTTTAGTTAAAAAAACTACGATATTTAATGTGACCCGTTTTATAAAATGTCAATAAAGACAACGCGATTATTGTCATTTTTTCACGGCACTAACCTTCGTACTCACTCTCACACAAACTTTACCCTAAGCCACCTCACTCACCAATATAATCCCATGCCACTAATGTACTCACACACACAAATGTCCCCATGCTCCTCACAAACTTACACACAAATATAACCCAGTCCTCCCACACAAACATAACCCTATCCTCACACACAAACATAACCCTATCCTCCCACACAAACATAACCATATCATCCCACACAAACATAACCCTATCCTCCCACACAGACTCACACACAAACATAACCCTATCATCCCACACAGACTTACAAAAACATAACCTTATAATACCACACAGACTCCCACACAAACGTAACCCTATCCTCCCACACAAACGTAACTCTATCCTCCCACACAGACTCACACACAAACATAACCCTATCCTCCCACACAGACTCACACACAAACGTAAATCTATCCTCCCACACAGACACACACAAACATAAACCTATCCTCCCACACAGACTCACACAAACATAACCCTATCCTCCCACACAGACACACACAAACATAAACCTATCCTCCCACACAGACTCACACAAACATAACCCTATCCTCCCACACAGACTCACACAAACATAACCCTTGCTCCCCTCAAACGTCAAGTAACAAATATTTTGACTTTAAAGCAACGAATTTTGAAATTATTTTAATTTTAGCTCAGTATATTACGTTATATGTGGCTGTTTTTTTTATTTATTTTTTGTGGGAGTGGGGTAGGGTTGGGATGGCAGAATTAGTGTTTTCTTAGGTTATTTTAGTAAACGTTCCGTAAGACATGTGATTCTATGGGGTGGAAGGTGGTGTACAAATATCAGACGGATGCCATGACTTACAATACACTGTCCGTATACCACATCCACATGGCTTGATTGATTTCGAACGGTCAGTCCAACATGTGCTTACGTCAGATTGATGACGTAACCATTGACCCATGAAGACGATGACACCATGAATACAAAAGAAAACACCTGGGTGTAGGGACGCTAACATTGACACCGATACAAATAAGCATGGCGGATATTTACAATACATTCAACACTAGTGATTAAACAAAAAATATATACATAAACCGATGATTATATTTTAGTTTTGGAAATATCTTGCGGAGATTTAATTTTTTTTTTTTTTGTTATGTGAATAAAATGTACCTCTATTTACCTGTTCCTTAAAAATTGTAAAAACGTTTTCATATTATAAAGCTATGTATATCAGGCTTTATAAAAACACATCTAAACATATCAACACAACCAAGTAAAAATTTGTCTTGGTTGTATTGCTATGTTCGGATGTGTTTTTGTAAAATGTGTTCTTTGAAAAAAAAAACTAAAACCCCACAAATTAGAACAATATTTAATTTTTAATAAATCTGCAATACAAAGTGAACCTAAACTCAAGCTCTTATTTTATATGACAATATTGCAGACTAATAAAATTTCTGGGGGGGGGGCGTGGCCACCGGTAAAAATATACATTTTCTATATAAAATTTATTTCGTTCCAGGGATGGGGGGGGGGGGGGGTAGTCATTTTTCGGGGGAGGGGTTTTTTAAGTCAGGGTTATCACGTAAGGTCAACAGTATCAGTGTCATCACGTGTTCATCACGTGGTCACACCTTCACACTGGTCATTGGCAGATTAAAACACCAGCAACACTGACACGGATATAGGAGATAAGTCAACAGTTAATGCAGGAGTTAACGACGTCTAATCTGCTTTCGTTAGAATCGGATTGATACACATTGAACAGCTAGGGTAAAGAAGTAACAACTGTCATACTATACACACTAAAGTTTGATACCTTTTCGAAGTTACGTTTCCCTATGTTGCTAAGGGCTCCTTACTAAAACACACATTTCCCATACAGAATCAGACATATCTTTGCCGGAATCTCGAGTTCGAATCTTGGTTCAAGTAAGTAGAACGTCCTTTAGTCCACATAACTCTGATGGGTACCTAACTCACGTTAGGGAAATTAAAGGCGGCTTGGCATAGTGCTGACCACACTATCTCTTCATAATATGCCGAGGTCACAGAAATAGGTGAACTCCAGTTGCCCCATTGATCATCAGGCTTTGCTTACTTTGACTTACTTGCAGGACTTTAGATTGATTACGATAGTTGGCTAAGTCATATCGGCTTTGTTTGGGTCTACTAGGTATCAGTGAGTACCTATCAATTATTATGGAGGACAATTTACAACTTATTCTTATGATCCAGAGGCGTAGCGACCCTTCTCGGCGCCCGGGGACAAACTTTCAATTTGGCGCCCCATCGGGAGCAAATTTTAAATTTTGCACCCCCCCCTCAAACTTTCGACTTGCACCCCCTCAAACTTTCGACTTGCACCCCCTCAAACTTTCGACGTGCCCCCCCCCCCCCCTCAAACTTTCGATTTGCACCCCCCCCCCCTCAAACTATTTATAATCCTAAAATGCAGCTAAAATAACATTTTAATTTGTTTTTACAATCCATTTTGGCGCCCCCTAAGGTCAGCGCCCGTGGACATATGTACCCACTGCCCCCCCCCCCCCCCCCTATTAAGTGGGTCAATTAGCTCGGGATTGTATAGCCTCAAATGTATTACGCTGTGCTGCAGCCACTCATACATCTAAAAATGTACAAAATGATAAATTATTCTAGCGTCATTTATGACAGACACTCGTGTGCACAGCTACATAAAGTATTTTAAGGAAAAAAAAACTTGAACAATTAGATCTTCACATTAAAGATAATCTCCCATGTTTGATGATGACAAAGCTGAAACAGCTTACACATTGTACACCAACGACATAAAACCTAAAGTAAGAAATTTTTAACCAGCGTTTTTTATTGACGGGGGTGAAATTTGGGTTTTTAAGTAGAGCTGAAATAAATTTGGGATTACAGAGAATTAAAATGATACAGATTTTAAGCAATCGGAAAAGTTATGTTATTACAATGAGACACATCAAAGCAAACATTCTTCCCTTTCAAGCATCTATATCTATCCAGTCCTCTAACAGTTTTTTTTTTTAAATTATTTCAATTATTTTAAACATTTAAATCAGTAATAATAATTTGTTTGATAGTTTTAAAAGCATCAAAGACATGAACATCAATTTCATATATAATAATCAAAGGGGGACAATGAAATGGCATAAGAACTCGACTAAAATAAGGTGTGCAAACTCGGTTTCTCTTGACTGCTTTGTTTGCTGTGCTCCGTCCTTAGCTGCGGAGTCAAAAGTCCACATTGTAGCCACCCATGGACAGAAATAGAAACGACCGTGGGGGAAGGGTCTCTGTAATACTCATACTGATCTATCATTCCAAAAATTTCCATGACATTTAATGACCCTTGGCGATGAGGGTACGCTACCTTGAAATATCCGCCAGTCGGGTTGAGTGGGGAGAAGTGTGTGTGTGGGGGGAGGGGGGGGGGGGGAGGAATGTATCTCTTTCTACCATTCCGGTTGTGCACTCTTAAAAACCTGGGAAACAGAATACTGTTATAATGTTAATTTACTTGAAGGCTGATCGAGTGATGTTTGGCTTGAGAGTGTCTAAATTAAAATTAATACTTTATTTATTTCTTTCCTGTACCATTTTTTTTCACAGTTAAGTGAGAGTTCCCAGTCTATGTCTTAGCTTTGCTTGAAATATTTCTTTTAACTCGCTTCCGTGTATTTTGAGAAAAAAGTTTCTGGATTTATTCCTAATTTGCCATACAGTCGATCTATAAATAGCCGTTGCTACTAGTCTGTTTTCGTCTTCTGTTCTTTGTCTAGTCGTATTAATTAAGTTAAGTATGATTGCTTTATTTGTTGTGGCTTTTTGATTGGTGGTGTTTAATATTTTCGCAAATGTTTGCTTTGCTTTCGGTACTGATATACAATCTAAATAAATGTGTTTCTCAGTTTCTTGTATATTTACGTTTGACGTGTTATTTTAACATTTTGATTTGACTTTGCATTTCGTGAAACTGGAGTTGTATTAAAAATCAGTCTGTATGCCACTTCCCTTTCTTTTGGTGTAATGCGTTTATTATGCAGGTTTGTAACAAAGTTAAAGGAAAGTGACACATTTCAAATGAACTAAAATAGAAAACACGTAATCATGAAGCATCAGTTACGAATTAGATGTTAATATCGTTAGGATATGATTATTGGAGATTTTAGGGGAAAATCGGAGATTAGTGAGCAGTAGCGGTGTTGTATATGTATGTAAAGAAAGTATTTGTATTCAGACGAGAGACTAAATATTATCAGGAGCTAGTTGAGATGGTCGAAGTGTAAGAGAGAATATAAGATTAACTTTGTGTAAATAAAGAAACACAATAATGTATTTTGAAATTGACTTGTGTTTGATTCTAAACACAGTGCCTGGCTATATGCAATTTAAAAAATAGGTCTACATTGTATTTATCATATCACTCATACCATTTCGTATTTACTAATGATATGTGCATCGCAAGTAACACGTAATAATGTGGTTGTTACATGCATGTCAGGAACTTATCGATTTTAGGAGAACTAAACACAATCCACACAACATTGAAAACGCCCAACTATCTTCATTTACTCATCTTCAGGCAATAATGTTATATGTATTATTTTAATATTGGGTGCTCTAAAAAAAATATATATTATTTTGATTTGGTATTTTAAACGAGGATTTCACAATTACTTCCCATATTAACTTTTTCTAACAAAGAACGGGAGACAACTCAAAGACACAAAATCCGACTTCTAGATAAATAAACCAATCTAATTAAAAAAAACAATACATTTATTCGATGCATGATCCATTGACATTAATAAGTTTATTATTATGTATCTAAACATACTTTGTTGACGTTGAACAATGAATAAATGCTGTTCATACATTTAAAAAACTAACAGCTTCTACTTATTTCATGTAAATTTCAAGGATATGTAAATTAAAAATGTTTTATTACGATCTTGTGGTTATAACATTTGGTGGCCAAATAATTGTTTTTGCTGATTTGTAAGTGATGTGAATACATCTGCTCCAAAATATAAATATTATGAGCGAAAAGACTAATCCGAGGCTGTTTAAATTTTAACATAATGAAGTAAATGAGAATTAAAATGTGTCTTCAAACTCAGTTGAAAAGAACAGAGATAAGATTTAACTAAGTTGATGCTTACCGAAAGGTGGTTTTTTACATAAGTCAAGCTATTTAAATAGATTAAGGCGGGGGGGGGGGGCTAGTTATCTATCGTTATCAGGTGACTACCTGAATACTGACCCGTGCTTAAACTCGACAATACTATTAAAAAAGACGCAGCTGTTTACTCGACTACACAATGTATCTATAAAATGCCATATCGAATAAACGTGTACAACATTCCACGATATTCACAATTCAAGATATCTGAAAGCTAAATCACATCCAACACACGCTATACCGAACTCACAGACATGTCCAATCAGGATATACAAAACTTACATTATACACAATTAAATATGTAATACACAGTGGCGTAGCGAGGTCGGGTGTCACCCTGTGCGGCACTTAATGGTGTCACCCCCCCAGAGGCGTAGCGACCCTTCTCGGGGACAAACTTTCAGATTTTCAATTTGCATCCCCCCCCCATCAAAATGTCGATGTGCACCCCCCCCTTCAAGTTTTCGATTTGTACCACCCTCAAACTTTCGATTTGCACCCCCTCAAGTTTTTCTCTATATATTTTGATATTTTTTTGCCTTGGTGTCACCCCCCTAAATGGTGTCACCCGGTGCGGTCCGCACCCCCGCCCCCCTCGCTACGCCCCTGGTAATGCATCAAACACACGATATACACAAAGCACATGCTAAAATCCGAATATATCAAACTTACCATTATACAAAAGTCACGATTTAACAAACTCAGAATAGTCCCATCGTATGATATACCCACTACATGTATATAAATACAACTCACGATATATGTTTTTTTTTTTAAATACATTAAACCTAATACACATACAATTGAGATTATAATATTTTATTCATTAAAAGTGTGCTAGTTTTTACTTATAAATCTATATTCTACGAAATTAACCCGCATGTCACTAATGGTAGCCACTATGTCATCAATAATAAAACCACAGGTCACCAATTGCAGCCCATAGGTAACTAATTATAGCCCACGTGTCATCAATTGTAGTCCACAGGTCACCACCATTAGCCCACGTGTCTCTAACAGTAACCATCGTGTGTCTTAAAATTGCCAATGTATCACCCCACAATATATTTCACTATCGTCTCTAGAGAAAAAATCTCCTGACGCCCTCTTCACATGTACCCAACTCCAACATGTGAGATGAATAGTTAATGTAGAAGTAAGTAGAAGTCTAAAAAGCCCTAACCTAACTACGTATGCGATATGTATGGTTTATGTAGTAGAATATCATGTGATGGTAAACGCTCTAATTTATATACAAGAGATGTGCAACCAATCGAGAGATTGTGATCGGTGTAGTAAATTACACAGGTAGTTTAACAAATGTGATGATACAGAAATGCAAGTTATTTCTGAATAAAAATAGCTTTGTCTTAATAGATTTACAGACAAAATTATATGAGTTTTGCATTCAAGTTATATTGACAGAAACATTTGAATAACTTAGTATTTAAATAACGTAGGGTAATTTGAAAAAAAAAATATGAGTGTGTAAGTACACATCATTGTAATATTTTCCTACCTCATGCACTTTAAATAACAAGAATAGCATTTTAGCTGCACCAAATACCCAGTGTAGTGGTTAACAGTAGTTTATGTATGCTGTCTCGTAAACAATAATCAATATTGAGTAGATTTAGTATTTACTAGGATGATGAAATTTCATATATACGTATTTCATCAAAAGCGTAGATCCGTATCAACTTTTGAGCGATTTCCGATAACCGGAAGAGATACTTTTTCTACTTTGATTTTTTCAAAAGCCTATAACTTGAGTACTATTTTAGATAGATAAATAAAATTGCACATGTAAATAAATGATCTAATTCTCTACCATCTATTAAATTTAGAGTAATTTACGTTTACTGAAAGTAGTAATTTACGCCATTTCCAATTTCTCAAAAAACGCATGTAAATTTATAAAGTACTAATAATATTGCGCACTATTATGCACATCTTTATTTGGCGTTCACTTGGTGTGCAATTCTTTTTTCCGCGATATGTTATTCTATTTTTAAAAGTTTAAGTATTTTAAAATGGATTAAAAATCGTGTCTATATCCCGAGATCCCATCCCCTGTTGTTTTAATAAGAATATTCGAGAAAGTTTAGGGGAGATCACTCCCGGTTTATTTAAAAATATTTTAATCATTGTGGGTAGGTGCCGGTAAAAAAAAAATATACTCGTTATAAAACAATTATTTCTTTACAACTTATTAAAGATAGGCCTACATCTGCATGTGCATTTTCACTATAAAAAGGTGGTGAAAAAAATCCTGGTAACTATGACAACTGCGGTCATCTTGAAAAATTAACCCCTTCGTAGGCTTTCCAACCATTTATCAAATATTATATTTTAAGCCCAATAAACAATGAATTCACAATCATCTTCCATATTTCGGGGTACTCAGCTTAATTTTTTTTTTCTATTGTCCATTGTGCATAACTCCTGCGTTTTTCTTCCTTTGATTTATCAACTTCTGGTAGGTCTATAAATGTGGGTTAAATTAGGGTCAGTCTGGGATTTCCGAAGAAATGTTATAACAGATGTTTTAAAATTTTTATCGCGCCGTTCAAACAGGAAAAAAATGTCAATGATGGCTACACGAATAGGGTTCTATCAGTTGTGAAGTTTTAAAAATAATTCTACATGCAGAGGTAAACATACAACATCAATCAATCAGACTTCATGAAATGTCTTCTAAATGTGTAACACATATCGCAACTGTGTTTAAACCATAATGGCATAGCCATTTTATATAGAAAGCAAGGACACATATTAAGGTTTTTATCATTTTTCAATTAATAATAGAATATGTTAAAGATTGTATGTTTTTAGAAACTAAACATTGTGTCTCTTGTATTTGAATTATTTCCAATGCCTTAAATGAACTAAAATAGAACATATCTGACCATATAAAATATGTATCTGCTACTTTGGGAGCGGGTCAGATGTAGCTCAATATAAAGTTGTGTGTGAGTTCAATATGGAAGACAATATGTTGATACAATCCTCAATAAAGCATTCACTACATTGGTCTGAGTAGTCGAGTGATTGATTGCCCCATTTGAATTCTCGGCCTTTTGACTAAGATCAAAGTGTTCTATATGTCACGGGTTCTGTACGGATGTCTTAGCTGTGGCCGCAGTTTTTTCTAACGTTAGTCAGGTACCCATCTGAAATCTTTGGACTTAAGGGCGTCCTACATATATGACATAATGTTTGGTTTACTTAGTTGTTAGTTCTGCTATCTTAAAGAAAAACTGAGTAGCCTATATGTATGTAAACAGAAGAGAGCTAAAATTTACCAGAATTGCCCGTATAACGGGTACCGATAACTAGTGAATAATAAACGAGAAATTGTATCAAAAGAAATAAATCGGGAGTGATCTCCCGTAAACTTTCTCGAATATTCTAATATGAAACTACGAGGGATGGCAACTCAGGACATAGACAATATATGTATTCCAATTTTGATTTACTTAAACTTTTTTATAATAGAACTAGCCATCGGTACCCGTTACACGGGCAATTCTGGTGAATTGATATGTCGGCATGTATAGACGATCCATTATATATATGCTACTCCTTTGTACGCTAAAATTGAAATGCATACAGCTCAACACATTATGTGTTCTACTTTTAATAGTAAAGCATAACAATACACATCGCCAAAAAATAGGATAGCAATGTACATTATTATTGGTAATTTGAAGTTTTCTGTTCTCAATATGAATTTTCTTTTAAAAGAATAGATAGTACACCAAATAAGCCATACAACATAGATGGAATGATAGCCTCGAATGTTTTTCAAATAAGTAAAAAATAAAGCTGTTGTTTTATTTTTGTTAAATATGGCAGGTATTATGTTGATACACTCATGAATCAAGTTATTGAAACTGTCATTTAAATTAGTGGTCGGGGTAGTCGTGTTACTTATTGCACCGATTCTCTTCTCGACATTTTGACTAAGATCAAAGTGTATTATCTTCCATGGATTATGTACTGAGCCAGGTAACCCTACTGAATTGAGTGGACTAATTGCCCCGTTCATTTTCTTTTAAATAAATGTATTATAATTAATCATCAGTTATTTTGGATAAAATAGATCATAAATAATTACATATAGAACAACTTATGATAAAATATATCCAATTAACAACACATTGCTACCAATGTAACGGCAACACCAAAGACAAATATATACTATGTACACGTGTTTTTGTTTAGTTTAAACTATGAATTATATTTTCTTTTTTTTCTTTTTAAATAAGTACTGATATTATATTAAGAGAAAATAAAATGTAGGTCGCAATTAAAAAATGTAATACGTATATACGTATATATTAATTATACTCCCCATGCTCTAGTTGTGATTGCTATTGTATAAGGTTGGCACAGAAAATAACGTAGGCCCTACGCGTTATCTGCCCTGAAATATTACGGTACAGTAAACTGTAATTACTTGTTTAATACTTATTTGTATTGTTTTAAATAAACCCATGTCTGAACTAATGTGTATGTAACAGTATAATACACATTTAAAATCCCAATATTAAACAGCTGGTGGGTTACCAGCATTGATGTATTTCTTCAAAAGGAAATTTAACATTTTAACAAGACATGCATTTTTAAAATAACAAATAGGTTTTGGTTATGCCAAAAAATATAGTCTTGATGCTTTGACAATAAGTTGCTTATAGATACGGGTTATCCTGCTACTGGCGATTTGAACACATGGGCTTTGACTATAAGTGTTTGTAGGTAACGATGTTATTTTTTTTTTACCACATTGTCTTTGCTAAGATGTGGTTTGTCCACACATGTGTTTTATACATATAGGATATTTGAATACACATGTTTTACTCATATGCATTTATTCCACATATATTTAAATAATCTAAAAAAAAATTAATTGAAGAGTTACAATTTATAACACTTTAATTAACATATAATTTTCCGATTAGGTCCGATTCTTTTTTCTCAAAATAAAGCACATGGGCCAACACACACACAAACACGAATAGGTGCTTCATATCATTATCTCCATAAATCAGTTAAAATATAATAATAAGCACAACTTTCATTTTAATCAAGTTGTATTAACAACACTCATACACATTCAAAATGTCTAACCTAATTAGTTTTTTGTTCATATCGATTTAAACCATTAATAAAATTTAAAAAAAAAACGAATAAAGTAAGGTTATCTTAAGTTACTTTTAAAGACACCCGAAGTATTCTGTATATCTAAATTCCCATGGACAAACAAAATGGCTTTTTTACACATTCTACAGTGAGTGACCCGTACTATAATTGTGGTGACCCGTGGGTTACTGCTGGTGACCCGAGGGCTTTTGCTGGTGACCCGTGTGATCTACTGTGAGTGAATATTTCAATGTGATAACTGATCTAAGTTGTCTCAATAAAACAATAAATAACACGAGGGGAAACAATGAATTCAATTACCTTATTAAATTTCTTCTAAGCCGACACAAATGTAAACTCACTAAGTAATAAATAAAACAGTTGAGTTGTCGTTTTATTGCTAGATATGTTTAAAATACGATTTGGTGTAAGGTGATTATCTTGAGTATGTCGTGTGATTGATTACATGGCAAATGTGTAATTAAAGTCAAACGTTATAAAATCAGGAGATCAGTGTTTACGTAACGACAACTCACGTTTAATAGTACATGCTATTTTCATGCTAATTTGTTTTTATTGTTTCCAAAAGCAAAAGTGTAACAGCATGCACATTAATGCAATGTTGCTCTAATTTATTGTATCGGTTTAAAAAAAAAATGTGTATATTATGTCCTTCATCCGGCCGCCATATTAAGTGTATACAAACTTTAAAAAAATACCAAAAAAAAAAATAATTTTCTTTAGATACACTAACTGCAACAATTGTGGTACCATATCTTTACTGTTATTGAGTTCATCATTACGTGGTCATCACATGATCATTAGGCTAATTAAACAATTATCAACACTTTAACAACAATTCATTAAGTGGGACTTTTTTTTTTTTAAATCAATGGGAAGTCTTTTCAAAACAATTGATTTTGTTCTAAAATTGTTATGTCCCCGTGCATAAGGAGACTTGAATTTAAGTGAGATAAAACGAGAACGTACAAGTCATATTGTTCGTATTTTCAGGATCGTTAAACTGATCTAGCAGGAACATTAATTTGAAGGTAACAAGAGGAACTGGCAGGGGGGGGGGGGGGTAAAGGTTTTGTCCAGGGGACGGCAACCTTTTGAGATGGAGGAGCGAAAAGTTACAATTTTAAAAATTTCTCAGGTTTTAAAGAGCCACTAGCATTTTTTTTTATTTCAATATTTATTGTTTCGTTAGGATTACTAAATAAATTTGACTTGTTATTTAAAATAAATAGCTTTATATGTGAAATAATATTTATTCAAATAAAAACATAACGCTTGTTTCGCCAGAATAATAAAATTAGAAATACATTTTAAAAAAAAATAAAGGAATCTCCCTATACGCTTTAGAAGCAGCTAACTTTTTTTTTCTTTACGGACATCACCGACTCATGAGGTGTCTCCCATTAGCCAAGCAGGCCTCAGCACGGCTATATCCAACTAACTGGCTTGGGTATATGTTTGATTACCGTGTATCCGTCGCTTCTGTCCTTCGGTTCTCACAAGGCTTCTTATTTTCCCCACCACTGGACACAGGGTAGGGTCGTACCCCACCGTCCAGTACACGGCTTAACCGTAGGAAGCTTATAACTAAAAAGCTACGTCACTCACGTCAATGTAATGATTACTAACGGAAAGGGAAATGCATTCTGAATAAAAATAACATTCCCCATTTAACGATATTCGAAAAAGTCGGCACTTGAATTGTTGTCACGTGTCTGTCCCCAGCACGAATGTGGGGCTGGGCCTGGTGCCCAAGCTGCTGTCCGTATACTTTCTATTGCACATGTTCTCACTGTTCTCTGATGAGTTTTTCTTCGGTTTAAGATTGTGTTTCTTTACAGTATAATTTTTATTATGGGTGATGAAAATGAAATAATATAAATATTGATATTTGTGAAAGGAGCTGAGGAGCCGCATTTTGACATCAAAGGAGCCGCATGCAGCTCGCGAGCCGCAGGTTGCCGACCCCCGGTTACGTCGATAGTAAAAGTTATTGTATAATTCTCAAGAGCAGGAATAAGTAACACTTAATTTAGACAACTTCATCTCAAGTGTTTAAAATACGTAACACACATCGTGAAAGTGTTAATATTTCACATACATATATATTTTTAAATACAAAACAAAGACAGTCTATAATTATTTTCAATAAAAATATTTAATTTAAAGTGTACATGTTTATACTTGTAAAAGAATATGTGTGTTTTGTTCTATTCGTTTCCAATATTAATATACTTGCTTTTTTTTAAATTTAATAGGTAATTACTTCCCCTACTAAAACTTTCAGAAGAAACAAACAATACAATATGCCTCTTACATTACTCAAAAAGACTAATATTAAAGTAAACGATTTTACTATAATCAGTGGCGTTGCGAGATCGGGTGTCACCCGGTGTGGCAGTTAATGGTGCCACCCCCCCCCCCACAGGCGTAGCGACCCTTCCCGGGGACAAACTTTCATACTTTCGATTTGCTTTAAAACACTACCCCCCCCCCCCCCCTTTCCCCTAACCCCGACCCTACACCCCCCCCCCCCCGTGAAAGCAGCCTCCTCTTAGTTATTTCTTAGTTACCTCCTGTAAGTTTAAAATCGAACTAAATTATCTACCCCTAATAGAAACCCGGCTCTACGGCTCTACGATTTGTAAACATTTAGCTTTGTAAACATTTAGCGTGACCACAGCTCACCAGACAATGTGGGGGTGGGATGGGGGTGGTAGTGATAGTGATAGAGAGAAAGAGAGGGGACTGCAAGGAGGCGCTTGCAGCTTGTTTTCTAACGGTTCCCAGAAGAGAATTATATATATAGATATTTTGCTATTTTTTTGCCTTGGTGTCACCCCCCCTAAATGGTGTCACCCGGTGCGGTCCGCACCCCCCCCTCGCTACGCCCCTGACTATAATCACAATTTTGTTTTGTAATTTGATGCTAGAAATGTTACTAACATTTAGACACATTTCATATAATCTAAATAGAAATTATGTAATTATGTAAGATATTTAATGGATATGTTGGGAGCGGGTCAGATGTGGTTCAATATAAAGTTGTGTGTGAGTTCAGTATGGCAGAGATTATGTTAATACAATCCTTAATCAGTTATTGAAGCTGCCATTTAAAGCAGACAGCACGATGGTCGGAGTAGTCGAGTGATTGAATGCAGCATTTCGCTTCTCGGCCAAAGATCAAAGTGATCTATTTGTTATGGGTTCTGTACGGAGGTCTTAGCTGTGACTAAACAATGTATCTAAGTCATGTCATATCGAATCATCGTATAAAAATGCACGATATTCACATTTCAAGATATATGAAGTTTATAGCACATCCAACACACGATATACCCAACTGACGACATTTCTAAATCCGGATTTAAAAACTTGATCTGCAAAGTTTTGTAAACAAATAGTTATCGATCAATAAGTTACTGTACAGCCAATCAATATTTGTCTTACGAAAGTGAAACATCCGGTTATAACTTAGGCTTGATAAAAATAAATAGAAATGTAGCCTTGAACTCAACAAATTATTTTCAAGTCCTCTGCATTTGCAACTTTTATAGCATTTATTCTAAAAATATAAAATTTCTAAATTAATTTTAGGCTTAAGTTTTTATTTTTTTATTTTAGTGTTCGTCAATAAATGTAGATACATTATAGTGAAATAAAACATTAATGTAACCCAATCTAGTAAATGAGAAGTAACAAGTAAACTGTAATTGTTTTGTTACGAAAACGATACATACATTTTTTTTTCTTTAAATTACACTCCTAGATACAATGTAAATAATCCTATATTAAAATGTAATATTAACAACAATGTAATAATTGTATTTAAGTTGTATTAACTTTGAGTTGTGAGCGGGCTATGCACGTGCTTAATATAAAATGTGTTTGAAGTTAAACAGACAAAACGTGACAAAGTAGCCGAGAGGTTGATTGCCTTAGTCAAATATTAAAGTGTGGTATGGTTGTATGGCTTCTGTTTACAATATACCCAAACGCGCTACAAGCCATTGCGCAGATTGTTTGTTAAATGGTTTTACAAAGACACATACAAATTCTCGTTGCAATTCCATGTTAAAAACAAATATATCATAACTGCACGACCAAAGACCACTGGTCAAACCAATGCAACCAACGACAAGTAAACACACATCAACAGACAACCTGAGACTCAGTCCGATCAGGTACGTGTAAACTGTACCTACGGCAATGTATCGATACCTTGCTGTCATCCTATTGATTGATTTATGTTTATTTAAATCCCGAATGTATTCATGTCCCAGCTCTAATGTTATCTTAAAATGCCAAACATATTTAAGGGGTGTAGCAAGATTATCTCTTTAGATGTTGTGGCAAGCACAACCACTCAAACGACTGTCAGGTTTCCATAAAGAAGTAGCTGTTGTTTTTGTTACTGTAAACAGTCCACCCAGTTCCATGTTTAAATAGACCACATGATTACACGGATTATGAGATAATCTCATTAGATCGTTAACGAAGTGTGAGTACATTGTCTATCAATTCATCAGATCATCGATTTAGTTCAATAAATGATCACAGCCCGTTGACTTGTTCCACTATATATAATTTTATGAGTGTCCCCCCCCCCCCGGAAATTGTTGTGCGCCATTTCCGAAAATTAAAAGCGCCGCCCGCCCCCCATGGAGAAGCCCAGCTGCTGTCAGCTGTCTATATACGCTCTACTCCACCTATTCTTATTGTTTTTTATTTTGTTTTAACAGTATACTATTTTTTAAGTTTTCACAAAACATAATATACTTTTTTATGGAACTGGGGAGCCGCATATTGATATAAAAAAAGCCGCATGCACCTTAATAAATTTCATTTTCTCGCATTTGACAGGTCCTTACAACCAATCAGTTATTTCAAGTAGTTCCTCTTTTGATATTTGTACATATCAAACTTAGAGTCACCACGTATTTGCCATTACAATTACCGTAACACGTATATGTAAATGTTATTATTTAAACCTCTGAATGTTTCTACAGACTAATGCACTCACACACGTGTTGGCATTTGCTTTACTGAAAAAAAAATTAAAAAAATAAATAAATAAATAAATAAAAAACCTTTACATCCGACAAAACCGCGCTTCTTTTCTTCTTTTAACCTCATTAAAAATAATATCATTTTACAACAGAGCTATGAAAACTTAAATGATCGCATATAACATTAATTCGTAAACCCTAGGCTGACTCTAAAAATAAATACATTTAAAAAATACTAAGACACGCATAATCAATTATTATACCAATTAATAGTTGCAAACTGTAATAAACAGAAGAAGGTATTAATAAGTTTATTTTATTTTAATTGTAACTCATAGTAATAGTAGATTATACGTTTTTTTTTTTTTAATAAAAGAATGTTATGAATGATTACACTGATTTTGGAGCATTTAAAAAAAATAATAATGTTTTGTTCTTTTAGATTAAAAAAAAAATCAATAATTATGTTAAGCAACTAAACAAAGTCAAGCATTTTGTGCTATCTATTTACTGAAACAAAATGCGTGGGGTATTGATGTGTTCTCATTGAAGTAACTAAGTTTTCTAATCTTACTAATTTTAAACAAAACACACTCTTGAGTTCACACGTTGATTAAACAAATGTAAGTTTATTGTCTATGTATAGTGAACATGATGGATCACATATAGATAGTTTGTACCCGCCAGTGGCGTAGCCAGGATCGTCTCAAGGGGGGGGGGGGGTTCCAATTTTTACCCGGGGACAAACTTTCGATTTGCACCCCCCCTCAAACTTTCGATTTGCACCCCCCCTCAAACTTTCGATTTGCACACCCCCCCCCTCAAACTTTCGATTTGCACCCCCCCCTCAAACTTTCGATTTGCACCCCCCCCCCCCTCAAACTTTCGATTTGCACCCCCCCTCATACTTTTTATATATACCGAGGGGTCTATGGGGGGGGGTTATAACCCCCCCTAACCCCCCCTGCCTACGCCACTGGTACCCGCTGTGTAATATGTTTACAAATGTATATCTGTTAGGGTGTCATAATATGTATACATATGTACAACTATGTTAGGATGGCATGTGTGTTTATGTGTACGGCCTGCACACATTTTAAATTTGTGTGTTACAGTATAACATGCGTACATATGTACAACCTACCAAAGAATGAAATTAAAATAGAAGACTTTACATCGAGATATGTTTACACTGATAGAGACAGTTGAATAAAAGAATTTACATTGAGACATGTTCACCCTGGCAGAGATAGTTGACTAGAAGACTTTACATTGTGAAATAGTCACTCTGTTGCCGTTTCCAATTAATGAAATCATCACTTAGGTTGACTTTAACATAAGCGATTAAACCAATAGTAAACCCATTTTTAAAAAATCTGGGGTGGAGATAAGCAACTTCTACTTTTTTGTTAAGATACTTGCTTCCTCCTCCATTAAAATGATATCACACCTCAATTGACCAAACCCTACCCTCAAATAACATTACACAACCGTTTAATTTGTTTGCGTTAATGTTTTTTCTTGGTAGCGTAGGTCAACTAGACATTGGTCAAGTAGAACCAAAATAATGCAGTGAAGAACTGACCAATTACGTTATATGAGATCCTTTAAGTTTTCATAGCACTGTTGTAAAATGATATTTTTTAATGAGACTAAAAGATGCGCGATTTTGTGGAATGTAAAGGTGTTTTTTTTATGTTTTTTTTTTTTTTTCAGTAAAGCAAATGCCAACATAATGTGAGTGCATTGGTCTGTAGAACCATTCAGAGGTTTAAATAACAACATTTACTTACAAGTGTTACGGTAATGATAATGGCAAATACGTGGTGAAACTGGGTTTGACATGTAGAAATATCAATAGGGTAACTATTTGAAATAACTGAATGGTTGTAAGGGCCTGACAAATGCGAAGAAAAGAAATTCATTAAAGTTTTAGAGAGAAGAGTCTGCAACGTTTTTTAAACCGAATTCACCGCACTTGTTCTATTTGATTAATACACATCGAAACCGCGTTTATTTTTTACATACACATCTATTTTAAATACAAATCAAATATTATTCTACATTATTTTATCACTTTTAAAAATAATTAATAATAAAAATTGTTTTAATTAATAAAATCCAGTCAGTTTTTATTACAATGTTTCCATTTTATTGAATGAACGTGGATTGTCAATTTAACACCTAATTATTTCCCTTATAAATTAAAAAAAAAAAGATTGAATGCTGTTGGTACATACTTGTACATACTTGTTTGCCTTGGTAGCACTAAAACAAAACCAATATGTACACCACAGTGAACTAATCTTATAGACACATATACAATGAACTAAAATAGAAAATATGTAATCGTGTAAGATTCGTAGGTGTTACGTTAAAGCGGGTCAGATGTAGCTACATATAAAGTTGTTTGTGAGTTCAATATGGCAGACATCATGTTGATACAATCCTTCATCAAGTTATTGAAACTGTAATTTAAAGCAGATACCACAATGTTCGGAGACTCGGCATATTGACTAAGATCAAAATGTAGTGTTAGTTATTTGTTTTGTACGGATGTCTTACCCATGGCCGCAGTTTTTTTTTTTCTAAACTATGGCAGGTACCCGTCTGAGCTGGGTGAACTTAAGAACGTCATACAGATTTGAACCCGGGATGAGCGATTGTGGAATATAATGATCTAAATACATCTGCTATATAAACCATGTGTTACTGACGAAAATGTTAGGTGTATGGAAAGCAATCATTTGCTTTGTTCTTTATTTTCTTCCAATGATTTGTAATTCGTCGTAAACATATTTAAATGCTTCAGCTAAGATTTCTGTCTCGTTCTATACTGCTAATATTTAATTACGTTTCTTTTTAAGACATGCAAGATTGTCATACGTATGTGTACAGAAGCATTATTATGTGAAATAGTTAACCCTTTCAGGACCAATGGACACCGTTGTCCCGCATTTTCAAATCATCACCAAATGAAATTGGAATAACATAGAGTTGTTGAATTTGCTTTAAAACATTTATTACATGATAGACTTAAAATAAATAAAGTTGCTTTCAGTATATATGAGATAGTTTTGTTGTCATATTTATGGGAACTTTTGCATTTTTAGACCACTCGCAAAGCTACAGTTTACATTTTTATATAAAAAATACTAACTGTAACAGAAAGAAATTACTGGCGGTTTTTCAAAGGTTTACTATTTAGGTATTATATTTACATTTGTTTTTCCTAATAGCTTTGCTTGTTTTTTTTTAAAAAGTAATTTTGTTTGCTTGGGACACATATGTCCCTACGGCCCGGAAGGGAGCTAACTTTTTTTACAATGTTGATAAGCATGAGTTTTGGCTTTAGAATACAAATAGTTGCAAAGCTTTTATTTACTATAACTGAACAAAATGCTGTGCAAATACTGTTTATTTACAATAAAGACTATGAAAACAACTTGATTCTTTATGAAAAAGATGTGAATTTTCTGTTGAAATGAGCCGACAAAGTAAGTGTAGAAGCTATAATCGAACGACTTGTTCAAGTCCAAGAGCTGATTGTCTCTACTACGATAAGGTCTACACCTTATTCTAGTCATTCTGTTTTGCATACATTGCATACTTCGTCAATGTCACATGCTATAGTGACTAATATTCCATCAAAACTGCATGGTCCGCGCAGCATTTGTGAACATGCCGCGCTGTCATTTCGTAAAATACATGTTACCTTGTCTGAGATTTTTAGAACACCGCGCACAAAAAATATACGATGTACACTTGAGTTTTCCCCTGAGAGGGAGCGTTAATAGTTACAATTACCCCTCCGACATCCCCCACCCGATATTACCACCTCCGAGCAATTGCCCCTCGTCCAGTTATGGATAAGTTAGGACTAGGGTAAGGTTGGGGTTAGGGCTAGTTTTAGGGTTAAATGTAGATTTAGAGAAGGAGTTATGGGTTTTGTTAGGGTTAGCTATAGGCTTGGAGTTTGGGGTTAAGATCAGGGGTCTTCAGCATCGGTGGTGGGGGGGGGGGGTGAAGGAGAATTTGGACGGGGTGGTAATGTCCTAGACCGAAGCTGCCACATATCATTATCCTCAATAGAACTAGACGCCCAAAACATGAACAACCAAACGTTTTTGTCATAATTGAAAAAGGAGAATGAAGCAAGATATTGTTTTCAACTAGAGGCTTCTGAAAACACAGTTTCCAATAAAAGTTATTGACTATGGTTATAGGAAATGGACAGTAGATGTTGATTGAAATGAACATTCTAATGATTTTAGGCAACTAAATCCATGTTTCATACATTGATAATTTGTTGCCAAGATAACGATTTGGAGTCAAAAAGCCATTTATACCTATATTTGACAAGAATTCAACGCTGGCTACAATGCAAAACCAAGCTTGAATATAGGCAAATGATAGCGAGAGCTCAGATATAGGGATTACATCAAAGAGATATCACCTCAAGACCTGTTCGTAGAGGCAAGAATTTCACTTCAACCCCACCAAAAGTTGATAAATCAAAGAAAGAAAAACGCAAGAGTTATGCACAATGTGCAACAGAAACGATTGAGAACAGAGCGGACAATTTGTATTATATCTACCATGTCCGTGTATGTTATATAACATCACGTAAGTGCTTCCATAAGCTCCATTCATAGAGGACTATACACTCATAAAGGACATAAATGTGTTCTCAATACTGATATTTTCAATTTCTAATGTACCAGAACAACTAACACAAGTTAGATCACTTTTAGAATAAACATATTGACATAACTCACAACATAACCTATTTTCGATAATTTTCCTTTGAGGACCGTAGGGACACATATGTCCCATGCTGTATCTCAAAAACTATTTAAGATATTGGAAAACCGTTACCATTTTTATATCTACGTGTCATTTTACTACTAAATGTGTGCACATATATTTGAAATTATGCCTGTAATCCTTGTGGTCCTGAAAGGGTTAAGACACTTAGAGACACTGTGGAGTTAATTTAAAATGTTCAAACATCTAACAGTAAATCAAATTATAGTTTTTAAAAGTCAATATGTTATAGAATTATGTCTAGAAAAAAAAATGATTAATTTAACTATGTTTATCTCTATGTGGAGGTATTGTGAAAATACTGAACAGCATAATTTACTAGTCACAATATTTATGTACTGTAAACTAACTAAAGCAAAATCAGGAATTTATAATTCAAAGAAAGCAGAAAGTGAGATTGTAGGTGGTATAGAAAATTCCTGTGAAAAGAAGCAGCAGTCCAGTTACAGTGAAAATTTATCAGATTATTGGAATAGGGCTGGTAAGTAGGTCACCAACCAGTTCTACGGCTAAATAAAACCTGCATGAGCCATATAACTGGTTGGTGACCTACTTACCAGCCCTATTAAGTTGGTCAATTAGCTCGGGATTGTATAGCCTCAAATGTATTACGCTGTGCTGCAGCCACTCATACATCTAAAAATGTACAAAATGATAAATTATTCTAGCGTCATTTATGACAGACGCTCGTGTGCACAGCTACATAAAGTATTTTAAGAAAAAAAACTTGAAAAATTAGATCTTCACATTAAAAACAATCTCCCGTGTTTGATGATGACAAAGCTGAAACAGCTTACAAATTGTACACCAATGACATAAATCCTAAAGTAAGAAATATTTAACCAGCGTTTTTTAGTGTTCAGCTGACATACCTAAACTTGGGGAAATACGTTTTTCAGTGCTAGTGATTAATTTATTGTTAGTCGACCTTGAACTGACCTTGCTGGATAAGCTCAACTACACGGTTGCTGTAGCCATACTCATTACCATACCATGACACCAGTTTAACAAAGTTATTATTCAAGGCAATGCCAGCCCTGGCATAAAAATTTGAGCTTCTGTCATCTCCCAAGAAGTCATGGGACACAAACTCATCATCAGTATAACCCAGGATGCCTTCAAGGGGATTTCAGGTGCAGCCTTGATAGCTATTTTAATATTATATTAGGATGCCCCTCTTTCAAGTCTGCATGTAACAGAGGCGTAGCGAAGGGTGGGGGGCGGGGGGCGGACCGCACTGGGTGACACCATTTAGGGGGTGACACCAAGGCAAAAATAGTAAAATATATAGAGAAAAACTTGAGGGGGTTGCAAATCGAAAGTTTGAGGGGGGGGGGGGGGGGTGCAAATCGAAAATTTGAGGGAGGGGTACAAATCGAAAATTTGAAAGTTTGTCCCCGGGAAAGGTCGCTACGCCTCTGGGGGGTTGACACCATTTAGTGCCGCACCGGGTGACACCCGACCTCGCTACGCCACTGACTGTCTTGTCACCTTTAACTGTGGTGCCTGGTAACCTTTAAGTGTGGTGTTTTGTCACCTTTAACTGTGGTATCTGGTCACCTTTAACTAAGATGTCTGATCACCTTTAACTGTGGTGTCTGGTCACCTTTAACTGTGGTGTCTTGTAACTTTTAACTCTGCTGTGTGGTCACCTTTAACTGTGGTGCCTGGTAACCTTTAACTGTGGTGTTTGGACACCTTTAACTGTGGTGTTTTGTAACTTTTAACTGTGGTGTCTCCTGACGTGTGAGACGAGAGAAATCTTCTGGGCATATTGTGTGCCACACTGGGTACAGGTGTAGGGCTTTAAACCTGGAACAGAGACAAGAGAATAACATTAATTAAACCATTCATTAACCAAATGTTTTGTTTCTTTACGTTGTGTTTTGAAAATTAATAACTTCTTATACATCTGAATAATTATTTTCAACTAGCCTATTAATATTTCTAATATAAGATCACTAAAAAACGTTTTTTATGAATTTTTTTTACAGTCTGTCTAGATCGAAACGCCGGAGTGAAAATTCAGACACTTCTACTTGACCGATGCGGTTCACACTTGGCATGTGGGTCAAGACATGAAGACAATGCAACATGAAATTAAATTTGACTTTATTGGATGCCTAATTAATTTTGTATGAATTAATTAAAATTTGGACCGAAATAGTAGGCATGTCTATCCAACCACACCACACGTGTCATCATGTTCAATAGCTGCGCCATCACGTTCAGTAGGCGCGCAATGGTTTTTAGTCGTGTAACTCTATTGTTAATAAAACATGTAAAACATGTAAAGTACTGAAATAAAAATTCATAAAAAACTTTTTAATAACAAGCTTTTATGTAATAATGCACTAAAAAGTAGAAAAAAAAATAAAATTATAGCCTACTATTTAAATAACTATAAAGAAAAGCGTGGGTCTCTTCCTAAACATTAGTAAAGGTATCCAATAGATACTAAAGTGAACCACGCTTTTCTTTATAGTTATTTAAATAGTTGGCTATAATTTATTTTCTACTTTTTAGTGCATTATTACATAAAAGCTTGTTATGATTTTGTATGATTTTTTTAATGATGTTTTTTTTAAAATTAAATCGCTAATGTTTATTTGCTCGTTTTATAAATTGGATTGGTAAAGCTATAATTTGGTAATATGTATATGAAAATTAGCGCTGTCCTAATGGATATGCTGCAATGTGTATACTTGTCCATCTTCTGTGTAATTGTGTCGGTCAGTCTCGTCCATATAAAGCCGTACATTTTGAGTTTGTCTGTCACTATATTTGGGGTGTCGTATTTTGTCTTTTTTCTACATTTTAGAATGTTTGATTTATCCAGAGTGATTAAGCATCCACTGTCTATCCCTTTTCTTTAATTGTCTCTATAATTATCTTAATTTAATTTTTTATTTTTTAGGAATATTTTTTTTTTTTCCTCAGACATTTACAGCGTTAGTTGTGTGTTCGATTTAGTATTACAGTTTTCATCATCGGCTTGTGAGGACTGATACAGATTTACAGTAGTAGTCATGTTTTTGTGTCCTTTTCTACGGATAAAAGTTATTTTATAACAGTACTTGTTACATACATTTCCGACGTAAAAAGTCGAGCAAGAGAACAAGTCAAATGTTGCTTAAAAGTATTAGAAAAAAACATTTCAACTCACAACTTCCAAAGAAAAAGGTTGTTAATAAGATGTTATTGCATGTCTTTAAAAAATGTTAATACAAATATAAGGCTTTCAATTTTTGAAATTACAATACAGTTTTAATAATTAATTGAAGTAAAACTAAACATTTTGAAGGTTTTTGTAAATTATTTTTATATTCTATAAAATTGTACACTCTGTTTTTAAATTAAAAGGTGTTTAATTACACAATTTTGTATAATTTACCCGGCTTGCTATTTGTGGCAGATTTGCATTGTCTCCCTTGAAAACATGAATATTGCATTTAGCAGAGGGAGGTAACTACTCTTGGTAAATCAACATGTTCTTTTGGTAAAATCAAAACTATAATAAAATGTAAAATTAACTAAAATTTTGAGAAAAGCAAGTGCTTACATTTGAAAAGTAAATGGCTGTCAGACATTGAGAAAAGAACATGCGACAGTCGTGGGGTTAGAACTGTAAGATCTGTTTCATCACATTTTTCTCACAGTCTACTATTTCCTTCAGAAAATGTTAAAAAACTGTGGCTGTTACGGTTGATTTAAAATATATAAAAATCTATATACACAGACAAAAGCACGCAAAGTATTGATCAATCAGACTTTATCACATGTTACTAAATGTGTATCACATATCTCCTACGTGTTTAAATTATAATTTCATAGCCTTTTTAAATAGAGAGCAATGACACATATTCAGATTTTATCATTTTTCAAAACAAAAAATAATATGTTAAAGTTTGTACGTTTTGAAAAACAAAACATTATGTCTCTTTTATTTGAATTATTTCCAATGCATTTAATGTACTTCATGTGTCAATTAAACTCGAAATTATTTCCCTTGCAAACTTTCAAAATATGAATAATAAAGGTATTGGTAAATACTTATATGCATTTGTGAACTAAAATAATATTTACCTACTCTATTATGCAAATGAACTAAAAGAGAAAATATATGATCATGTAAAACATGCACCTACTACTTTGAGAGCGGGTCAGATGTAAAGTTGTTGGAGAGTTTAATATGGAAGAATATATGTTGATACAATCCTCAATCAAGTTATCGAAACTGCCATTTGAAGCATTCATCACACGTGTCTGTGTAGTCGAGTGGTAAATTGCCCCATTTACATTCTCTGCCTTTTGATTAAGATCAAAGTGCACTATATCACACGGGTTCTGCACAGAGGTATAAGCTGTAGCCGAAGTTTTTCCTAAGGTTAGTCAGGTACCCATCTGAGCTGGGTGGACATAAGAACGTCCTAAAAATGTGGCATATTATTTGGTTAACTTAGTTGTCAGTTCTGCTACATTGAAACATCCGGTGGTCAACTAGCTAATGGTTTGGAAAATATACATTGATGATATAATTTTGTTTCCTATAAACAATAAACCTCGGCTAACTTATCTTCATCAAATGTTACAAAGGGTAGCACGTGAAATGTGTGAGTCGCTATTAAGTTCGTTCATCACTTCCCCCTTCTGTTGACACACGGCTCTCTTTATGATGCAGGAAGGTAAACAACAACACCATGTCTTTCAGTTAGCATAAACTTTGTTAATTCTTATTTCTGGTTTTTAGAAATCAGTCGAACGACACGTTAGTTGTAATGTTCACTTCAAGGTGTCGGGATGTGACATTTACCAAAGAAAAATTATGTTTGAGAATATTGTTATTCAATTGGCGCAATATTAGTATGCTACCCCAGTGTTTTTATGGTACTACAAATAAACCATTCAAGAGAACAAACATTCAAAACAGCAGTATGTCGCTAAGCATGCACAACATAAAATTAACGTTTCTAGGTTCCAATGTAATTACTTTTATTAAATTTTCTTCAAATTGTGTGTTCAAACTGTCAAAAAAACTAAAACCGCGTTTGTAAACACGTTTTTACAATTATATATGTGGCCAACATTCCGATGTTTTTACTGGTTTTAAATCATTTAAGCAAAGCATTAAAACACTGTTAAATATTAATGTATACTTTATACGTTATAATGAGTGTATTGTATTACAGTTTATTACATGTAACATGTAAAATTAACCGAAGTAGACAATTTGTGTTCATGCAGAAACAGGACTTTGGAAATAAAATATATTGTACTGTTACATTTGTTTTTAATATCGTCCCGCTTTGCTTTAGAATTACTACAAATGTAAATGTAATAATAACATGTAGTCCTTTACTCTATTTATTTTACTTTGTAATAGGGTTTGATTGTTAATGTTTCTAATGATGTTTTTTTTTTGTTTAAATTAAATCTCTAATAAATCATTTGCTTGTTTTATAAAGGGTGTTAGTAAAGCTATGTTTTGGTAATGTGTAGGCCTATATGTTAATTAGCGCTGTTCTAATGGTCGCACTGAAAGTTGTATACTTGTCAAGCTTCTGTGTAATTGTGTCCGCTAGTTTCGTCCAAGTGAAGTCGTATAGTTTGTGTTTGTCACTATAATTGGGGTGTTGTATTTTGTCTTCATATAATACAAATACGTCTTGACCCACGTACCAACTACGAACCTTATCTGTCACTTAGAAGTGCCTGCAGTTTCGCTCGGGCGTTATGATCTAGACTATTCTAGACAGACTGACGACTTACGACTCACGACAGAGAAAGCAAGTTAAATAAAAGCTTGCAAAAAGAAAGATATTATTAACGGTCAACTGAAACATTTTAAAAGTGTTTTAAAAATTAAGAATATATGCTTATGAAAACCGCATTTCTGCAACGACTCGATTGACTCGTAATGAGATAAATCACGTGTTTGCACACATTGACGATGTGATGTTATGAATGTGATACTTAAAACACATATATGAAGTATTATATTGTTTGTTCAAATTTATTTTGTGTGGACATTTTTTTGACTTTACACAATGATTGTTATTAGAAAAAAAATATTTAAAAATTAATAAATAGGATTAATATAATTGTGGATTATGGTATTCCTATGTTAATTTGTACTATATGAAGACAACGACGGGGAATGATAATAAAATAATGTAATATTATGTGAGATTATACTTTAGGGCATCTTTATACGTAACCGCATTGTTTCAACACGATAGCATGTTCATTTAAAAAATCAAGACTTTAAAACTTTAAACTATTTAGATAATAACATTTTACTTATTTTAAGAATTTTTCACCCACTAATTTTTTCACATATTAGTAATAAGCTTTCTTCAAACATTTAATTAAAATAAAAAATAAAAAAATGTCACATTTCGTAAAGTTTTCATCACATCCGCTTGTTATTACCTATCACAATTACGTTCGGATCCCGGAAATGAATCTGTAGGACATCCTTTAGTCCACCCAGCTCAGTCGGTACCTGATTAAGGTGAGGAAAAACTGCGGCCATAGTTAAAACGTCCGTGTAGAACCCATTACAGATAGAACACTAATCTTTAATCCTTGTAAAAATTCTTAGAAGTGAAATGGTGCAATCAGTCACTAGACTACACCGACCATTGTGGTGTCTGCTTTAAATGACAGTTTCAATAACAGATTAAGGATTGTATTAACATAATCTCTGCCATTTTGAACTCGCACACAACTTTATATTGAGTCACATATGACCTGCCCCTAACATTGCCGCTATACATCATACATCATTACATATTTTATATTTAGTTCATTTTAAATGTGTCTAAATGTAGGTAACATTTCTAGAATCGAATTACAATACAAAACAGTGACTATAGTAGGTTAAGTCTACTTTACTGTTAGGGTTCATCCATCACGCTTTGTGTTGACGATTTTTACCTCCCCCCATCCCCTTCGTCACACATCGTCACAAAAAGCCAGACCCCCCCCTAAAATGACGTCACATATCAGCCTACCCCCCCCCCCCCCCCTCAAAATTGCAGTTGATTTTTTTTTTAAACATTGATATTTTCCAAAATAGTGTCTGAACTCTGTCAAAATAGAGTATTTTAATTGATTCCTATTACAATTAAGAGTTTTCTAAAACGCAAAATAACGTTTAAAATTCGTTTTCTCACATTGCTTTTTTAAATGCAAAAATGTGACGTCGCACCATCTTATTTCCTTCCCCCCCCTCCCACTCATCACACACCGTCACAAAAAATTACGGACCCCCCTCCCTCCCCCCTACGAGTGCGACGTCAATTATGGACGACCCCTTAGTCTTGTTCAGCAATGTAAGTGTTGCAATGCATTTTTTTTCAATCTAGTTCTGAAAGAAAGTTTAAGCAGGGGAAGTAATTAAAACATATTTAATTAACAAAGCAAATGTATACAATTTGAAAACAATTAAATAAAACACACCTATGATTTTACTTGTAGAAACATAAACAACTTATATTAAAATTGTTAAATCGAAAAAAAATAATAGACTGCTTCATTTATATTTTAAAATTCCTATGTCATTAAAATATAAACACTTTCACGATGTGTGTTAAATATTTTAAACTCAAGTTATGACGTCGTTTGAAACAATACTATTACGCACGTGAATTTGGGCTAATTTAAGCTTTTGGTGTTCAAAATTATGTTAAAAAATTTTACGTTGATGTACTTGTTTTAATTGCAAATAAAAGTATTTAAAAAAAAAAAAAAAAAAAAAAAAAAAAATTGAACCAGAAAAAAGTCAGTAAATGTTGTTTTGAACGTTGAAAAAATATTTTTCCAAAAAAAAAAAAAAAAAAAAAATGTGAATTAGAAAAAAATCCTTACTATCGACACAATCTCTACCCCTTCCTCCTCCCCCACTCAAGTTTCATTTCGGCACCTTGGGAATAATGTTACTGTCAGATCAGTTTCATAAGCATTTGTTCGGAAATCCTAGACTGAGCCTAAAAATACCCACAAAAGGACTTGTAAGTTCTCGTTTTCTCTCACTTAACTTCAGGTCTCGTTAGCCAGGGAGATATAACATTTTTACAACAAAATTAATTGTTGTGAACGGAATTCCAATAGATTAAAAAAATAGCAGACAATTGGTAGGTAGGTCTTTTTTTGTATATCGGACATTATATACACACTAATTTGAAACCGACACAATAGTTCACGGGTTCCCAACCTGGGGGTCGCGACCCCCCTGGGGGTCGCGACGGGCTTTCTGGGGGGTCGCCAACTGGTATACTAATCCTTAGTAATTTGAAACAAAACATAAATATTTAGAAGAATTTTTGAAATTCGGCTTTACTAACATCGCTGGAAAGGGAATAGAGAAGAAGCAAAGCGTACTGTACAGTTTTTCTCAGTCACGAGTTTATGAAATCTTCAAAACTAAAACGTCATTTGAGACGAGTCATTCGAAACACACCAAAAAAGATATGGAGTTCTTTCGTCGGTATGAAGCTAGTTGCAAACATCAGAGACTTGATCGAACAGGAAGTTTTCACCAAGGAAACACAGCATTAGTGCAAGCATCACATGAAGTCGCGACAGAAAATGCCAAGCAAAAAAAAATAAAACCCCAATAGGAGAAAATCTCATCAAACGCTGCATGTTGAAGATGGTGAAGTTAATTTGTTAAGTGAATAGTATGCAATTTTACTCATGGTATTAAAACAGTTATCAAGAGTAGTTCATATTGAAAGTCTCTTAGAAATGTTATTTTAATGCTTATTAATTTCCATACTAATTTCGGCTTTTTAATTCTATGGGGGTCGCGGGTCACTTAATTTTTATAAAAGGGGGTCGCCACTCGAAAAAGGTTGGGAACCACTGCAATAGTTAGAGCAACAAAGAACTAAGTGCATGCTGTTACACTTTTTTACTTTTGGAAACAATAAAAACGTATTTAGCATTTTAATAAAATGTATAATGAAACATGAGTTATTATTACATACACACCGATCTCCTAATTTTATAACGTTTGACTTTACTTAAATTTTTTCACATGTAAGCAATCACACAACATACTCAAGATAATCACCTTACACTACATCGTATTTTAAAAATATGTAGCAATAAAACGACAACTCATCCGTTTCCTTTATTACTTGGTGAGTTTACATTTGTGTCGGCTTAGAATAAATTAAGTAAGGGAATTGAGTGTAATTAAGTAAATCATCATAGGTTGGCGAGGTCGAGTCGGTCAAGCTCATGGTTGCTAAACCCAAAAGTCTCGAGTTCAAACCCTCGGCAGATGAGGCTTGTTAGCTGGGGACTCCACTCTTCTAGGAGAAACAACTCTACAAGCAAACAACTGCTGCCTTGTAGTTTGTTCTTGGTTGGACAAAGGCTATGGAAACAAATCCAAAAGAATAGTAGGCTAAAATCTGAGTCAATTGCCTGAATAGTGCATACCAATTTACATATACATAATTATAATGGAGGGGATCCCTTCCAAGAATGAAGAGGAAGAAGTAGTAAATTAGCTTAGAGAGAGAGAGAGAGAGCTTTATTTTCTGTTCTACTCAAGTTGTCACTTGAAGTCTAGCTAGGCCACTGGGTCTTGCAGCATAACGCCCAGCAATATTGTACTTGTTAGAATTTGTGCAATACGACGCTCGATAAATCCGAACAAATGTGTTTTATTTCAGCCTACACAGTATGAACGAAATAGTAGTACTGAAATATTTAAGACTACAAGTCTAATTATCATTTGCTTTGTATCCATTTACATAAATGATTTTAAGGTTTATTTAATTATTCATATCATTATTTTAGCCAAATTGACAATTTTTAGAACATGTATGTCAAAGTTGAACTTATTAGAGAGTTATATATGTCTATGCAAGAGTCGTGCCTGGTTCTTTATAAATTGAAAAGGTGAAAAACATTGCAAAATATACAGAGGGAAACTACTTGTTTTCACGGTACAGTTTATGTTAATACACGTTGATAAGCCATGTAAGAACACAAAGACTTTATCCTCAATATCACATTGACAATAGCACACAACATTGACAATAGAACACAAAGCTTAATATTGAGCTACATCTTCTAAAGTGACGCCTTACATTTTTTTCTATTTTGGTTAATTTTAAAGGTGTCAAAAGGATTAGGAACCCTATTGTCGACATATTGTTATTTTAGTTTACCAATGCAGATAAATAGGCATAATTACCAACTACATTTTTTCCTTGAATTGAATTTTTTTTTTCAAGGGAAGGAATTACATATTTAATAGACATAACACGTTTTGTAAATGAATTGGGAAACAAATTAATCAGAATAGACATATTGAATATGTTTTCATATTTACAACCTACCTAACAATGATTTTGAAAGTTGAATAGAAGACTTTATATTGAGACATGTTTACTTTGCCAGAGACCGCTGAATAGAAGACTTTGTGTAGTAAAATAGTCACTCTGTTTGCGTTTCCAATTATTTGAACCATCACCAGTGGCGGAACTAGAAATCAAAGGCTCCCCCGCAAAGAAAAAACTAGGGCCCCCTATATATATATATATATATATATATATATATATATATATATATATATATATATATATATATATATAATCTATATCCTAACTGAGTAATTTAGTCTACTTCAGGGGTCGGCAACCTTTTGAAGCGGAAGAGCCAAAAGTTACAATTTTCAATATTTCCCTGGTTTTAAAGAGCCACTAACATTTTTTTATTTCAAATATTTTATTTTTTTATTAAGATTATTAGTATTTGTTCAAGGAGCTGCAAAGCCGCATCTTGATATCAAAAGAGCCGCATGCGGCTCGCGAGCCACAGGTTGCCGACCCCTGGTCTACTTCATTGCAATATATAACCATTCTCAGAGAACAAACGAGAAAAAATTTAGTCCAAACTAATCCTGAGTTGTAAATATATCATAATCTTGCTGGTCAAAAATATATAAAGACGTTAGCTTGATTCGTGAATGGTTTCTCGCGTTATGTTTATTTTTTTCATTTTTGGCTTTTATAATATCAATTTTGAAAACATTGATTTTTATGGCTATACTATTGTATAGTACTTCTTATTTAAGTAACAATTCAGAAAATCAATTGCTTTTTAATATACATAGTACAAAACTATTCAAATAAGCTTTCTGGGTATCCCTATTTTAAAGAAGGGCAGTAAGTCATGGAAGTAGTGTGAATGTTTACCTACCTTTCAAACTATAGCTCTTGTAGATTTTAAAATATTTTTCTACGCAACAATCTCTGCTATAGTAGACCTGTTTTTTTTTTTTTTTTACAAAACCACTTTCAAGATGCATGAAAAACATAATTTTTGAAAAAAAAAATCATGGTTTTTTGGTCGGGACTGGGCCCCTAAACGTCCTGCCACCCCCCCCCCCCCCCCGCATTATGGGGTCTGGCGGTATGGTAGTTCCGCCCCTGACCATCACTGAAGTTGACTTTAACATTGGCGATTAAAGATATTCTTAAAAATCTGGGGATAAGCACATTCTGCCTTTTTTGAAGTCACGGTTGATACGTGTTATGCTTGTTTTTACTGCATTCTGTGTAATGGACATCTCTAATAAGTTTATTTAATTGTCAGATTTGGCGGTGGCGATGTAAATAATTGTTGGGATGACGTATCTATTTAAAATTGCCGCAAAAGTTAAACTATCTGTAGTACAGAATTTATGGAACGCTATTGTGTGTTCATTTGAGTTTATAGCTTATTTCTATTCATCGTTGTTTGTGTCGTGTAGGTTGTTATAATGGGTTTAGTCAAAGAGTTTTAGTGTGTTAGTCGCTGTGAGGTTTAGTGGGAAATCGTGTGTGTCCATCTTTTAGAATCGTGTTCTTAACTACCAGTAGGTGGCTGTGTGTGTTGTGTTAGAAATCGTGTGTGTTCATCTTTTAGAATCGTGTTCTTAACTACCAGTAGGTGGCTGTGTGTGTTGTGTTAGAAATCGTGTGTGCCCATCTTTTAGAATCGTGTTTTTATCTACCAGTAGGTGGCTGTGTCCAACTTTTAGAATCGTGTTCTTATCTACCAGTTTGTGGCTGTGTCCATCTTTTAGAATCGTGTTCTTAACTACCAGTAGGTGGCTGTGTCCATCTTTTAGAATCGTGTTCTTAACTACCAGTAGGTGGCTGTGTGTGTTGTGTTAGAAATCGTGTGTGTCCATCTTTTAGAATCGTGTTCTTAACTACCAGTAGGTGGCTGTGTGTGTTGTGTTAGAAATCGTGTGTGTCCATCTTTTAGAATCTTGTTCTTATCTACCAGTAGGTGGCTGTGTCCATCTTTTAGAATCGTGTTCTTAACTACCAGTAGGTGGCTGTGTGTGTTGTGTTAGAAATCGTGTGTGTCCATCTTTTAGAATCGTGTTCTTAACTACCAGTAGGTGGCTGTGTGTGTTGTGTTAGAAATCGTGTGTGTCCATCTTTTAGAATCTTGTTCTTATCTACCAGTAGGTGGCTGTGTCCATCTTTTAGAATCGTGTTCTTAACTACCAGTAGGTGGCTGTGTGTGTTGTGTTAGAAATCGTGTGTGTCCATCTTTTAGAATCTTGTTCTTATCTACCAGTAGGTGGCTGTGTGTGTTGTGTTAGAAATCGTGTGTGCCCATCTTTTAGAATCGTGTTCATATCTACCAGTAGGTGGCTGTGTCCATCTTTTAGAATCGTGTTCTTAACTACCAGTAGGTGGCTGTGTGTGTTGTGTTAGAAATCGTGTGTGTCCATCTTTTAGAATCTTGTTCTTATCTACCAGTTTGTGGCTGTGTCCATCTTTTAGAATCGTGTTCTTATCTACCAGTAGGTGGCTGTGTCCATCTTTTAGAATCGTGTTCTTAACTACCAGTAGGTGGCTGTGTCAATATTTTAGAATCGTGTTCTTAACTACCAGTAGGTGGCTGTGTGTGTTGTGTTAGAAATAGCGTGTGTCCATCTTTTAGAATCGTGTTCTTATCTACCAGTAGGTGGCTGTGTCCATCTTTTAGAATCGTGTTCTTAACTACCAGTAGGTGGCTGTGTGTGTTGTGTTAGAAATCGTGTGTGTCCATGTTTTAGAATCGTGTTCTTAACTACCAGTAGGTGGCTGTATGTGTTGTGTTAGAAATCGTGTGTTCATCTTTTAGAATCGTGTTCTTATCTACCAGAAGGTGGCTGTGTCCATCTTTTAGAATCGTGTTCTTAACTACCAGTAGGTGGCTGTGTGTGTTGTGTTAGAAATCGTGTGTGTCCATCTTTTAGAATCGTGTTCTTATCTACCAGTAGGTGGCTGTGTCCATCTTTTAGAATCGTGTTCTTAACTACCAGTAGGTGGCTGTGTGTGTTGTGTTAGAAATCGTGTGTGTCCATCTTTTAGAATCGTGTTCTTAACTACCAGTAGGTGGCTGTGTGTGTTGTGTTTGAAATCGTGTGTGTCCATCTTTTAGAATCGTGTTCTTATCTACCAATAGGTGGCTGTGTCCATCTTTTAGAATCGTGTTCTTATCTACCAGTAGGTGGCTGTGTGTGTTGTGTTAGAAATTGTGTGTGCCCATCTTTTAGAATCGTGTTCTTATCTACCAGTTTGTTGCTGTGTCCATCTTTTAGAATCGTGTTCTTATCTACCCGTAGGTGGCTGTGTCCATCTTTTAGAATCGTGTTCTTATCTACCAGTAGGTGGCTGTGTCCAACTTTTAGAATCGTGTTCTTATCTACCAGTTTGTGGCTGTGTCCATCTTTTAGAATCGTGTTCTTAACTACCAGTAGGTGGCTGTGTCCATCTTTTAGAATCGTGTTCTTAACTACCAGTAGGTGGCTGTGTGTGTTGTGTTAGAAATCGTGTGTGTCCATCTTTTAGAATCGTGTTCTTAACTACCAGTAGGTGGCTGTGTGTGTTGTGTTAGAAATCGTGTGTGTCCATCTTTTAGAATCTTGTTCTTATCTACCAGTAGGTGGCTGTGTCCATCTTTTAGAATCGTGTTCTTAACTACCAGTAGGTGGCTGTGTGTGTTGTGTTAGAAATCGTGTGTGTCCATCTTTTAGAATCTTGTTCTTATCTACCAGTAGGTGGCTGTGTGTGTTGTGTTAGAAATCGTGTGTGCCCATCTTTTAGAATCGTGTTCTTATCTACCAGTAGGTGGCTGTGTCCATCTTTTAGAATCGTGTTCTTAACTACCAGTAGGTGGCTGTGTGTGTTGTGTTAGAAATCGTGTGTGTCCATCTTTTAGAATCTTGTTCTTATCTACCAGTTTGTGGCTGTGTCCATCTTTTAGAATCGTGTTCTTATCTACCAGTAGGTGGCTGTGTCCATCTTTTAGAATCGTGTTCTTAACTACCAGTAGGTGGCTGTGTCAATATTTTAGAATCGTGTTCTTAACTACCAGTAGGTGGCTGTGTGTGTTGTGTTAGAAATCGTGTGTGTCCATCTTTTAGAATCGTGTTCTTATCTACCAGTAGGTGGCTGTGTCCATCTTTTAGAATCGTGTTCTTAACTACCAGTAGGTGGCTGTGTGTGTTGTGTTAGAAATCGTGTGTGTCCATGTTTTAGAATCGTGTTCTTAACTACCAGTAGGTGGCTGTATGTGTTGTGTTAGAAATCGTGTGTTCATCTTTTAGAATCGTGTTCTTATCTACCAGAAGGTGGCTGTGTCCATCTTTTAGAATCGTGTTCTTAACTACCAGTAGGTGGCTGTGTGTGTTGTGTTAGAAATCGTGTGTGTCCATCTTTTAGAATCGTGTTCTTATCTACCAGTAGGTGGCTGTGTCCATCTTTTAGAATCGTGTTCTTAACTACCAGTAGGTGGCTGTGTGTGTTGTGTTAGAAATCGTGTGTGTCCATCTTTTAGAATCGTGTTCTTAACTACCAGTAGGTGGCTGTGTGTGTTGTGTTTGAAATCGTGTGTGTCCATCTTTTAGAATCGTGTTCTTATCTACCAATAGGTGGCTGTGTCCATCTTTTAGAATCGTGTTCTTATCTACCAGTAGGTGGCTGTGTGTGTTGTGTTAGAAATTGTGTGTGCCCATCTTTTAGAATCGTGTTCTTATCTACCAGTTTGTTGCTGTGTCCATCTTTTAGAATCGTGTTCTTATCTACCCGTAGGTGGCTGTGTCCATCTTTTAGAATCGTGTTCTTATCTACCAGTAGGTGGCTGTGTCCATCTTTTAGAATCGTGTTCTTATCTACCAGTAGGTGGCTGTGTCCATCTTTTAGAATCGTGTTCTTATCTACCAGTAGATGGCTGTGTGTTTTGTGTTAGATGAGTGTAACTATTGTCTGTGCTACTCGGTGGGAAGCTTTCTTCTGGTCTAAGCTGAGTATTCATGCTGGGGTGTTTTTATCATGTGTATACTGAATAACGTCTCTGATTAGGTGATTTTGAATGTGTATGTCCCTCCCTGTGATATTGGACTGTTGGACAACATGAATTAACTTGTGTGAGAATGGTTATATTTAGGCAATCTAGAATTTTGCGTTAATTGTATAGTCGGTGTTTAAAAGATAAGTAAGTCTATAAATGTAGGTTAAATTAGGGTCAGTCTGGTATTTCCGAAGACATGTTATAAAATATGTGTTAAAGTTTTAATGGCACCGTTCAAAAAGAAAAATTATGTTGATGGTGGCTACACGAATAGGGTTATGTCGGTTGTGAAGTTTTTATATAATTCATTTTTTTTTTTTATTAAACAATTTTATTTTGTTATTCATATGAATAAAGCATTCATTCATAAGAACACTGACACATTTCCATTGAATAACATAATAGAAAACAGGAAGGTTGCAGTAAAATTGTTTATAGAGATATCTATAAGAAAAAGTCCCATTCATGTCGACAAGCAATGCAATGTGGCGACCATTCAACATCAATATATAAATTTGTCCTAAAAAGTCTATTCTCTTCCTTGTGCTACAACTGTTTTTTATAACTATTGTTTCCATTTTCCCATTTGGCTGTTTTAATGACACTGTCATCTCTTCCAAACACATTTGTCTTGTGAGGTTCTTTGAGGACCCTCCTGACAACTTTAGCACATATCTGAGAGTAATTTATGTAACTTAGTCCAACTTGCCTCCAGAAGGCGGTATTTTTAAAGATTTATATAATTCATTAACTCTGGAAATTCATATAGCCAGGTTACCGTGCGAAAAAAAGCATTGGTCAATAAGACTTTATCACATCTCTTCTAAATGTGTAACACATATCGCCACTATATTTATTTTTCAATGGCATACACATTTAAAATAGAAAGCAAAAACATATATTTAGTATTTATCATTTTTTAAACAAAAAAGTAATATTTTAAAGCGAGAACGTTTTGACAAATAAAACATTATGCCTTTTTTATTTGAATTATTTCCAAGGCATTCATTTATTTCATATGGCAATTACACAGGTAATTACTTCCCTTGAAAACTTTCGGAGCATGAATTAAAGTAAATTCTTATCTGCATTTGTGAACAAAAATAACAAAATACACACTGCAGTAAACCTAATTTATTATACACATTTAAAATGAACTAAAATATAAAATATCTGACCATGTAAAATATGTATCTACTACTTTGGGAGCGGGTCAGATGTAGCTCAATATAACGTTGTGTGTGAGTTTAATATGGAAGACCATATGTTGTTACAATCCTCAATAAAGCATTCACTACATTGGTCTGAGTAGTCGAGTGATTGATTGCCCCATTTAAATTATCGGTCTTTTGGCTAAGATCAAAGTGTTCTATATGTCACGGGTTCTGTACGGAGGTCTTAGCTGTGGCCGCAATTTTTCCTAACGTTAGTCAGGTACCCATCTGAGCTGGGTGGGCATAAGGACGCCCTACATACATGGCGTAATGTTTGGTTAACTTAGTTGTCAGTTCTGCTACATTGGAACATCCAGGTGGTCTACTTCCTAGTTTGTTTGGAAAATATACATTGATGATATTAGATTGTTTCATATAAACAATAAACCTCGGCTAACTTATCTGAATGAAATGTTACACGAGGTAGCACGTGAAATGTGTGAGTCGCTATTGAGTTCGTTCATCACTTCCCCCTTCTGTTGACACACGGCTCTCCCTATGATGCAGGAAGGTAAACAACAACACCATGTCTTTCAGTTAGCATAAACTTTGTTAATTCTTATTTCTGGTTTGTAGAATTTAGTCGAACGACAAGTTAGTTGTATTGTTCACTTCAAGGTGTCGGGATGTGACAGTTACCAAAGAAAAATTATGTTTGAGAATATTTTTATTTAATTTACGCTTTATTTAATTTACGCACTGTTAATTAAGTGTTTTTATTGTATTAAACATAAAACATTCTAGAGAAAAAAAAAATCAAAACAGCAGATGTCCCTACACATGCGCGACAAAAATTAACGTTATTTATATAAATACTGTTTTAAAAACAAAGCAATAAAACACTATATTTGTTGGTATGTTTTATTTTCTTCAAATTGTATGTTCAAACTGTAAAAAAAACAACTAAATATGCGTTTGTAAATTAAAATTCATGTTATAGTTTTTACTACAATAACGTTTGATTTCTTTTTCTCTCTCTCATCATCAATCCCTCCTGTTCTTTCCCCTCCCCTCTCCAGATATGTCGTCATGTATAGACGATCCATTATATATCTGGTACTCTTTTGTAAGCGAAAATTGATATTCATACAAATCAACACATTATGTGTTCTACTTTTAATAGTGAAGCAAACAATACACATCACCAAAAAAAAAAGGATAGAAATGTACATTATTATTGGTAATTTGAAGAACGTTTTCTGTTCTCAATATGTATTTTCTTTTAAAACAATAAGGATATTTCACCAAAAGAGAGTATCGTCGATCCAATGTAGCTTGAACGATATCCTCGCTTGTCTTTCAAATGGGTAAAACTGAATGCTATTGTATTTTTTTTGCAATTACAGAAAATTTTTAAACATAAAACAAATGTGCATCTATTATTTTATATATGTTTTTCAAAAACTTTGTTGTAGAACACATGTCTAATTTTAAGAAAAATTAATACGTCTTTTTTATTTATTTTTTTGTTTGTTTACCAAATGGTCTATTTAATATGTATTTACTTCCCTTGCACAATAACCAAAAAAAAAAAAAAAATATTGGTAAATACCAGCATCGGAAAAATTTTAAAAAAAAATACAAAAAATATGGGCGACAATGTATCGAATCATAATGATACATTTAACATATATATTTTTTTTATATATATACTATGTAACAATGTAACATACGTATTTGTTACTAAAAGAGATGGTCAAATGTAGCTCAATTTAAAGTTGTGTGTGTGTTAAATAGGGCAGGTATTATGTGGATACACTCATGAATCAAGTTATTGAAACTGTCATTTAAATTAGTGGTCGGAGTAGTCGAGTTACTTATTGCACCGATTCTCTACTCGACATTTTAACTAAGATCAAAGTGTACTATCTGCTATGGGTTATGTACGGAGTCAGGTAACCCCTCTGACCTGTGTGGACTAATTGCCCCGTTAATTTTTTTTTTGATAATTAAATCATCGGTCATTTTGAACGCCAAATATTATTAGTAAAATAGATCATAACTAATTACGTATATAACAACTTATTATAAAATATATCAAATTAACAACACATTGCTACCAATGTAACGGCAAAATCAAACACAAATTAAACGATACTATGTACACGTGTTTTTATTTAGTTTAAAATATGAATTATATTTTCTTTGTTTAAAATAAGTACATATATATTTTAAGAAAACAAATTGTAGTTCGCAATTAAAAAATGTAATGTGTATATATTAATTATACTCCTCCTTGATCATTGTCCAGAAAACTACTGTGAGTGAATATTTCAATGTGATAACTGATCTAATTTGTCTCAATAAAACAGGAAAGAACACGAGGGGAAACAATGAATTGATCCATTTCAATTTCCTTACTCAATTTCTTCTAAGTCGACACAATGTAAACTCACCAAGTAATAAATAAAACAGTTGAGTTGTCGTTTTATTGCTAGATATGTTTAAAATACGATTTGATGTAAGGTGATTATCTTGAGTATGTCGTGTGATTGATTACATGGCAAATGTGTAATTAAAGTCAAACGTTATAGAATTAGGAGATCAGTGTTTACGTAACGACAACTCACGTTTCATTAACAAATGTTATTGTTATTCTATTTTTTTATGGTTTCCAAAAGTAAAAGTGTAACAGCATGCACATTAATGCAATGTTGCTTTAATTTATTGTATCGGTTTAAAAAAAAAAATGTGTATACCATGACCTTTATCCTTCCGCTATATTTAGTTTATACAAACTTAAAAGAAAACATATTTTAAGTTTACTTTAAGACGCCAACGGCAACAATTGTGGTACCAGATCTTTACCGTTATTGAGTTCGTCATCCTGTGGTATCACGTGGTCATTAGGCTACGTAAACAATCATTACCACTTTAATTAATTAAGCGTGACTTAGTGACAAATAGCCACCATGTTTTTTTTTTTTTGTTATCAATGTGAATTATGTTCACACCAATTGATTTAGGGGGGAGGAAGTGGTTTTGTCGATAGTAAAAGATTTATACAATTCAGAAAAGCATTAATTAGACGCTAAATTAAGATCTAACACAGAACATTACTAAATAGACTTCATCTCAAAACTCCAAAATTTGTAACACACATCGTGAAAGTGTTAAATATTCAATGAAATAGATATTTTAAATAGACAACAAAAGCAGTTTATAATTATCTTCAAATATACATTTCTAATGCATTTTAAATTATTATGTTTGTTTATACACGTAAAACCTGTGTGTTTTATTCTTCTTTTTTTTCAAATTTATTGTATGTACTTGCTTTGTTATTTAAGTAGGTTATTACTTCCCCTGCTAAAACTTTCAGAACAATATTGAAAAAAAACCACAGTATAACGCTTACATTGCTCAACAAGACTAACCGTAAATTAGACTTAACTTTCTATAATCACTATTTTGTTTTGAAATTCGATGCTAGAAATGTTACTATCAATTAGACACCTCTAAAATAGACTAAATAGAAAATATGTAATCATATATGATATAGGCCTATAGTAGCTATGTTGGGAGATAATCAGATATGGTTCAATATAAAGTTGTGTGTGAGTTCAAAATGGTAGAGACTACGTTAATGCAATCCTTAATAAGTAATTAAAACGTCCATTTAAAGTCATTATTATGTGAAGAAAGCATGTGCAATCATCATAGAGAGGGTATTATTAGTAGTGGTGTATAGTAGGGTAAGAGATAATCGAATATTTATTTTGTGCAGATAACGCAACATTATAACATGTTTTGAAATGGACTTGTGTTTGATCTTACCCACTGTGCCAGGCTATACACAATTAAAAACAAATAGGTTTACAGTGTGTGTATCATTTTACACATACCATCCCGTATGTATTAATTGTATGTTTATCGCAAGTAACAACTAATAACTTGGTCATTACAATGCATGCCAGGAACCCATCGATTTCTGAACTAAACTGTAAGTTGGAATGGTCTAGCTTACAATCGTCCTTCACTAGCTACTGATAGTGTTTTAAAGCAAAATAATTTCAGTCGCAACATTGGTAGTGTCAAATTCACAAAATAGGAAAAATAGGAAATGATAAACCGGGAGTGATCTCCCCTAAACTTTATCGACTATTCTTATATAAAATAACAGGGGATGGGAACTCGGGCTATAGAAATGATTTGATTTTTTACAAGCTTTTATTTAACTCACTTCCTCTGTCGTCAGTCGTCAGTCGTCAGTCTAGACGGAAACGCAGGAGTGAAAATTCGGACAGTTCTACTTGACCGATACGATTCAAAGTTAGCACGTGGGTCAAGACATGAAGACAATGCAATCTGAAACTAAATTTGACTTAATTGGATGCCTAATTAATTTTTTATGAATTAATTAAAATTTGGACCGAATTAGTAGGCATGTCTAGCCAACCACACCACACGCGTCATCACCTTCAATAGCTTCAATGGCTGCGTTCAAAAACCATTGCGCGCCTACTGAACGTGATGTTCAGTAGGCGCGCAATGGTTTTTAGTCATGTAACTCTATTGTAAAAAAAACATGTAAAGTACTGAAAAAAAAATTCATAAAAAACGTTTTAATAACAAGCTTTTATGTAATGATGCACTAAAAAGTAGAAAATAAATTATAGACTACTATTTAAATAACTATAAAGAAAAGCGTGGGTGTCTTCCTTAACATTAGTAAAGGTATCCAATAGATACTAAAGTGACCCACGCTTTTCTTTATAGTTATTTAAATAGTAGTCTATAATTTATTTTCTACTTTTTAGTGCATCATTACATAAAAGCTTGTTATTAAAACGTTTTTTATGAATTTTTTTAATCCATTTTAAATACTTAAAGTTTTAAAAATAGAATAAAATATCGTAGACAAATTAATTGCACACCAAGTGAACGCTAAATAAAAAACGCATAATAGTGCGCAATATTATTAGTACTTTTAAAATTTACATTAGTTTTTTGAGAAATCGGAAGTAGCGTAAAGTACCACTTCTAGTCAACGTAAATTACTCAAAATTTTACAGAAGGTAGAGAATTAGATCTTTTACTTACATGTGAAATATCATTTATCTATCTGAAATAGTACTCAAGTTATAGGCTTTTGAAAAATTCAAAGTAGAAAAAGTACCACTTCCGGTTGTCGGAAATCGCTCAAAAGTTGATACGGATCTACGATTTTGATATAATACTTATATATGAAATTTCATCAACCTAGCTGTAACGGTACTCAAGTAATCGTGTTTACACACGGACAGACACACAGACACACACACACACACACAGACATACGGACAACATTGCAAAATTATGTTTTTCCGTATCAGTGAGGTGTAAAACGTCGAGATTTGTAAAAATCTCGAATTTTTTTTGCACGATTACAATACTTTCTCTGTACTTCGTATATACGAGAAAGTAAAAAACTAAATAAAGGCGAGGCGTATGCTCTGTCGCGGGTCAGCTGGTATGAAATAAATCAACAGTTAACGATGTTTGATTTGGTTACGTGTTTACATTTGGTTATAAAGTTTAAATGTGATGGTAAAGTAAAAAAAAAAAAATAAATCAGAGAATGTGAATTTTATAGTTGACGGCTTCACAACAAAACACATTCACTTTCACACACGCGTGCCCACGTACTTCCCCACTAAGGTATGAAGTAATTACTGCATGAATATTTGAATAACATGTAAATAAGTGACGATTAGCTGTGTGTGCTGTGTGTGTATGTTATTATGTTTACATGTGTACCTGACATGGATTGTTAAAGACATACTACAAATGAAGCTCGTGCCCACACAATCATGGCACTAGAATTAAATGCGGCCATCTTACTTATAGTTTAGTCCGTTTATATACACGTTTTTAAATCGCAGACATTGTTTTCTTAACGGTTTAACTGTATGCTTTTTTGTATAGAGCTGCTTTTTTCTTTGTTTGATTAAAATGTTTTTTCATAGTTCAAGTGTTTAAGTCTTGTAACATCGCTTCTCGCTCTTTTGACTTCGATTAAAGTGGCCTGTCCCGATAAATCTATTAGTTCAGGTCTATCTACGATAAGACTATACGAGTCACAGACGACCCGAGTTAGCACTAGATTTTGACATTTTGCCATTACAAGTATGTCATATGTAAGTATAATCAACATCAACAACAACAATGGAGTTGCGCCCATTCATGATCCATCTACGGCAAAATGAAATCATGAGCCCCACACTTTTCAGATACAGCCAAGTCACTAACAATCTCAATCAAAATATCAGATAAAGATGGACCATCATCAAGACCAACGGCCACATTTATGGCCACATAATCCACAGTCTAATCAGCCCGCACCAGATCCTGCGACCCACACCTTCATTGTAGCAGATCTAAACAACACTAAAACACAACATGGACCCAACACACTTGAGCTATCCATGTACAAGAAAGATACTGTATGTGGCACTGCGATGACGAAATAGTGTAATGTTGGTCATAGATACGCGATAGGTAGTGTAGGTCAACTAGACATTGGTCAAGCAGAACCAATATAATGCAGTGACGAACTGACCATTTACGTGAGATGATCAGCTGACCACTGAAATATCAGTTGCGAGTTGGATGTAGATATCGTTAGAAGATTGTTAGAGTTTTCAGAGGAAAAACTATGTGACCATTTACGAGAGATGATCAGCTGACAACTGAAACGAGTTAGGGGATTATTGGAGCGTTTAGGGATCAATCGCGGATAAGCGAGTAGTAGCGGAGATTGATATTTGTGCGAAAAAGCATTTGAAATCAGACTAGAGACCGAATATTATTATGAGTTGTGTAGAGTAAGAGAGAATAGAAAATTTATTATATGCAAATAAAGCAACATATTAATTATATGTTTATCGCAAGTATCAACTAATAACATGGTCATTACAAGGCATACCAGGATCCCATCTATTGTAGGAGAACTAAACAACAATCCACACATCATAGAAAACGTCCAACTATCTTTATTAACTTATCTTCAGGCAATAATGGTATATATCTTATTTTAATATTGGGTGCTCTAAAATAAATATATATTATTTTGGTTTGGTGTTTTAAACGAGCAGTTCACAATTACTTCCCATATTTATTTTTCCAAACAAACTACGGGAGACAACTCAAAGACACAAAATCCGACTAATAGTTAAATAAACCAAATTGAATAAAAAATAATAAATTCATTTGATGATTGATCCATTGATATTAATTTGTTTATTATAAGCTATCTAAACATTATTTTCTTACATTGAACGGTGAATAAACGCTTATGATACATTTAAAAAGCTAACATATGATACTTATTTCATGTAGATTTCAAAGATATGTAATTTAACAATTAAAACAATATTGGAATCCTGGAATCAGGCTTTCGCTAAAAAATTTGTTTTTAACTAGCTGATCTGTATCTGATGTGCATAAATCTGCCTCAAAATATTATGAGCGAAAAGATTAATCTGAGGCTGTAAAATTCTGACATAAGTGAATGAGAAATAGAATATCTCTTCTAACTCAGTTGAAAAGAACCGATATTAGATTTAATTAAGTTGATGGTAACCGAGAGATCGTTTATTTTTACATAAGTTAAGCTACTTGTATGGATGGGTGGAGGGGGGTAATAAGTTTGTTGTTACACAGTGTAACAAACTTATTGCTACATAAATACAACGTACACATAAAAACGTTGTCTTTGTTGATTTTCATATAAAATACCAGCGTTGCTGTCAAGTGATATTGACAGAAACATTCGAATAACTTAGTATTTAAATAAAGTAAGGTAATTTGAAAAAAAAACCACAAAATCATGATTGTATAAGTACACATTATTGTAATATTTTTTCCACCTCATGCACTTTAAATACCAACCAAGACTATCATTTTAGCTAAAACAAATGCATTGTCTGGTGTTTAAAAAAAGTTGATGTATTCAGTCTCGATAAACAATATTTAGTTGGTTTAGTATTTACCAGAAAAGCTGGACAATATTGATGTCAAAACTTAATTTAAAAAATGCCACGATCTGTCAGCCCTTACTATTTTAAATTATTTCGTTATTATATAAATATTATTTTGTAAATCCATGCAAATATTTCAAACCTCCCGTTCTGGGAAACGCTTCCTAAATCACTGTTTAGTGAAAATACAACGTAGACATTTTCCACATAAGATAATTATAACGAGTTTCATTTCAAATAAAAATAAATAACTGAGAACTCAATCCGATGTATTATATTCTATTTTCTTCTTCTTCTTCGTTCTTAATTTTTAGTGTTGCAAAGGATCGAGCCTTATCTGCCTTTTTATCTGAGACTTTTTTTTTTCGAATTTATCAACCATGAGCTTTGTCGATTATGCTACCATCACAATTAAGGATTACGTGTCAACTGGTTATACGCCATTGAGGCCATTGACTCCGATTTCAGCCTACTTTTCTTTTTGGATTTGCTTCCATAGCCTTTGTCCAACCAAGAACAAACTACAAGGCAGCAGTTGTTTAATTTTGGAGTTGTCTCTCCTAGAAGAGTGGCTGTCCCCAGCTAACGAGCCTCATCTGCCCGAGGGTTTGAACTCAAGACTTTTCAGTTTAGCAACCATGAGCTTTACCGACTCGACCACGCCGTCCCCTAAGTTGTATAAAATGTCTACAATTCGATAATAATTTGGGTCTTTTTTTTCCTTCCTCGGGGTAGATAATAGTGTTAATGACCCAACACACCTCATCGAGACATTATATTGTAGTTTAAGTCAGGGTTATCATGTACGGTCAACAGTATCAGTGTCGTCACGTGGTCATCATGTGGTCACACCTTCACACTGGTCATTAGCAGATTAAAACACCAGCAACACTGACACGGGTAGAGGAGATTAGCCAATAGTTAATGCAGGAGTTAACGACGACTAATCTGGTTACGTTAGAACCCGATTGGATTAATATAAATTAACGAGAAAAATGGCCCGTTGAGGAAGGATACACCGGGCGCTAGGTTGATAGTGCTGTCTCTTTTCTCTAAACTAAAACCAACCCATCCCCCACACACACCTACCCCCAACCCCCAACCCCACCCCCCACCCACCCCACACACCCCACCCCCACCCACCCCCACCCCCACCCCTCTCCGGGGAGGAAAAAGTCTGAAAGAAACACTGGTGTCGCGCTTAGCCACTACCCGAAGAATTGCATTAAAGAAATTGCAAGAAAACCACTTTTTAGATTAAACACATTAATTGGGGGGGGGGCTCAGACGTTCTTACGCGGGGGGTGGGGCTTCGCCCCTACCTGAAGAATTATATGCAAGAAACTCTTCACGCAAACCATTTAGATTAGACAAAACTTCCTTTTTTTCAATGTTTACGCGAGAATCAATGACGTCATATTACTGTGTGCACTCTCTGGTTTGAGATTATTTTCTACTCTGTGCTAAATGTGTCGACGTCATAATTCGTTTTTCGAAATACTGTGCATGTTTTTAATTTGCTTGTGTTTTCTCTAGAGCGTTCTTGTCAGACAGAGCGTTCTTGTCAGACAGAGCGTTCTTGTCAGACAGACAGCGAAACTATTATATAGAACGAGAAAAATGGCCCGTTGAGGAAGGGTACAACGGGCGCTAGGCTGATAGTGCTGTCTCTTTTCTCTAAACTAAAACCAACCCACCCCCCCACACACCACCCCCACCATCCCCCCACCCCCCACCCCCCACCCCCCACACACCACCCCACCCCCCACACCCCACACCCCCCACACACCGCCCCCCCACCCCCCACCCCTCCACCCCACCCCCCCCCCCCCAAAAAAAACATGTCTACCGTCCCATTCAACGAAATATAATTATATACTTTTTCCAGTGTCCACCCCCTCCCAGAAAATTCTACCCCCCGCCCCCGAAAATTTCAAGTACCCCCACCCCTCTCCGGGGAGGAAAAAGTCTGAAAGAAACACTGAAACCAACCCACCCCCCCACACACCACCCCCCACCCCCCCACCCTCCCACACCACCCCCCCACACACCACCCCCCACCCCCCCACCCTCCCACACCACCCCCCCACACCCCCCCCCCCTCCACCACCCCCCCCCCCAAAAAAAAACATGTCTACCGTCCCATTGCAAGAAAACCACTTGTGGGGGGGGGGGGTGGGTTGGTTTCAGTGTTTCTTTCAGACTTTTTCCTCCCCGGAGAGGGGTGGGGGTACTTGAAATTTTCGGGGGCGGGGGTAGAATTTTCTGGGAGGGGGCGGACACTGGAAAAAGTATATAATTATATTTCGTTGAATGGGACGGTAGACATGTTTTTTTTTGGGGGGGGGAGGTGGAGGGGGGGGTGCAGGGGTGGGGGGTGGGGGGTGGGGGGCGGTGTGTGGAGGGGGTGGTGTGTGTGGGGGGTGTGTGTGGGGGGGGTGGGGGTGGTGTGGGGGGGGTGGGGGTGGTGTGTGTGGGGGGGGGGGGTGTTGGTTTTAGTTTAGAGAAAAGAGACAGCACTATCAGCCTAGCGCCCGTTGTACCCTTCCTCAACGGGCCATTTTTCTCGTAAATAAATAATACTCGGTGGGCGGGGAGACAATTCAAATAATTTTTAAAACATGTATGTCCTTTAATCTATAGTTACTAACAATCTTCGTCATTAAATGAACAATCTACTTCATTAAATGACATGTGACGCTTTGTTTTCTAACATCTACAAGTGTCAACGTGGCTTTACACTTTTCTAATTATATTTTCATTTTCGCGACATAATCTTGTTCTAAAAATTGCACTATTGACTGTTAATGTTCTCTCTTGTGTGAGATCATATTTGTTAAAATCAAATGTTTTGTTTTAATCTAATTTTAGATTCTTCTTAGTCGACCTAGATTGGGTAGACTAGTATCATGGGTGGAGTAGACTTGTGTCATGGGTGGAGTAGACTGGTGTTATGGGTGGGGTAGACTGGTGTCATGGGTGGAGTAGACTGGTGTCATGGGTGGAGTAGACTGGTGTCATGGGTGGGGTAGAATTATGTCATGGGTGGAGTAGACTGGTGTCATAGGTGGAGTAGACTGGTGTCATGGGTGGAGTAGACTGGTGTCATGGGTGGAGTAGACCGGTGTCATGGGTGGAGTAGACTGGTGTCATGGGTGGGGTAGACTGGTGTTATGGTGGGGTAGACTGGTGTCATGGGTGGAGTAGACTGGTGTCATGGGTGGAGTAGACTCATATCGATGTACATATAAATGTACAAAGTTGCATATTTTCTACTTTAGTTCATTTGAAATGTATCCCTACCCCATAGTATTCAATATAATGTCGCCAATTTAAAAAAAAAAATTAATCTGGTGCAAATAAGTATTTACCAATACTTTTTTTCCTTGTTTGGAAATCTTACAAGGGAAGTAAATACATATTATATAGACCATGTTGGTAAATGAATTGGAAACAACATAAAACAGACATACTAATTGATTTATGGAATATAACACAATCAACATCAACGTGATTCAAACAATATGCAAAAAACGGCAGATTTGCGTTTGTTTTATATTTTAAATTTTACTGTAATTTCAAACAAAAACACAACAGCTTTGTTTTAATTCATTTGAAAGATACGCGACAATCAATATTGTACGAGTTCAAAGTTCGATGAGTTATTTTCCCTATTCATTTCAAAGACAATAAATTAATAATCCTGATTTGATTTTTTGTAGAAAGCAGCCGGGCGTTGCTATTGAAAGGTTATGTGAAAAATGTGATGGAAAATGTGTCATATGTGACTCCTATGTCAGACCTTGCACACTTGTTAGAATATGTGATGAGTGTAATTACGGATCTTATCAAGGCAGATGTGTCAGTTGTGGAGGGCCAGGGGTCTCAGATGCATACTATTGCAAGGAATGTACGATCATGGAAAAAGATAGAGATAGATGCCCAAAGATTGTAAATCTAGGAAGTGCTAAAACAGATTTGTTTTATGAAAAAAAAAATATGGGTTTAAGAATAGATAGTATAGAACTGAGGCATTTTATTTTTTCATCTTTCTACCTACATCATCTTTTAATCATTATGTTATTGTTTGTATATGAAAAATAAAATATGAACAATCGAAAAAAAAAATAATTAATTAAACATAAAATAATTATTTTAAAAAAGTTTGATCTTGAGTATTACAACTTTAACTTAAACTTACAACTATCAGTTCGGTGGCCAGTTTCTTCCAAGTATCTCTCTTCCCCCCCCCCTCCAAACGAAATATAATTTATATAGAATTATATACAGATTTCAAGTGACCCCCCCCCCCTTCTAACGAAATATAATTTATATAGAATTATATACACATTTCAAGTGACCCGCCCCTCCGAACGAAATATAATTTATATAGAATTATATACATATTTCAAGTGACACCCCCCACCCCTACCCCGAGGAAAAAAATCTAAAAGAAACACAGGCAGACAATATACACTTAAGGTCCAAGTTTGCTCTCAAATTGTTCTTCACGTATTTCATTCTTAAAAATGTTTGTCAACACAGGTATATTGTTCCAAAATGTGAAAGGTATTTTGATGCGTAAGTTTTAATATTAGGAAAGTATTCCATGGGCAAAAACTTATGAAAACCCACCCGCCTTTTTTTAACTTGACTAAGAGTGTCATTTTCAAACAATTCAATGACCTCCAGCTGCAGTTCATCTTGGCAACTGGCCACATTTTCTTCAGATGGGTTTTGAAATTCAATTACCTCCAGCTACAGTTTATCTTGGCAACTGGCAACATTTTCTTCAGATGGGTTTTGAAATTTCAGCTGGGGGTCTTTGACGTGGGGAACTTAGCTGTTGCTTGAGCCATAAAGACCTTGCACTGCTGAAAGTGCGTCGAGTTGTTGGCCTGTACTTGTACCAAAACATGACAAGTTTGGATTTGAAGGCCTTACGCTGGGTATATAGATCAGAAACTATGTTTCCTTCTCTTGAAGTCTTTTGGAGGCCACAATTTCTATACCCACTCTTCATCAGATATTAATGGCTGTTGTTTGCCTTTACTTACCAGGCAGCTATTTCCTTTCTTAACTTAAATACTCTGCTCAGAATTTGTTCACAACTTTGCCATCTAACTGCTGTGTAATATGGTAAATCTTGAGATTTTGTGTTTGTTTCTTTCGACATGTCTCTGAACTATCGATGGTTGAGCCCATGTAACCTTGTTAAATTCACCATCTTCACCACACGATTCAGTACACCGTTTATGTCCATATATTTAATACACAAAGGTTTCTGGAGAGTAATACCGTGCAGGAACATTGGTTGTAGAATGTTTTGCTCATTTGCTTGTTCAACCAACCATTTTCCTCCATCAACAGTCAGGTAACAAGTTAGTCTAGTCCAATTTATAATCAGCAAATATTTTTTTTTCTAATTCATTGAATATATCATATCCAGTAAGAGTGCCAAACATGTTATGTAGAGAAGCCAGCTGTTGTATTATGTTCATGACTTTTTTTTTTATTAAAATATATTGAAAGGCTAAGAAAAGAATACATTTGTGTTTTTGTTATTTTTTTTATTTTTTTTTACCGTGTGTAATGTTGTTAGCAACCCTAAAATAGCGTTGTTGTCAGCACGGGTCAAATATTTGCATCAAACAACACGCCGTTTTCTTATGATCATAGATAACTGCCACACACACCCACCACACCCATCTGTTTAATCAGCTTAAATTCTGTTTAAAAAAAAGTAATGGACACATGTACAAATGAGATCCATTAGTTGTAAAATCAAGACATACATTTTGTGGCCTGCAATTCTAAAGGTAGATCTGAATCTAGATCTAGAAATTCTAGATTTAGATCTACGGCAAAACTAGACATAGACAGATGTAGACCCTACCTAGATCTAGAATCTATTCCAATAATACATTTCTATACTAAACTATTTCAGGCCTTCATTACTTTATTGAAATCTTTATTTGTTTAGCTATGCACTTGGCTAATATATATATATATATATATATATATATATATATATATATATATATATATATATATATATATATATATATATATATATATATATATATATATATATATATATATATATATATATATATATATATATATATATATATATATATATATATATATATATATATATATATAAAGCAAAGTTGTCGGGTGCCCTAACGGGTACATCCCGGCACCACAGCCGCTTCAAATTTTGGCAGGATGCTGCCTTGGGGCGACAGAACACGGGGGCCGGTGGCGGTTGACCGAAAAGTCCACGATGAGGGGGTCAAAACTGACCTCGACTGACCGGCGCCTTATATGAGCTATATATCGAAACAAAATCCCATGTAGAAACAACAATTTCTCTAAAATTAGCGTTACTGTTTAAACGTAAGCACTACACATAACAGCCAATCACTAATTATTTAAGCATTCAAATTCTCAATGCTTTTGAAAACCTAAGCAAAGCTAGGCAGCATGCCTAGTATTACCAAGAAAAGGTTTTCAATGTAGAGAATGATATGTTCTTTGTAATGAAAAGGGAAAATACACATACAGATCAGGAATAAACCAATAATATTGATGAAAAATTATCTTCGCGTATCTTTTAATTGTTAAAAAAAAATATACTGATATTTACTATTGCAATAATATAAATATTTAAAATTTGCGACGATCGGACACCGACATCTTTTATAATCATTTTAAAATCATTTTAATGCGGTTGTGTGTAACATTAGGTAGACATTATAATGTTGGTCTTTCTCTAAACACAAACATTTGAGACACATAATAAAACTGCTTTCCAAGAACATTTTACCTGCGGAAAAAAATAGAAAGTCATGTGTATTATAATATTTGATGTGCGTCTCCAATAATTCCAGAAAAAAACATTTTATTTTAATAGACTTTTTTTTTCTAGCAAGAGAAAGTAGGCTACATGTAATAGCTAGGTTGGATAATAAAAATTCTGTATTCTATCTTTGTCCGATAACGAAGTAGAGAATTTTTGCAGCATTGTTGAAACCGACTTCATCTTTTGTTTTTGAAAAGAGTAAGCAAACTCGATAAAGTTTTCCTTAATTGGCAAATACAAAAATACTCCAAAAAAAAAACACGCATTCTCCTAAACTTATTAGACTTTTTCTACAACTTGCTTTTTTGTAAATATGCATTTACTCTACATGTCCTACTTTAAAAATTGTTTAATATTTTATTGTGTTACGTCATTTACATAGCTAGTGATATAAACTTTATGAGATTCGTTTCCCTTATAATTATAGGATTTAAAAATAGAGAGTAATTAATAAACTGTATTATTATTGTAAAAATACAACATTATTTTTTTTTAAAGTTACATTCTTAGCTACAATGATATATAACCCTATAATAGCATGTAACATTAATCAAAATATAATATTTTCTTTCAAGATATGTTAAACTATTAGCGGGTTAAGCATTTGCTTAATATAAAATATCTTAAACTGGCGAAATTCGAAGAAGTAGTCGTGAGGTTGATTGCTTTAGTCAAACATCAAAGTGTGGTATGGTTGTATGGCTTCTGTTTACACTACACCCAAAGATAACACCAGCCGTACCAGAGATTATTTGTAAAACGTTTCTACAAAGACACATAAACATTTTAGTTGCAATTCCATGTTGAAAACATATCAGAACTGCAGGACCACATGCCACTGGTCAAACTAATGCAACCAACGACACGTAAACACAACATGATCAGAACGTGTAAGCTGTAAGAAATTAGTTTTTCGTTCGTTTCAAAATATGTGAGTTTTTTTTTTTCTTCAAAATATTGTGTACACATAGATGCTCAGTTGACGGATTGTGTTCATATTAATTTTTAGTTGACTACATTTATCAACATACATGTTCAGTCCGTTTTTTTTCATCGCTCGTTTATGTGATATATTTTAATATACGATATGACTGTTGCTTACGTATCCGCCAGACGCAACCGCAGGCGTTGACTAAGTGAATTGAAAGCTTTGTATTCTATTCTAGACATACACTTGTTTTAGTTTAATATTATTATTCTTCTATTAATTTATTTTTTTTAAATTAAAATATTTAATGAGAGAAAAGGTCTGTATTGCAGCACCGTTGTTTAATCGACTTAGTCGCATGTCTTTGAAAAGCGTAAGCAAACGCACTACGGTTTTCAAAAAAATGGCAAAAACAAACCATTGCTAGAAACAAAGACACACTCACCTAAACAATTCATATTTACTTTTAAAATTATTTTTGTAAATACTAATTTACTGTGCATATCCGTCTTAATTGTTTAACTAATTGCTATTTTTTTAAAAATCATGTATAGACTAGTGATATAAATTATAATTGTATTCTTTCCCTTAGATAAAACAAATGAATAAATGGGAAGTAATTACTAACTGTTTTTTTTTTCATTGTTAAAAATATACATTTAAAACAAAAAATGCATAGGGTATTTTAGGAAAAATGTATATAGCCCTTTAATAATTGCAACAAAAAATAAAATATAATTTGTTCATTTTAGATATGTTAACCTCGAGTTGTGAGCGGGTTATACATGTTCAGAACGTGTAAACTATCCCTACGGCAATGTATCGATCCTAAGCTGACTTTCTATGAAACGATTAAGTTTTATTTAGACCCCGAATGTATACCAGCCTCATCTCTAATGATAACTTTAAAAAATTGCCAAAACTAACTAAGGTGTGTAGCAAGATGATCTCTTTAGATATAGTGACAAGCACAACCACTCAAACGACTGTCAGGTTTCCATAAAGAAGTAGCTGTTGTTTTTGTTATTGTAAACAGTCCGCCCTGTTCCATGTTTAAATAGACCATACGAATGCATGGGCCATGAGATAACACCATTAGTTAACAAGTAACTAGTTTTTCATTCATTTCAAAATATTTTTTATCCTACGTTTTCATTGTTGTTCTAATTTTTTTTCGTTGTATTGCCTTAGTTTATTCTTAGGCATAAAACCTAACCTTTGTATAATGTATTTGCTTTTACTCCTTAATATTTACGCAATGGAATATACACGTCCATCTTATCATATAAGTCTACAATAGTGCCATAATGCTTAGCATCTTTTGTTGTTGGCTCTTGTACATCCAGTAGGTCAACTCGCTTTCAACATTTAAAATACATTATATTGATGGTATTATAATTTCATATATTTGGCATTCATCAGCTACATCAAACGTTACAAAGAGTTGGTTGATCACTTCCCCCATATGTTGTCACAGCTCTCCCTATGATACAGACATGTGGATAACAACAAGGGTCTTCTAGTGAACTTTAACTTTGTTAATAACGGTTTCTTGTTTCTAGATTTTGATTGTTTAGAAGTTAGGTAACGTGTCTAATTGAAATCAATTATTTCACAATATAGGGCTAGAAGATTAAACACAGACTAAGACACGCATAACCAATTATTATACCAATTAATAGATTCAAACTAATACATAATAACATAGTTTACGTACATATACATAGTATGCATACAATCATTTTCTTTTCATTACAGTTCATAGTAATATCATATCATTTATGTTATTTTTTCTTATTAAAATGAACTTGTAACAATGATTCCACTGGGTTTGGAGCGTTTTTTTTTTAAATAAAAATAAAAATAATGTAGTTTTCTTTCAAATTATAAAGACAAAAAAAAAGTAAGCAACTAAACAAAGTCAAGCATTGAGTTGTAACATGTCATCTATTTACATAAAAAAAATACGTGGAGTATTATTTTGTTCCAGGTGTAGTAACTGTGTTTTCTAATCTTACTAATTTTAAACAAAACACACTCTTGAGATCACACTTTTATCAAACGAAAGTTTATTGTCGATGTATAGTGAAAATGATGGATCACATATAGATAGTTTGTGCCCGCTGTGTAATTAAAAAAAACAAAAAACACCCACATTTGAAGTATTATAAAAGCAAATAAACGAAGTATAAAATGAAGACACAGTTTGCAAAGCAGAATAGCATTATACCGACATGTTACACCAGTGGCGTAGCAAGGATCGTCTCAAGGGGGGGGCTCCAATTTTTACCCGGGGGCACATTTTCGATTTGCACCCCCACTTAAACTTTCGATTGGTACCCCCCCCCCCCCCCCCTCAAACTTTCGATTTGCACCCCCACTTAAACTTTCGATTGGTACACCCCCTCAAACTTTCGATTTGCACCTCCCCCTCAAACTTTCGATTTGCAACCCCCCTCAAACTTTTGATTTGCACCCCCCTCATACTTTATATATATATATATACCGAGGGGTCTATGGGGGGTTATGACCCCCCTAACCCCCCCCCCCCCCCCCCCCCTGCCTACGCCACTGTGTTACACTGTGTTTAAAATACGAATGTTAAAATAACCAAGGTTATACTTTTCAAATGCATGTCTCTATTAAGGATAGGCACCACGGATATATATAATTTTTTTTTATTTGACACATTTCTGGGTGTTAAATAAGTTCATATGTTTATAGTTGTTAAACTATAGTAAAAAATAATATATAGCCGTCAGTAGTTGTTTTGGTTGCCATGTAAACCGCGAAAAGGTGTGAAAACTAATACCTTTTTAAGGAGCTATAACTTTGTTCCCATTAGAGATTTTTAAAAGCGGATGAAAGATTTAGATAACTCAAACCAAACTATACATTTCTAAGTTTACTCATTGCGATAGCCCGTACTCAATTTTTAATACAAATGTTTACGTAAATTTATATGCAAAAATTAGGGGGTGGTACCATATAAATATCAATATTTCCTAAAGTATTGTAGTAAACTTAATGTACATACGTAGTTTTGTAGAATGTATAATGCTGAATGCACATGGCATGTTATAGTCTTTTATGACAAAGAGTTCAAAAGCCTTAGCGATTTGATTGTTAAATTTTGAGTAAAAATGCAAAGTTGAGAAAACGTGAAAAGAAGAGCGGAATAGGGGCACTGTGCGTTTTCTCTTAGAGAAAACAGAAAAAAACGTCTTGTTATATGTGGAAGAACCATTTGACTAATAAAATACGCTTTGATTTATGTTGTAAGTTGTGGACAGATTTTTCAATGTAAGCAGAAATTATGTATACAACAGGTAATGAATGTATGACCATTAAGTTTTACACATCCTATCAATCGAGCGGTATCATCAAACCAGATCAAGTTTTGTTTCCTAGCCGGTCTTCTCACTTCAATACAATGTCTTTCTCTAATTAAATTGTAGCTTACACAAGTTTATTGCCTTATGATAATAGCCTACTACACAGCATTGGGTACAACGCTTGGGGCTAGACACGCCCCTCCGCCCCACTTATATATATATATACATATATATATATATATATATATATATATATATATATATATATATATATATATATATATATATATATATATATATATATATATATATATAGGTTTAATTATGAAAAAAATATTTATTCAAATAAAAATATACATTAAAGTATTTTATCTAGCTCTGCTGGGATAATACAATCAGTAATCAAAGTAAATGACTTTAAATATTGAATATCATTTACAACAGTTTCGCCTTGCATGCCCTTTGAACGTTTGTTTAAACCTGGCTCATAACTTTTTTTCAGTTTCAAAAACGCTTCTAGGTTTTTATTTGTTAGTTGGCTTCTATACTTTGTATTATATTCATGCAAGAAAAAAAAAAACGCTTGCTCGCATGAATATGTTGACCCGAAGATCGTCAGCAATCCAAATGCCAATTCTTCACCTTACTATAGCATCCTGCAAGGCTATTCCATGCGTCACATAGTAGGACCTCAACTCGCGGCATTTCTTTTAGAGCTGTCCAGTTGTACAGTGAAACGTGCATGTTTTACTGGACCTCCAAAACATCTAACTTGCTCTTGAGATCTGTGAACGTACCGCTCTACGAATGTTTGATTTTCAAATCTAGCTTTTTAATTTGAAGCGAACCAGCATCAATTCCAAATAGATCAAAGTTAATCTCATCTGTTTTTGTGTTGAGAGAATCTACTATGTACGTCAGAGTACTTGAATTTGTTTTGAATTGCTTAAATCTCTCAGTGAACCCATCCTTCATTTTGTTTATAGCAATGCTGAAGTGATTCATGTTAATAGTAGCGTTGGTTTTATCATAATTTTTTTTTTCATAATTTTCGAAATAAAGTAATTTACCACTTTCCGGGTCTTCAACAAAATGAAGTAATTTTCTTTTCGAAACAATCATCTTATTCAAGCAAGGCATAGGCTGGGTTTCCCTTCCCATGTAGTTTTAGACTGGCATGCTCGTTTTGTTTCTTTGTGATCTCCACCATGAAGTTGAATGTTGTAATTTGGGATAGACAATAGGAAGTACATTGACATATGGAGTAAATATATATTAATAAAATAGCGAGTTTATGTTTATTATTTTATCGTTCATTACTGAGTGTTGCAGAACAATATTTTTATGATTTTTGAACATAAAATAAAACAATTATTAATTTGTGTATTGAGCTGAAGAGCCGCATCTCGACATCAAAAGGCTCGCGAGCAGCAGGTTGCCGACCCCTGGTATACACCATTTGAGACGAGGTATTAAGATTATGTATAGGCCTATTTATCTTAAACTTTTACTCAACATGATTGTTAGAATCTTCAGCTTTTAAACGATATTATCCCAAGGTCTCAAATTTGAAATAAATTTTTGATATGGTTTAGCTTGTGGGCACTGGATGAAAGAATGACTATAGATTTTTCTTTTTAAATAAATACTTTTTGAAATATCGTTTGAAAAAAACGTCATATAAATGGGACTCTAGCCATGTAAATTTATTGAAATCTAGCATCCATCAAAGTAAATAACATTTGGAAATAAGTAAAGCTGTGACTGGAACATTTAATTAAGATATAATGTACAGTTGGCGAATAGTGATCAAATACATTTTAGTTGACTGGATGTATCAATATACATGTTCAGTCCGTTGTTTTTTTTTTCATCGCGTGTGTATGTAATATATTTTGTTAACATACGATATTACTGTTGCTTACGTATCCATCAGACGCAACCGCAGGTGTTGACTAAGTGAATTGAAAGCTTTGGATTATATTCTAATCTAGACATACACATGATTTTGTTTAATATTATTATTCTTCATTTTATTATTTTTTTTTAATTAAAATATTTATGAGAGTTATTGACCATGTCGTGTCACTGTTGATTAATTGACTTATTCGCATCTCTTTGAAATACGTAAGCAAACTCAATAACGTTTTCAAAAAAAGGCAAAAACAAACAATTTCTAAAAACAAAGACACACTCACTTAAACAATTTATATTTTCTAATAAAACGACTTTTGTAAATAATAATTTACTGTGCATGTCCGTCTTAATTGTTTAACTAATGGTTATTTTTTTTAAAATCATTTATAGGCTAGTGATATACATTGTGTTTGAATGATTTCCCTTATAAATAAAAAATGATTAAATGGGAAGTAATTATAAACTGTTTCTTTATTGTTAAAAATACTTTAAAACAAAAATACATTTTTAGCTAAAATGTCTATAGCCCTATAATATTTTTAGCAAAAAATAAAATATAATTTGTTCATTTCAGATATGTTAACCTCGAGTTATGAGCGGGTTATACATGTTCAGAACGTGTAAACTATACATACGGCAATGTATCGATCCTAAGCTGACTTTCTATGAAACGATTACGTTTTATTTAGACCCCGAATGTATAACAGCCTCATCTCTAATGATACCTTTAAAAAATTACCAAAACTAACTAAGGGGTGTAGCAAGATGATCTCTTTAGTTATAGTGACAAGCACAACCACTCAAACGACTGTCAGGTTTCTATAAAAAAGAAGCTTTTATTTTTGTTACTCATTTTCATGTTTAAATAGACCACAGGAGTACATGGGCCATTAGATAACTTCGTTAATTAACAAGTAACTAGTGTTTCTTTCGTTTCAATTTTTTAATCCTATGTTTTAATTGTTGTTCTATTTTTTTTTCGCATGTATTGCCTTAGTTCAGGGGTCGGCAACCTGCGGCTCGCGAGCCGCATGCGGCTCTTTTGATATCAAGATGCGGCTCTCCAGCTCCTTGAACAAATACTAATAATCTTAATAAAAAAAAATATTTGAAATGAAAAAAATGTTAGTGGCTCTTTAAAACCAGGGAAATTTTGAAAATTGTAACTTTTGGCTCTTCCGCTTCAAATGGTTGCCGACCCCTGCCTTAGTTTATTCTTAGGCATGATATCTAACCTGTGGATAATGTATTTGCCTTTACTCTTTAATATCTACGCAATTGAACACGTCCATTTTTTCATATAAGTCTACAAATGTGCCATAATATTTAGCAGCTTTTGTTGTTGGCTCTTGTATATCCAGTCGGTCAACTCGCTTTCAACATTTAAAATACATGATGTTAATGATATTATAATTTCATATATTTGGCAATCATCAGCTACATCAAACGTTACAAAGAGTTGGTTGATCACTTCCCCCATATGTTGTCACAGCTCTCCCTATGATACAGACATGTGGATAACAACAAGTGTCTTCTAGTGAACTTCAACTTTGTTAATAACGGTTTCTTGTTTCTACATGTTGCTGAGTCTGACGAAGGGTTAGCTGCCTCATTGAACTCAATCGTTTTTAACAATACAGATATAGTAGATTTAAGGCAAGCATTAAAAACTTACTAAACAATTAATATATGCAAACTCTAATAAGCATAATAAAATATGTGTATTTTCTAAAATGAAAAATAGTAGAACATGTATAAGCATGCCATCAATAGTGAAAAGAATTGCGTTTATAATCAACTTTGGCGTATTTATAAAGAAATAAAATAAATAAAGTTTAACATTTAGTTCTCTCACATTGTAAAGATAAATAAAAAAAAAAAAAAAAAAATTTAGCATGTCATAAATCATTCACTTGTATGTTCTACTGTTAACGCCCTCACAACAAAAAACGCACATACACTTTCACACGCGCTTGCCCACGTACTTTACCATACATATATAAAGTAATTACAACATGTGTGTTTGAAATGCATGTTTTGAAGTGAGCTATGCTATGTGTGCTGTGTTTGTATGCTATTTTGTTTTCATGTGTAGATGACATAGATTTTAAAAGACGAAATACAAAAAGGTCTACAGTGTATGTAACATTTTACACATATCATTCCGTATGTATTGATTATATGTTTATCGCAAGTAACAACTAATAACTTGGTCATTACAATGCATGCCAGGAACCCATCGAGTTTAGGAGAACTAAACACAATCCACACAGCATAGAAAACTTCCAACTATCTTCATTAAACTAGTGAAACCTGTTTTACTCTATGGAGCCGAGACATGGAGAATAACTGCTATAAATAAGAAGAAAATACAATCATTTATAAACGCATGTCTCAGAAAGATCCTGCGAATTCGCTGGCCTAAAACCATCAGAAATGATGTTCTATGGCAACGGACAAATCAACTGCCAGTGGAAGTAGAGATCCTCCAGAGAAAATGGAAATGGATTGGCCACACACTCAGGAAGCCTGTATCCAGCATAACAAGACAGGCCCTCACCTGGAATCCACAAGGCAGGAGGAAGAGAGGCAGACCAAGAAAGACCTGGAGACGTGACCTGGAAGAAGACACCAAGAAGATTGGATACACCTGGGGACAGTTGGAGAGACTAACCCTGGACAGAGACGTTTGGAAAGCTCTTGTCAGCGGCCTATGTCCCAGTAGGGACGACAGGCAAACATGACATGATCTTCATTAACTCATCTTCAGGCAACAAAGTTATATGTATTATTTTAATTTCGGTTGCTCTAAAATAAATATATATTATTTTGATGTGGTATTTTAAACAAGCATTTCACAATTACTTCCCATATAAATTTGTCCTCACAAAAAACGGGAGACAACCCAAAGACACAAAATCCGACTAATAAATAAAAAAAAAAAACATATTTAAATAAAAAACATAATACATTCAATCGATGTATGATATATTGACATTAATTTAGTGTATTATAATGTACCTAAATATACTTTGCTGACACTGAAGATTGAATAAATACTTTGGTACATTTAAAAAACTAATAACTGGTACTTTTTAATATAGATTTTAAAAATATATATATTAAACTAAGACTAAGTTTAATTTCTGTGAATGGTTGCGCAATAATTGTTTTAGTCAGCTGATCTGTATCTGATGTGCATACATCTGCCTTAAAATATTATGATAGAAAAGATTAATCTGAGGTTGTTAAATTCTGACATAAGCGATTCAGAAATAGTATGTCTTCTAACACAGTTAAAAAGAACAGTTGTATGATTTTACTAAGTTGATGGTAACCGAAAGATCGTTTATTTTTACATAATTGAAGCTACTTGTATGGATAGAGGGAGGGGGGTAGGGGGGCCATTATCTATGGTCATCGGGTGATTGCCTGTTGTGTAATGCTAATATTGACCCGTTTTTAAACTCGACAAGATTCAGCTGTATACTCGACTACACATAGTATATATATCATGTCATGTCGAATCACCGTATAAAAAAAATTGCACGCTATTCACAATTCAAGATATATGAAATATAATTCACAACACGACATACCCAACTCACGACATGTCCAAATCCGGATATACCAAACTTACATAATACAAAACTTACGATTTAAAAAACACGGAATATTCCCAAATCATGATATACCCACTAAAGTAAACCCAATTAACGATATAAGCAACTCACAATAAACGGGGATTTAAAAATATATTGTAAGCTTGATACACGCAATCAAAATTAAGACTAGAATATTCCATTCGTTAAAGTTGTGCTATTTTTTTTTTACATTTGAATCTTTAAGCTAAAAAGACGATATTAGCAAACATGTCACCAATTGCAGTTCACATGTCACCAACTGTATTCAACTTGTCACCAATTGTAGTCTAAAGGTCACCTATTGTAGCCAACATGCCACCATTATTATCCCTCGTGTCTCAAACAGTTGGATATGTGTAAAACGCAACATATTGCGCTGTCGTCTACATGAAAAAAAAAAACAAAAAACAAATATATATATATATATATATATATATATATATATATATATATATATATATATATATATATATATATATATATATATATATATATATATATATATGAAGGGCTCAGTGGAAAAAGTACTTAAGTGTATTTTGAGAGTTTTGAGAAAAATGAGTGCAAAGTTTTTAAATTGTTATTGAAATACCAAAACAGCTGATGCAGAGTAATCAAATTAAGCTACTTCGGTACTTTTTACCTGGCCCAAATTTACAGGGATGGTTAAGGGGGGGGGGGGTAGTCAAATAATATACCGGTCTTAACTCATTTTTGAAAAAAATGTAACTTAAGTACTTTTTCCACTGAGCCCTTCATATATATATATATATATATATATACTGACGCCCTATCTACCCGTACCTAACTCTTGTATGCCATATGAATAGTTAAAGTAGAGGTAAGACATGTTTGTGTTATGTTTTCTTTGGTATTTGTGTTTGCGTTTGCGTTTAGTTGTGTTCTGTTTCCAAGTTAGTCATTTAAAAAAGATTCACCATGGCGGAGCACGGGTATGCAAATAGTCTATAATAAATTGCGTTAGCTGACACGTTTGTGTCGCTCTTATATTAACTTGTTAAAGGCCATAATATCTAGACTTACTAGTTATTTGTTATTGTAATTGTGGTAACTGAACCTACTTAACATACAGCTGACGGATTTTGTTCACATAGATGTCCGAAAAAGCCAATCAGTCAGGATTGTATAACCATATTAATTTTAGTAACAGTCAGGATTGTATAACCATATTAATGTTAGTAACAGTCAGGATTGTATAACCATATTGATTTTAGTAACAGTCAGGATAAAGCAAACTCAATACAGTTTTATTTTATTTGCAAATACACAAATGTTCGAAAACGCAGCATGCTTTCACTACACATTTCATATTTGTTTACAGCTTGTTATTTTTTAAATATGCGTATACTGTACATGTCCGATTTAATAGTTTGTTTAATCCTTGTTAGCAACTCTGACACGTGTATAGGAAATAATCAACAGTTAATGTCGATGTTAACCATGTTTGATCTTGTTACGTGTGGTTATGTTTTACGAACATTACATATACTTAAAAGTAACTGATTGCTTGGTACTCAACAAAGTATTTAAGGTCAAAAAAAGTATATAATAATTCTCTGGGAATACAGTAACAGTCAATATCAGTAGTGGCGATGTTCTACCGGCTCACGTTTGAATCAAATAGCAAAATATTACATAAACAATGTAAACTATTATACGTTAATATCAAACACATTTATGCTATACCCAGTCGAGCATGAATCTAACCAGGGACTAAATACCACAATCTAACACCTCCAACCTTCACATAGACACACTACCCCAGACAACGCAGTTTAATATATCATTGAAATCTTGTTTACATGACGGTTGAATTAGAGGTACATCAGATGTACCCCCATATATTGACACACCTTATTCTATGCTGCTATGAAGTGATCAGCAACAACACGATTTTAACGTAGTATCTACATCAAACTTGTTAAATCGCTTTTTGTTTTCCTATACTTAGACAAGTTAGCCTATTGGTTATTTAAGTATTTTTTTCGAAACAGTCATCTTCTTCAAACAAGGCATAGGCTGGGTTTTCCTTTCCAAACAGTTTTACATTTAGCTCGTTTAGTTTCTTTGTGATCTTTACCATGAAGTTGAAAGTTTCAATGTGGGATAGGCAAGCTAATAAGAAGTACATTGAAATAGGGTGTAACTAAATATTTTAATATAATAGCGAGTGTTTATTGTTTATGTTATTATTTTATCGTTCATTACCGAGTGTCGCAGAACAATATTGTTATGAGTTTTGAAAACAAAATAAAATAATTATTAATATGTATGCGTGGAGCTGAAGAGACGAATCTCGACATCAGGTTGCCGACCCCTGATCTACGATGTTGATATAATACATATATATGAAATTTCATCAACCTTCGTATATACGAGAAAGTAAAAATGATTGGTAGATACTTATTTGCACGAAAAAAAAAACATTAAAAAATATGGGCACCATTGTAACGAATCATATGGATACATTTAAAAATAAGTAAAATACAAAGTTTGTAATTATATAAGATGCGTAGGCGTCACTTTTGGAGCTGGTCAAATGTAGCTCAATTTAAAGTTGTGTGTGTGTGTGTGTTCAATATGGCAGGCATTATGTTGATACAATCATTACTTAAGTTATTGAAACTGTCATTTAAAGTAATGGTCGAAGTAGTCGAGTGACTGATTGCACCGAATCTCTTCTCTGTATTTTGAATAAGATCAAAGTGTTCTATCTGTTAAGGATTATGTTCAGAGGTCTTAGCTGTAGCTTCAGTTTTTCCTAATGTTAATCAGTATACCATCTAAGCTGGTTGGAAATAAACCGGGAGTGATCTCCCCTAAACTTTCTCGAATATTCTTATATAAAACAACAGGGGATGGGAACTCGGGCTATAGACATGATTTTTAATCCATTTTAAATACTTAAAGTTTTAAACATTGAATAAAATCTCGTAGACAAAAGAATTGCACACCAAGTGAACGCCAATTAAAAACGTGCATACTAGTGCGCAATATTATTAGTACTTTAAAAATTTACATTAGTTTTTTGAGAAATCGGAAGTAGCATAAACTACTACTACCGGTCAACGGAAATTACTCAAAATTTAACAGAAGGTAGAAAATTAGATCTTTTACTCACACGTGAAACTTCATTTATCTATCTGAAATAGTACTTAAGTTATAGGCTTTTGAAAAATTCAAAGTAGAAAAAGTACCACTTCCGATTATCACTCAAAAGTTGATACGGATCTACGATTTTGATAAAATACTTATATATGAAATTTCATCAACCTAGCTGTAACCGTACTCAAGTAATCGTGTTTGCACACAGACACACAGACACACACACACACACACAGACATGAGGACAGAATTGCAAAGCCCATTTTTTCAGACTGGATTAGGCATAAAACCTTTAAATTTGATAAATCTGGATTGATAATTTTTGCCCGATTAAAATAAGTCCTCTATATATGAAGAAGGACTGAGGTGTAATACGGTGAAAATTGTTAAAATGTCAAGTGATTTTTGTGCACGATTACAATACTTTCTCTATACTTCGTATATACGAGAAAGTAAAAAAGGACGTACTACAGACGCGAAACTGGGATCAGAATTTTCAGATGATCAATTTTTTTGTGTAAGTATGTTTTGAAGAAATATGAATATTAACATTTTATAAACCAAAATTGGCGTTGTAAAAATGGTATTAATATTATCAATTCGGGATAGCAATTTAACTACCGGTTATTTCCCTTTACATCATTAATGAAAAGGGATAAAAAGCAAACCTTTATACTGTGTATATAAGGTTACCGTTACGTTGAATGTAACATTAACCTAAATAGACAATTTTCTTCATGCAGAAATTGGATATACGCATGTCTTGTTTAGACATGTCAATATGTCAGTGTGGACAATCGGACTAACATAAAACAGATACACTTAAATGTGTATTGCAATATATTTGTGCCATATGACATATGAGAACATTGTTCGAATTTGTCGAGCAATATTTCTGAGACGTACAATATGCATGTGAAACATACTTTTTTATATAAAAGCAATATCCCCCTGACATTGGACTGACCTGACATAACTAGGGGAGGGTAGGTTGGGTGATGTCTTCCTGCGCCGAATACTTTAATTCAGAGTTAAATCGTTTAACTAATTTTAAACGAAACATAAAATACAAAATCGCTACATTTTCTGTTGTTTGTCTGTTTCTTATTTGGTGAATTTAGTATTATTATTATTGTATCTCCCTTATACATTTGCAAAATAATAATTATAGTTTACAACTACAATAATTGCTAATACATTGTTTCTAGCCCCATGATAACATTTACGATCATTACAATTGGTATATGTTGTTGATACATGAACACGAGCTGTAGAAGTGAAGTTTGAAGCGGGTCACATATGTGATATCTATTGGCCTATAACTGAGATCTAGTAACATTAAATGATTTGTTGTTCAAGCTATATAAAGCAGACATAAACTAGGCAGAGTTACCAATCAGTTAACTCACAATGTGGAATTCAACACTTTTGTAAGCTTAGATGGTTAGGTATAAAACTAAACACACAAAAAAGTGCGTTTTAAATTTACAGAACTAAAGGCAGTTTCTTCAAAGATCAGTTTAATAAAAAAATGATTTTGTCGGTTTTTGATTGCCATTGTTGCATGTAATACACCAAAGTTGATATTGTCTTTTACTAATGTTTTTGTATTTACTAAATATTTGTCGAATCTTTTTTCATCTTGAATTGGTTAATTATTTGATATAAAGTACACTATTTTTTCTCAACCTATTGGAGTCTAAAATAGCAAGACTTACCAGTTATGTGTTATTGTAATTGTAGTAACTTAACCTGTTTGAAATACATCTTGACATACAACCCCAATGTACTTTTTATTTTATATATACTAGAATAAGGTAAACTAAATATCATGACACGAAAACTGAACAATCTATTCGAGTTTAAGTAATAAATGAGTTTGTATGGGAATTTTTGTTTAATTAAAATACATGTTCAGTTGAAAGATTGTGTCCACATAGATACTCAGTTAACAGATTTTGTTCATATAGATGTTAAGTTGGCGGGCTGTGCCCACAATTATGTTCAGTCCGTTTGTTTTTTTCATCGCCTGTTTATGTGACATATTTTGTTTACATATGATGTTAAAGTTGCTTTCTTATCCATCAGACGTAGCCGCAGGTGTTGACTAGATGAATTGAACCCTATGGATTCTATTTCAGACACACACTTGTTTTTGTTTAATAGTATTATTATTCTTTTTGTTGTTTTTTTTAATTGTTTTCAGGTTTATTTTTTCTTCCATACATTGATGGACAATGTAATGATTGCGAATTTCGTAAAGAATCAATTGTTTTTAGATTTAAATATTTTTAAGAGGTATCTAAGATTTACTAATAACGCTAATTACCAGACTTATTCGAGTGTCTATGAACAGTGTAAGCACACTCAATAAAGTTTTCTAAAATTTAAAAACACAAATAAAATTTAGAAACTAGGAAACATTCACCTAGCATTTCATATTTTCTTATAAAATTTTATTTTGTTTATATAAATTAATTGTGCATATTCAACTTAATTGTTTAACTTATGGTTATTTCTTTAAAATCATGTTTAAACTAGTATATGTTTATTATTTCCCTTGGTAAATAAGAACAATTAAAATGGGACGTAATTAATAAACTGTTTCTATATTGTTAAAAAACAATCCGTTTAAGAAAAAAGTACATTTTTAGCCATATAATAATTGTAACAATAAATAAATACAATATGTTCATTTCAGATATGTTAATCTTGAATTGTGAGCGGGTTAAACATGTTCAGAACGTGTAAACTAAACCTACGGCTATGCATCGATCCCAAGCTGACATGTTATTAATTGATTTAGTTTAATTTAAACCCCTGAATATATACCAGTCTCAGCTCTAATGATACCTTAAAAAAAAGACAAAACTAAATAGCAAGTGTAACAAGATGATCTGTTTAGATAAGTTGACAAGCACAACCACTAAAACGACAGACATGTTTCCATAAAGAAGTAGTTGTTGTTTATGTTACTGTAAACAGTCCGCCCAGTTCCATGTTTAAATGAAGCACACTATGATATGGGCCTGGAGATAACTTCACAAACTCCTTAGAATTATTTAGATATTTCACTCACACAATGAGAGCGAAGGCCTATATTTTCATTCGTTTCAAAATCGTATGTATCCTAACGTTTATAATAGTTTCAGAGGCAAGCGAGGGCGGGGCGGGGGGTGCGGACCTCACCAGGTGAAACGAAAAGCATATATATATATATATATATATATATATATATATATATATATATATATATATATATATATATATATATATATTCACTTTTTTGCATGGGGGGGATGACTCCACGCAGTGCAGAACCGGGTGAAACTCGACCTAGCGACGCCACTGAATAGTTATATTGTTATTTTTATTTATTTTTCGTTGCATTGTCTTATTTTATTCTCATGCATACAACATAACCGATGAGTAATGAATTTTCACTAATACTCGATTAATTAAGTAATGAAATATATTTTAGAATATAAGTCTACGCGATAATGTTTAGCAGCTTTTGTTGTTGGCTCTTCTACATTGACACCATCCAGTTGGTCAACTTTAAAATTTAAAATATATTACATTGTCCATATTATATTGCGTACAATCTTCTAAGTGGGTCAGTATACCTTCAGGCCACTGACCACTTTATTAGCAAAGTGTAACAAATAAAAATAACACTACAACACAACCTGGACCCAACACACTTGAGCTCTCCATATATAAGAAGTGTGTCTATGGCACTGCAATGAACCAATATTACAATATAGGTCATAGATAAACGAGGGGGTAGCATATCGTACGTCAACTAGACATTGGTCAAGTAGAACTAATATAATGCAGCGACGAACTGACCATTTACGTGAGACGAACAGCTGACCACTGAAGCATCTGTTGCGAATTGGATATAGATATCGTTGTCAGTTGATCATTGGAGTGTGGAAGGGAAAGTCGAGGATTAATTAGCAGTAGCGGAGTGAGATAGTTATGTGTAGACAGCGGTTGTAGTCAAATTAGACCGAGCAGTATTAGGAGATAGGCGAGAATAGCAGGGTACTCGAGTGTAGAAGATTGATTATGTGCAAATAAAGAAATATTATACCATGTTTTGAATTGTACTTGTGTTTGATTTTACACTTTATGCCAAGCTACATACGATAAAGTAAAGACGATCCCGGTTAAGTAACGTCCGACATATCAGCCTACAATTATATAACGTGTCACACATCGGTCTACATTTAAATATATTTACACACAGCCCCTTACACTTACGTATTATGTCACACATAATATACCAGATAACGTAACTATATGTGTATTACCAGTCACAGGTTATATATGCAATTCACATATTCGCAATACTAATGTGTATCTATATCAATGTCAGCGTCCTTACCACATGTGAGTTGTTATGACAATCAAAAGTCATCTTCTTCATAGAATAATAGTTGAACCATCTACCAGACTCAACATCAGAAACAAGTTTCCTTTTTTATTTTGATTGGTTACAATTAAAGTAATAAGCAAAGCAACATGAAATTGTAGACGATCGTTAAACAAACCGACTTATTCGCTGGTCTATGAAAAGAGTAAAACAAAATCATTAACGTTTTTCTGACTTTCCAAATACATAAATCTTAAAAAAAAACCTTAACCCTTAAAGCATTAGCTTTTCATTCAACTTTTTATTTTGAAAGTATGTATTTCGATGTATATTTCATGCGTAATAATTTGGTTCATGTTTGTTCTATAAGTTTATTTACTCGGCTAGTAATAAACACTAGAAGGTTTTATCTCCCTTATACTAATGGGGGTGTACAGTGGGAAGTAATAACACAATAATTAAAATAAAGATGAGTGTTTATTATAAATTGTGTATTGTAAGTTAGAACATATCATCATGTGACGAAGTAGTCGAGAGGTTGATACCGCGCCCCGGCCTTTAGTCAAACATTAAGTTGATATTCTTGTATGGTTTCTGTTTACAATTTACCCAAACATCCTACCAATTTTACTTATATTAGGACAACGTGAAATACTTTAAGACTTAGAGTGAAGTCCACTTAAATTTCGCACTTATATTGTGCATTTGCATAGCGCATCAGTATCAATGAAACAATGTATACATACAGTTTACTTGTGCTTTTTTAGTTTGTGTCTATAACTGTAATAATATAACTGTTGGTTGTTTTCGAATACAAGCGATTTATAGACTGTAGAAATGTGTTAGGTCTGTATTTGATAGATTTGATCATAGAGACACGATTCTAGATTTAAGATAACGAAACTCTATTCTAGATTTTACTGAACTATTTTAATCCCCTTACAAATTCAATATTAATATTTGTTTATATGTGTTACTTACGGTTTCTTGATTCTACTGGGTTCGACGTTAGGTTAAGTGTCTCATTTAAATAAATGGTTTCACAATATAGAGCTAGTAGATTAAACACTGTCAATTTTTATACCAATTAATAGTTGCAAGACCTAATACATATAAGAAAGTATTAATACAATTATTATATTATAATTGTATATCGAAGTACATTTTTATCTTATTAAAATGATTGTAGCAATGATTACATTGACTTTGGAGCAATAATAATTTTAATTGATTATGTTAATTATGTTAAGCAACTATACAAAGTAAAGCATTTTTTTGTTTTTATTATTACTAATTTTAAACAAAACACACTCTTGTGTTCACACTTTAATCAAACGAATGAAAGTTTATTGTCGATATATAACATATATATATATATATATATATATATATATATATATATATATATATATATATATATATATATATATATATATATATATATATATATATATAACAGGGTGTATATACTTCTATATTTCAGTTATACAGATAGCTTTTATGTCCTCATGTATTAATGTGTATAATATATTTACCTACATACGGCTGTGTTATGGTGTCATTATATGTATGAATATAGACGGCTAAGTTATGGTGACATATGTGTATATGTGTACGGCCTGCATAACATTTAAATTTGTGTGTTAAGGTGAAACATGTAAACATATGTATGGCAGTATTACGGTGTAATACATTTACATATGTACAACCTACCTAACAGTGATTTTGAAAGTTGAATAGAAGACATGGACACACTGACAGAGACAGTAAATAAGAAGACTTTACATTGTGACATGCTCACACTGACAGAGGTAGTTGACTAGAAGACTTTACATTTTTTAATATTCCCTCTGTTGCCGTTTCCAATTAATGGAATTATCACTGAAGTTGACTTTGACATTGACGATTAAACCAAAACTAAATATATTTCTAGAAATTTGGCGATACGCGATTTCTGCCTTGGTTGAGGTAATGGTTAAGGTGCTTCCTCCTCCCCTAAAATTATATCACACCTCATTTTACCAAACACCACCCTCAAAATGATTATTTTATATATATATATATTTTTTTCTCTACTTAAATCTTAATTAAGCTCGATTTTTGTGACAACGCAAATAAAATTAAAAATCATTTTCTAGTTTATACTGCAATAACGTTTGATTTCTTTTTCTCTCTATCATCATCAATCCCTCCTCTTCTTTCCCCTCCCCTCTCCAGATATGTCGTCATGTATAGACGATCCATTATATATCTGGTACTCTTTTGTAAGCGAAAATTGATATGCATACAGCTCAACACATTATGGGTTCTACTTTAATAGTGAAGCAAAACAATGCACATCACCAAAAAAGTATAGAAATGTACATTATTATTGGTAATATGTATTTTCTTTTTAAACAAAATGGATATATCACCAATTACGTTACAGGTCAGCATAATGTAGATTGAATGATATCCTCGTTTGTCTTTCAAATGAGTAAAAATGAATGCTGTTGTGTTTGTTTCGTGCAATTACATAAATTTTTTAAACATAAAACAAATGCATATCTATTATTTTATGTATATTATTTGATTAACTTTATTGTAGAATATATGTCTAATTTTAGGAAAAAATAATACGTTTCTTTGATTTATTTTTTTGTTTAGAATTCGTTTACCAAATGGTCTATTTAATAGGTAATTACTTCCCTTGCACAATAACCAAACGAACAAAAAATATTGGTAAATATCAGCATCGGAAAAATTAAACTAACAAATACAAAAAATATGGGCGACATTGTATCGAATCATATGGATACATTTAACATAAACTAATATATAAACTATGTAACAATGTAACATACGTATGTGTTACTAAAAGAGATGATCAAATGTAGCTCAATTTAAAGTTGTGCGTGTGTTAAATATGGCAGGTATTATGTTGATACACCTATGAATCAAGTTATTGAAACTGTCATTTAAATTAGTGGTCGGAGTAGTCGAGTTACATATTGCACCGATTCTCTTCTCGACATTTTGACTAAGATCAAAGTGTACTATCTGCTATGGGTTATGTACGGAGTTAGGTAACCCATCAGACATGAGTGGACTAATTGCCCCGTTCATTTTTTGGAAAAAAAGAAATGTATCATAATTAAATCATCGGTCATTTTGAACGCCAAATAATATTAGTAAAATAGATCATAACTAATTACGTATATAACAAATTACTACAAAATAAATCAAATTAACAACACATTGCTACCAAGGTACCAAGGTAACGACAACATCAAACACAAATTAAACGATACTATGTACAAGTGTTTTTATTTAGTTTAAAAGATGAATTATATTTTCTTTGTTTAAAATAAGTTCAGATATATTTTAAGAAAACAAATTGTAGTTCGCAATTAAAAAATGTAATGTGTATATATTAATTATACTCCTCCTTGATTATTGTCCAGAAAACTACTGTGAGTAAATATTTTAATGTGATAACTGATCTAATTTGTCTCAATAAAACAGGAAAGAACACGAGGGGAAACAATGAATTGATCCATTTCAATTCCCTTACTCAATTTCTTCTAAGTCGACACAATGTAAACTCACTAAGTAATAAATGAAACAGTTGAGTTGTCGTTTTATTGCTAGATATGTTTAAAATACGATTTGATGTAAGGTGATTATCTTGAGTATGTCGTGTGATTGATTACATGGCAAATGTGTGATTAAAGTCAAACGTTATAAAATCAGGAGATCAGTGTTTAAGTAACGACAACTCACGTTTCATTAACAAATGTTATTGTGATTCTATTTTTTTATGGTTTCCAAAAGTAAAAGTGTAACAGCATGCACATTAATGCAATGTTGCTTTAATTTATTGTATAGGTTTAAAAAAAAAGTGTGTATATCATGTCCTTTATCCGGCCGCTATATTTAATTTATACAAACTTAAAAGAAAACATATTTTAAGTTTACTTTAAGACGCCAACGGCAACAATTGTGGTACCAGATCTTTACCGTTATTGAGTTCGTCATCCCGTGGTATCACGTGGTCATTAGGCTACGTAAACAATCATTACCACTTTAATTACAATTCATTAAGCGTGACTTAGTGACAAATAGCCACCATGTTTTTTTTTTGTTATCAATGTGAATTCTGTTCACAACAATTGATTTAGTTCTAAAATTGTTATGTCTCCGTGGTTAAGGAGACTTGCATTTAAGTGAGAGAAAACGAGAACTTACAAGTCCTATTGTGGGTATTTTCAGGATCAGTCTGGGATTTCCAAATAAATGTTATATAACTTATGTTGAAGTTTTTATGAAACTGATCTAACAGGAACATTAATTCGAAGATGCCAAAAAAAAACCTAGTGGGGCGGGGGGGGGGGGGGGGGGGGGAAAGGGGGGAGGAAGTGGTTTTATCGATAGTAAAAGATTTATAAAATTCAGAAAAGCATTAATTAGACGCTAAATTAATATCTAATACAGAACATTACTAATTAAGACTTCATCTCAAAACTCCAAAATTTGTAACACATATCGTGAACGAGTTAAGTATTCAATGAATTATATATTTTAAATAGACAACAAACGCAGTTTATAATTATCTTCAAATATACATTTTTAATGTATTTTTAACTTTTTATGTTTGTTTATACACGTAAAACCTGTGTGTTTTTATCTTCTTTTTTTTCAAATTTATTTTATGTACTTGCTTTGTTAATTAAGTTGGTTATTATTCCCCTTGCTAAAATGTTCAGAACAATATTGAAAAAAAAAACATACAGTATAACGCTTACATTGCTCAACAAGACTAACCGTAAATTAGACTTAACTTACTTTAATCACTATTTTGTTTTGAAATTCGATGCTAGAAATGTTACTAACAATTAGACACCTCTAAAATAGACTAAATAGAAAATATGTAATCATATATGATATATAGTAGTTATGTTGGGAGATAATCAGATATGGTTCAATATAAAGTTGTGTATGAGTTCAATATGGTAGAGACTGTGTTAATACAATCCTTAATAAGTAATTAAAACGTCCATTTAAAGTCATTATTATGTAAAGAAAGCATGTGCAATCATCATAGAGAGGGTATTATTAGTAGTGGTGTATAGTAGGGTAAGAGAGAATCAAATATTTATGCTGTGCAGATAAAGCAACATTATAACATGTTTTGAAATGGACTTGTGTTTGATCTTACCCACTGTGCCAGGCTATACACAATTAAAAACAAATAGGTTCACAGTGTGTGACTCATTTTACACATACCATCCCGTATGTATTAATTATATGTTTATCGCAAGTAACAACTAATAACTTGGTCATTACAATGCATGCCAGGAACCCATCGATTTCTGAACTAAACTGTCAGTTGGAATGGTCTAGCTGACAATCGTCCTTCACTAGCTACTGATAGTGTTTTAAAGCAAAATAATTTCAGTCGCAACATTGGTAGTGTCAAATTCACAAAATAGGAAAAATAGGAAATAAAAAACTAAATAAAGGCGAGGCGTATGCTTTGTCGCGGGTCAGCTGGTATGAAATAAATCAACAGTTATCGATGTTTGATTTGGTTACGTGTTTACATTTGGTTATAAACTTTAAATGTGATGGTAAAGTAAAAAAAAAAAAAAAAATTCAGAGAATGTGAATTCTATAGTTGACGGCCTCACAACGAAACACACATTCACTTTCACGCACGCGTGCCCACGTACTTCCCCACTCAGGTATAAAGTAATTACTGCATGAATATTTGAATAACATGTAAATAAGTGACGATTAGCTGTGTGTGCTGTGTGTGTATGTTATTATGTTTACATGTGTACCTGACATGCATTGTAAAAGACAAAAAAAAAAAAAAAAACAAATGAAGCTCGTGCTCACAAAATCATGGCACTAGAATTAAATGCGGCCATCTTACTTATAGTTTAGCCCGTTTTTAAATCGCAGACATTGTTTTCATAACGGTTTAACTGTATGATTTGTATAGAGCTGTTTTTTTTTCTTTGTTTGATTAAAATGTTTTTCATAGTTCAACTGTTTACGTCTTTTAACATCGCTTCCCGCACTTTTGACTTCGATTAAAGTGACATGTCCCGATAATTCTATTAGCTCAAGTCTATCTACGATAAGACTATTTGAGTCACACACGACCTGAGTTAGCACTAGATTTTAACATTACGCCAACACAGTAATGTCATATATAAGTATAATCAACAACAACAATGAAGTTGCGCCAATTCATGATCCATCTACGACAAAAGCTGTAGGGAGGAGCCTCTATGGTAACGGTCCACGTTGCTAAATGAAATCATGAGCCCCACACTTTTCAGATACAGCCAAGTCACTAACAATCTCAATCAAAATATCAGATGAAGATGGACCATCATCAAGACCAATGGCCACCATATTATTTATGGCCACATAATCCACAGTCTAATCAGCCCGCACCAGATCCTGCGACCCACACCTTCATTGTAGCAGATCTAAACAACACTAAAACACAACATGGACCCAACACACTTGAGCTATCCATGTACAAGAAAGATACTGTATGTGGCACTGTGATGACGAAATAGTGTAATGTGGGTCATAGATAAGCGATAGGTAGCGTAGGTCAACTAGACATTGGTCAAGTAGAACCAATATAATGCAGTGACGAACTGACCATTTACGTGAGATGATCAGCTGACCACTGAAACGAGTTAGGGGATTATTGGAGCGTTTAGGGATCAATCGCGGAAAAGCGAGTAGTAGCGGAGATTGATATTTGTGCGAAAAAGCATTTGAAATCAGACTAGAGACCGAATAGTATTATGAGTTGTGTAGAGTAAGAGAGAATAGAAAATGTATTATTTGCAAATAAAGCAACATATTAATTATATGTTTATCGCAAGTATCAACTAATAACATGGTCATTACAAGGCATGCCAGGAACCCATCTATTTTAGAAGAACTAAACAACAATCCACACATCATAGAAAACGTCCAACTATCTTTATTAACTTATCTTCAGGCAATAATGGTATATATATTATTTTAATATTGGGTGCTCTAAAATAAATAAATATTATTTTGATTTGGTGTTTTAAACGAGCAGTTCACAATTACTTCCCATATTCATGTTTCCAAACAAACTACGGGAGACAACTCAAAGACACAAAATCCGACTAATAGATAAATAAACCAATTTGAATAAAAAATAATAAATTCATTTGATGATTGATCCGTTGGCATTAATTTGTTTATTATAAGCTATCTTAACATAATTTGCTTACATTGAACATTGAATAAACGCTTATGATACATTTAAAAAGCTAACAACTGATACTTATTTCATGTAGATTTCAAAGATATGTAATTTAACAGTTTAAATATTATTGTGATCGATGCAGAAAGCTTTGGCTAAATAATTGTTTTTAACTAGCTGAAAAAAAAAAAAAAAAAAAAAAAAAAAAAAAATTAAATTAACTAGCTGATCTGTATCTGATGTGCATAAATCTGCCTCAAAATATAATGAGCGAAAAGATTAATCTGAGGCTGGAAAATTCTGACATAAGTGAATGAGAAATAGAATATCTCTTCTAACTCAGTTGAAAAGAACAGAGATAAGATTTAATTAAGTTGATGGTAACCGAGAGATCGTTTATTTTTACATAAGTTAAGCTACTTGTATGGATGGGTGGAGGGGGGTAATAAGTTTGTTGTTACACAGTGTAACAAACTTATTGCTACATAAATACAACGTATACATAAAACCGTTGTCTTTGTTGATTTTCATATAAAATACCAGCGTTGCTGTCAAGTGATATTGACAGAAACATTCGAATAACTTAGTATTTAAATAAAGTAAGGTAATTTGAAAAATAAAAAACACAAAATCATGATTGTATAAGTACACATTATTTTAATATTTTTTCCACCTCATGCACTTTAAATACCAACCAAGACTATCATTTTAGCTAAAACAAATGCATTGTCTGGTGTTTAAAAAAAGTTTATGTATTCAGTCTCGATAAACAATATTCAGTTGGTTTAGTATTTACCAGAAAAGCTGGACGATTTAAGATGTCCAAACTTAATTTAAAAAATGCCACGATCTGTCAGCCCTTACTATTTTATATTATTTCGTTATTATATAAATATTATTTTGTAAATCCATGCTAATATTTCAAACTTCCCGTACTGGGAAACGCTTCCTAAATCACTGTTTAGTGAAAATACAACGTAGACATTTCCCACATAAGATAATTATAACGAGTTTCATTTCAAATAAAAATAAATACATGAGAACTCAATCCGATGTATTATGTTTTATTTTCTTCTTCTTCGTTCTTAATTTTTAGTGTTGCAAAAGATCGAGCCTTATCTGCCTTTTTATCTGAGACTTTTTTTTTTCAAATTTATCAACCATGAGCTTTGTCGATTATGCTAATATCACAATTAAGGATTACGTGTCAACTGGTTATGCGCCATTGAGGCCATTGACTCCGATTTCAGCCTGCTTTTCTTTTTGGATTTGCTTTTATAGCCTTTGTCCAACCAAGAACAAACTACAAGGCAGCAATTGTTTAATTTTGGAGTTGTCTCTCCTAGAAGAGTCGCTGTCCCCAGCTAACGAGCCTCATCTTCCCTAGGGTTCGAACTCGAGACTTTTCGGTTTAGCAACCATGAGCTTTACCGACTCGACCACGCCGTCCCCTAAGTTTTATAACATGTCTACAATTCGATAATAATTTGGGTCTTTTTTTTTCTTCCTCGGGGTAGATAATAGTGTTAATGACCCAACACACCTCATCGAGACATTATAGTGTAGTTTAAGTCAGGGTTATCATGTACGGTTAACAGTATCAGTGTCATCACGTGGTCATCATGTGGTCACACCTTCACACTGGTCATTAGCAGATTAAAACACCAGCAACACAGACACGGGTAGAGGAGATTAGCCAATAGTTAATGCAGGAGTTAACGACGACTAATCTGGTTACGTTAGAACCCGATTGGATTAATATAAATTAAAAAATAAATAAATAATACTCGGTGGGCGGGGAGACAATTCAAATAATTTTTTAAACATGTATGTCCTTTAATCTATAGTTACTAACAATCTTCGTCATTAAATGAACAATCTACTTCATTAAATGACATGTGACGCATTGTTTCCTATCATCTACAAGTGTTAACGTGGCTTTGCACTTTTCTAATTATATTTTCATTTTCGCGATAGAATCTTGTTCTAAAAATTGCACTATTGACTATTAATGTTCTCTATTGTGTGAGGTCATATTTGTTAAAATCTAACGTTTTGTTTTAATCTAATTTTAGATTCTTCTTAGTTGACCTAGATGGGGTAGACTAGAATCGTGGGTGGAGTAGACTGGTGTCATGGGTGGAGTAGACTGGTGTCATGGGTGGAGTAGAGTGCTGTCATGGGTGGAGTAGACTGGAGTCATGGGTGGAGTAGACTGGTGTTATGGGTGGGGTAGACTTCTGTCATGGGTGGAGTAGACTGGTGTCATGGGTGAAGTAGACTGGCGTCATGGGTGGAGTAGACTGGTGTCATGGGTGGAGTAGACTAGTGTCATGGGTGGGGTAGACTGGTGTCATGGGTGGAGTAGACTGGTGTCATGGGTGGAGTAGACTGGTGTCATGGGTGTAGTAGACTGGTGTCATGTGTGGGGTAGACTTCTGTCATGGGTGGAGTAGACTGATGTCATGGGTGGAGTAGACTGGTGTCATGGGTGGAGTAGACTGTTGTTATGGGTGGAATAGACTTCTGTCATGGGTGGGGTAGACTGGTGTCATGAGTGGGGTAGACTGGTGTCATGGGTGGAGTAGACTGGTGTCATGGGTGGAGTAGACTGGTGTTATGGGTGGGGTAGACTTCTGTCATGGGTGGAGTAGACTGGTGTCATGGGTGGAGTAGACTTCTGTCATGGGTGGAGTAGACTGGTGTCATGGGTGGAGTAGACTGGTGTCATGGGTGGAGTAGACTGGTGTCATGGGTGGAGTAGACTATTGTCATGGGTGGAGTAGACTGGTGTTAAATGTGGGGTAGACTTCTGTCATGGGTGGGGTAGACTTATGTCATGGGTGTAGTAGACTGGTATCATGGGTGGGGTAGACCGGTGTCATGGGTGGAGTAGACTGGTGTCATGGGTGGAGTAGACTGTTGTTATGGGTGGAATAGACTTCTGTCATGGGTGGGGTAGACTGGTGTCATGAGTGGGGTAGACTGGTGTCATGGGTGGAGTAGACTGGTGTCATGGGTGGAGTAGACTGGTGTTATGGGTGGGGTAGACTGGTGTCATGGGTGGGGTAGACTTCTTTCATGGGTGTAGTAGACTGGTATCATGGGTGGGGTAGACTTCTGTCATGGGTGGGGTAGACTTCTTTCATGGGTGTAGTAGACTGGTATCATGGGTGGGGTAGACTTCTGTCATGGGTGGAGTAGACTGGTGTCATGGGTGGAGTAGACTCGTGTCATGGGTGGAGTAGACTTCTGTCATGGGTGGAGTAGACTGGTTTTATGGGTGGAGTAGACTCATATCGATGTACATATAAATGTACACAGTTGCATATTTTCTATTTTAGTTCATTTGAAATGTATCCCTACCCCATAGTAGTCAATATAATGTCGCCAATTTAAAAAAAAAAAATAATCTGGTGCAAATAAGTATTTACCAATATTTTTTTCCTTGTTTGGAAATCGTACAAGGGAAGTAAATACATATTATATAGACCATGTTGGTAAAGGAATTGGAAACAACATAAAACCGACATACTAATTGATTTATGGAATATAACACAATCGACATCAACGTGATTCAAACAATATGCAAAAAACGGCAGATTTGCGTTAGTTTTATATTTTGAATTTTACTGTAATTTCAAACAGAAACACAACAGCTTTGTTTTTAATTCATTTGAAACACAAGCGAAGATATCGCTTAAACATTTTCTTGAATTACGTTCACTGAGTTATTTTCCCTATTCATTTCAAAGACAATAAATTAAACATAAAATATTTTTTTTTAAAGTTTGATCTTGAGTATTACAACTTTAACTTAAACTTACAACTATCAGTTCGGTGGCCAGTTTCTTCCAGGTATCTCCCCCCCCCCCCCCCCCCTCCAAACGAAATATAATTTATATAGAATTATATACACATTTCAAGTGACTCGCCCCTCCAAACGAAATATAATTTATAAAGAATTATATACATATTCCAAGTGACTCCCTCCACCCCTACCCCGAGGAAAAAAAATCTAAAAGAAACACAATCGGGGGCAGACAATATACACTTAAGGTCCAAGTTTGCTCTCAAATTGTTCTTCACGTATTACATTCTTGAAAATGTTTGTTAACACATGTTTATTGTTCCAAAATTTTAAAGGTATTTTGATGCGAAAGTTTTAATATTAGGAAAGTATTCCATGATAATAATATAATGGGAAGTAATTAGTAAGCGGTATCTTTATTGTTTAAAAACAAAACAATACATTTAAAAAAAAAACATATCTAGCTCAATCGTATATAACCTTATAATAAAATATAACAATCTATTAATATAATCTGTGCATTTAAGTTTTAGTTATGTTAACCTCGAGTTGTGAGGTAACATCATTAGTTCGTTACAATTGTTTACATTGTTTACTCCCACAAGTAGTAACTAAATTGTCATTTGTTTCAAAATGTGTTCTATCCTACGTTAATAGTGTTCTATTTTTTATTGGTATTGCCTTATTTTATTCTTAGGCATACAGTCTAACACATTTATATTGTATTTGCTAATACACCTTACTATTTAAGTAATGAAATAAACACGTCTATCTTAGCATTTAAGTCTACAAGATGTGTTATAATATTAAGCAGCTTTTGTTGTTGGCTCTTGTACATCGGCACCATCGTGAAGTTGGTTTTAAAACTGAAGGTTTAGTCAATACTAAAGATATTTTTAAAAATCTAGGGATAAGCAACTTCTGCCTTTGTTGTGCACATAAATGTACATAAAAATTTGTATTAAAAATTGAGTACGAGCTATCGCAATGAGTAAACGTAGTGATGTATCGTTTGGTTTGAGAAATCTAAATCTTTCATCCGCTTTCTTATATGGGAACAAAGTTATAGCGCTTTGAAAATGTGTTAGTTTTCACACCTTTTCGTGGTTTCCATGGCAACCAGTTTGCTATTGACGGCTATATTTTATTATTATATTAATTTCTATAGTTTAACAACTATCAACATAGGATCGTATTATAAACACCCATAGAAATGTGTTAATTAAATAATAAAAAATTATATCCGTGGTGCCTATGCTTAAAGCCGTAGATGTAGAAAACGATGTTTAATTTTAATAATTAGCTTGTCTCGAAATGTAACATTAAATAAGCACACGTTGTTCATTTTCTAAATGTATCAAGAGCATTAGTTATCTTTGAAGTTAAGCTTTCTATATTAGGCATTTAATAATAGCTTAAATTGGGTTATGCGATCTTAAATAAAGTGTGAGCATTATTTTAATTATTTTTTTGTTCTTTGTAAATTGATTTATTTAGTTATGAATCGTTTTTTTTTTGTTTGTTTGTGAGTTGTTTTCCGTTAGTCATTAAAAAAAAAATGGGAAGTAATTGTAAAATGCTTATTTAAAATGCAAATCAAATTACTATTCTTAATTCATTTACTTAAGATCACCCAATCTTATAATACATGTGCATTTCCACTAATAAATATGACATATCATTGCCTGAAGATGGGCTGATTATTTAAAGAATTTCAATACAGTTTTGTAACTGAATGCGGGGGGGGGGGGGGGGGGCTATCTGATTGTTCTGCTTATTATATATTTTTCGTGAGTATTGTAGTATAGGTTAAACTGGGTTCAAATTCTTTAGCAGTGTTGCTCATGGTTGTTACATTGCAACTAATCCTTCTAACAGATTTGTGAGAGCAGCTTCTAAAGCAGCAAAATGTACGATCCTACTCCGATGTCCCGACCTCAACCACAGTCAACTGTGGGGAATGTCCAGACATGTACTCAGCTCCGTCTTCAACACGTTTTTTATCAAAGAAAAATGGGCCGCAGGCTTAAGAAGTCACATAATCAGACAACTAATTAATCAACATAAAATACTGAACTACGAACGACGGACGTGTGGAAAAGTGGTTTCCACAAAATTTGAACGATTTAGCTAACCTGTTATGTAGTTGGTTGCTTATTTTAAAATGATAGGGACACGTATTAGTTTTTAGGTTTAATGTTTTATTATGTTGATTTTAACGTAACTAAAAATTGGAATTTGCACATGCACTTGTACTCACTTATTGGGGCCTAAATCACATGCACATCAACTATACATGATAATATGGTACACTGAAGTTTGATCACAGCGAGACTTTGACCACGTGTACTTTGTCCAGATATAGTAATGATCAACTTGAGGGTTCATCCCCCACCCAACCACCCCCCCCCCCGTCCACACGTGTCCACTTTCAACCTACCCCCCCCTCCACCACCTTATTGCCGACGAACACACACATTGTATAGACCGCACAAGACCTATTACGGAGATGACTTTTTTATGTTCGGTCATGTTTAGTGTTAAGCCTAAATATTAAATGTATAAGTTAGCCGAGAAGAGAAAAATTAGTAGGTTTTAGTTTTAAACGTCAAAGTATAAATATTTTTTTTTAATTCTAAGGATTGTCCCATTACCAACCAAAAACGCATTCGATGTAATCAACCCATTGTGTGTCTGTGTGGTGTGGGTGAGGGGGGGGGGGGGAGGCGGGGGTGCTAACACAGTATAATTATCTGCACTTGTTACACAATATTACTTTCTGCACTGGTTGAATGTATTTTAATGATTAACATGACCATTTATAACACTAATAAGTTGCAAGGCCTCTTCGGGCGTTGTCCAGATATATGGTCAAACAGATGTTTTGACGTATGTGTGTGCTATTGATAAACTGGATTAACCCTCTATTGTCATATCTTATGTGTTCAAAGCCCCTGTCACTTATAAAACTACAATTCATTCTTTACTGGTTATGTAGTTGGTAAGGTTCGGCTACACCAACTACCGATAAATTGAATCTATTTTTTTTTTTTTTAACATTAGGTTCTCACAATCAATAAAAACATATTTTACATTGTAGAACATGATGCAGTCAGTCAACAACCGATATTTTTTAAAAATATCCCTGCATACACACAGTTGTATATCAAATGTGAACTTATTGGAGGGTCAGATGTTGTCAAACAGATAAGACCTACATTAAGACCGACATATAGGCCTACATTTTAACAGCATCATACACATGCGCCCACAGTTCAGTAACATCCGACACATTGATCTACAATTATTTATCATGTCTCAAATCGGTCTACAGTATGTGTATCATGTCACAAATACCATATACACTAATTATATATATATATATATATATATATATATATATATATATATATATATATATATATATATATATATATATATATATATATATTATAGGGTTTGAAAAACAAATATTTTTTTTATTAGACATAATCGAAGACATAATCACCGCTTTTCCTTAAAATATGTACAGAAAATAATGAATGCATTGTTTTATACACATCTAAATATGTTCATGCAGAGTTAAATCCGTTAACTATTTTTAATAGAAATATATATTATACATTTGCAAAATAATAATTATAGTTTACAACTACAATAATTGCTAGTACTTTGTTTCTACCCCCCCTGATACAACTTACGATCATTAAAATTGGTATATGTTGTTGATACATGAACACGAGCTGTAGAGGTCAAGTTTGAAGCAGGTCAAATATGTGATATCTATAGGCCTATAACTGCTATGGAAGTTTTAATTTTACTTCGGTAAAATTATCGTTTCTATCGCTGACAGGCGCAACGCTTTTGCTTTAGTAAATTAGTATTTAACAGCTACTTCCCTTTAAATGATGTAAGTCGAAAGTGGACGCGTGTGGACGTTGGGGGGGGGGGGGGGGTACTAACATCCAAAAAAGAAGAACCCTTATTTAGTAACCACAAGTTTATATACGCTGTAATACATATTTGTTTTTATACAATTAAAATGACATTTTAACAATTTAGTCCCAATCCATTTTGTGTCATCCCAAGGTAGAAAAGACTGGCCCGTCATAACATGATCTGACATGATTTATGTAATACATTGGAAAATCTACCGTTTAGGCATAGTATGAGTATATAGAGTTAGCTGCCATCTGCACTCACTTATCGGAAATCCCGATTTCCATTAGGCGCTATACAATGACCAGTTTCACATAGAAACAAAACGAACGTACCTTAGACTTTCAAAGCTTTTCTACTATAATTATGTATGATTCATTTTGTATACCTACGTATATAATTTGAGATATATACACATTTAGGTAAAAAAAAACTCCTTGCTTCCCCCTCCCCCTTTTTTTTTGTCTGTTATAAGCTAATGGTCAATATTGCTACGCAGAGTGGCCACCCCTGCGCTAGGTGGCGAAACGAAATTTTAGGTTAACATCAAAGCACAACAAACCTTTATATAAGAAGAAGTAGAAGAAGAAGAAGAAACCTTTCTTTGCCTATTTAATATTTATTTATATATACTGGATAGCTTTTCAATATATTGTAAATTCCTTAAGAGCAACAGCTTCATATTTTCGCCCATGTCTTAAAGCAGGCGAACTAATATCCCGTTTATCCATTAAAACTAAAGCTAAGTTATTTAAATTTGTTTTTTTTTCTGGTGCCTTACATTATTCGTCCGAAGCTAGAAGTTAGTCTCTCCTCAACCCACAATTTGTTTGTGCTTTACATTCCTAAAATGAGCCTCATATGACTCTTTAGGCTGTATATACTACCTGGGGTCATAAACCCATTTTTTTATTAATTGGCAGACTTAAAGATTGGGATTTTATTGGTTACCCTGTGTGCTTTTTCACCACATGAAACCCTTGTAGTATTTCTGTGCATGATTGAGCACACAAAAATCCATTATTTTTATAAATGCTTAATCCGTAAATGATGGTCTGGACATGCTTGCAATGAGCAAGGGGTCCGATGCCTGCTGCACACTCACATCGTGCCTCCAAAATCACACCATCCATGTCCACCATAATGTCCACCAAATAGTGGATTTTTTTCAACTGAGACATGACTAGTGCCCTCAAATAAATTAAATTATTGACCACTCCTTGCCACAAGTATACAACATAACTGAGAATTAAAAAAAAGAGTATTACATTTATACTTATTTCGAGTTTAGCAATAAAATAATAAATAAAGACAAATCACCAATACAATCTTAAGCCCAACCAATCATTCAGCATACAAAATATATGAAGGTGCAAAGATGTACGGTTGTAATTCTAAACATTGGCTTATACAAAGAAAAAATAAATTAGCCTTTAAAGTAATAATACTATTTAATTAGGCTATCTGATTATTCATTTAGTATTTAGATTACCTGAGACGACCCTGGCGCATTTTCTTTACTAAATAATAAATACATTAAAATTAATGTAGGCTTAAAAACATACACATATTTGGCTCAAAACATATTAAAGTATTCTAGCTAGCTCTGCTATGATAAAACTAGTAATCAAATAATATAACTATACGACTATCCCAACCCACTTTAGAAGCCAATGACTTTTTTTTTCTTCTTTATTTACGAACACCACTGGCTCAGGACGTGTCTCCCAAAGCCAGACAGATCTCAGCACGACCAACTCCGACTAACTGGCTTGGGTATCGGTCGCTTCTGTCTTTGGTTCTCACCGGGCTTATCTTCCACCCCACTGAACGCTGGGTAAACTCGTACCCCACCGTCCAGTACCCGGCTCAACTCTATGATGCTAATAACTAAAAAAAACACGTCACTCAGGTCAAAATAAATCCATTCTGACCGATAGAGAAATGCATGCTCGATAAAAAAAAAATATTCCCCATTTAACGATATTCGAAAAAGTCTGCACTTGGGCTATGGCAAGCATGGAACCGTCGCCATATATACTGCTACCTCACCTACTCTCATTGTTCACTGATGGATATTTTTATCTTGTTTAAAATTATTTTCTTTATACTATTGTAATGAGTTGTGAAATTAAAGTAAAATATGTATTAATATGTGTGCATGGAACTGAAGAGCCGCATCTTGGCATCTAAAGAGCCGTATGCGACTCGCGAGCTGCAGGTTGCCGACCCATGCCTTAAACATACTAAAAGCGAATATTTATTTTTTTATAAAATTATGCTATTACTCACATTTGGATTAGCAATAAGAAAATGCAGGATTTCGATTGTCGTTGTATTTAGAAATAAAAACAGTACTGCTTTTTGGCTTGCAAAAACATATATATTATAATACATACTTATGAAATGTGGTATTATTTTAGCGTTTTAAATATATATCATAATATTTGTATCAAACTTTTTTAAAACGGATTTTTTTGTTACATTATTTTCAACAGAGTTGTATTTTTAACTAATTATGTACATTATTTTAAGTTCCTTCCCCTGATACATTTTAAAACTGGAATCGGAATAATTATGAAATATGAAGCACTAGAATTTTTATTTTAAGTACAATAATTTATTTGCCAAATGATATACAATCCAATGATAACTATTCAATGACCATTTGCACATAGAAACAAAACGACAGTATCTTAGACTTTCGCAGCTTTTCTACTATAATATGAATGATTCATTTTGTATACATAAGAATACAATTTCAGATATATTAAAATTAATGTAAAACCCTCCTTGCACCCTTTTTTCAATCTTTTTTTTTTCTTTTTGAATTCATTTGACCCTTTTTGCGCTCTGTCAAAAGTCTGTTATAAGCTAACTAGCAATCGTTACCAGTTACACGGGCAATTCTGGTGACTTTTAGCTCTCTTCTCTTTACAAAAGGCTACCCGGTTTTTCTTTTAGATACTTATCTAGAGGGAGCGGCATTTAAAACTGTCCGGAGTAGGGCGTGGGGATGTGTGTACGTTGGGGTGTGGTGGAGTTTGGGGTAGCGGATACTGGTTTTTCGATACATTTTGTATGAATTACTTTGTTCAAATTCGTTCGGAAGTAAAAGAGGAAGAAACTTTAGACATGCCTGAAGAAACTATATGTATCTACGGAAAGTGGAAAAAAGAAAGAAATTGTAATTTAGCTTTTAAAAAAAGTTATTACATTATCGAAACTTAGGAACAGAAATATTTTATTGATCAAGAGCATTGGAATGAAACATTTTTTTTAAGATTATGAAAAAGAGGGGGTTTTGTTTAATGTACTGTACATGTTTATACTTGTTTAAAATAACATAGACTACCAATACCTATTAGAAAAATTAAAACCAACTTATATACAGTATTACTCAAAACAATACTATATTAAATGCACACGCAGATTAAGAGACATAAAATTAAGAGACGTAAATGATTTCGTTAAAAAGCCGGCTGTTCAATGGTAGTTATGTTGTTTTTTGTCTTTTAAAACACATATTTCGGAAGAGCATTGGTCTGACCACGATATCCCTTCCTATGCCAAGAAGGCAAAAACAAATGAACTCTACTTCACCTGCCCCGTGTCCCATCAAGTCCCAATAGGCAACTTTATCATCCACATCTAACAAAAATTGAATTGACGTGTCTCGAGCCCGTAACATCCTCATTGTATTAATTTCACTTTTATCTCAGCTATTTATGATCTTTAAAATTCATGCTGAATTTGTGGGGTATTTAAGAAACTTAACTCACCCAAATAGGCCCTTTTATCTCAAATTAAATTATATCTCAAATTAGCCAATTCCATAGCTAAACAAACAAGCGTTTCTATAATCAATAAAAACATGAAATAGTTAAATATATAAATGCATTATTGGAATAGATTCTAGATCTAGATAGAAACTAGATTTAGATCTAGAATATAAGTCTAGTTTTTGAGCAGATCTAGATTTAGATCTAGAATTTCCAGATCTAGATCTAGAATCCAAATAGATGAAGTACATTTTATCAGTTTAGGCCTAGAAAATTGTATTGTATACATTGCATAGCGTACGTAGATCTAAATCAAATTTGAATGAAATAGTTCATTTCTTTATATTTTAGAATTGGACGATGACGCCATTAGTTGTGTGTTCTTTCCTTTTACTTAGATCAAACATGTGTCATGTGACTTCATTGTTTATCGCGTTCTTCTTACGACAATACACGCTTTAGTTAGAAATCTGTTTCTACATTCGAATATGCCTTTATTTTTATTTTTCTTCTGTGTGTTTATACATTTATAACATTCACCATATTATTTTCAACAAAAGTCCCAATCTTTAAGTTCACAATTTATCGAAGAACATGATAACGACGTTGCCAAATATATTGCGGACAGAGAGAGAGAGATAGAGAGAGAGGTGCGTACGTGGGTTTTTATATATTAGGATTTAAATAAACAAAGAATTATTTTTATTTATTTATTTTTTTTTATTTTTTTTATTTTATTTTTTTTTATTTTTGTAATGGATCACACACATTTATTCTAGTTTACAACTGAATAACAATTACAAGCTTCGTTCATAGTTAACTTAGGGCTGCAACATGGATCGTAACATTTGATGAGGTTATACAATAATTCAATGAATAAATAATAACATAAATTCTCTACTAGATTTACTACTTCTTCTGAGAGTTGCTGCTAACCGAGTTTAATGCCAAGTGAAAGTTTAAGCTCGAAGTTATTATTTTTTTTTTTTTTTTTTTTTTTTTTTTTTTAATGATGTGATAGGACAAGAGCATATTTGGGTTGATCAACACAAATAATGATAGTATTTCAAAATTATTGGAATTTATAAATAAAAATATTACTGCTTTAATTTATTGCATTTACATTAATTATATAATAGATACTTAAAGAAACATACTAATATTTGCGTTTAAATAAAGTATATACTAATACGGTTTTACTAAAATTGATAATTTGTATTTGTTATTAAATTTGTTTCAACCGAATTATATATTAACTAATTATGCTAATTAGTTATAAGTTGTTCCCCTTTCTAATTTTTAAAACTGGAATCGGAGTAATTGTGAAGCACTAGACTTTCTTTGCCAAATAATAATAATATACAATCCAATGATAAATGTATATTCTAAATCCCCCCCCCCCCTCCTACCCCACACTCCCATACAGGACAAAATTTGCATGAAGCTTGGTTAATTACAAATGTCGCACAATTGTATGCAGACTAGTGAAGAATACATTTTGTTTCTGTCAGCTACCAATAACTTTGTTAATTCTAGGTTTAAAAAAAAAAAAAAATTTGCCGAGCTAAACTATAGTTTATTTTTATCATTAACTTCAATTCCTCATGATGTAATAATTTAACAAGGAATCGGAGTCGCATAATGGTTAATGAGACCGATATCTAAACATACTTTTTTTTATGTAAGTCAGAGTGCGATAAGAGCAATATACACACATTTTAGAAAGAACAATGAATGTATTTAGATGTTTGTAATTGAAAACCAAAAGTTGACATCCTTATCTTTAACAACAATCTACGGACACTTGATTACAGTCAGGTTATAGCTGGTAGCGGTTAAAAATCAGTTTCTCTAATTTACTGTAAAACGTGTCTTTACACTTTACGAACATGTCTCTAACGTCAAATAATTAACAATCCCCCCCCCCCCCTCCACACACACAATTATCTTAGAAATGAAAACAGAAGAGTTTTTGAACACTTATTTTACCGTTCTTTTTTCGTTTGTTTTTAAACAACGTATCGACTATTTACATGGTTTATATAATTGAACTCATACATTATTTATTTAGCATTGGAAAATATGTGTAAAGTAATCATTCACGGAACACGCTCATTTTTATTGGTATGCGCCTGCGTATTTTCTAGTTTACAGTAGTTTATTCATGTTTTGCCTATAATTGGTCCATTTATTAAACGGGACACATACACACTCAATGTATAATACATTATTATTTTATTGTGTGACACGACCTGTAGTTCACCGAAGTTAAAATCTTTTTCTTTTTTAGCGCAATTTCCATACGGACAATTGCGATTATTAACTCGTCATTTCTGGATGGATGAATGAAGGAATGGATGAATGGATGTGTGTCCGCAGGTTTAAGTCGTATCTCCTCCTCAACGAAGCAATATCGAGGACTAGTTCCAAAAGCAAATATGTTAAGCAAGTTCCGAGGATGATTGTGGGCCAAACAAATTCCCGGCATTCCTTCCTGGATTTCCTGGAAAAGCCAAAAAATAACTCGAAAAAATGCAGTTTTTGGCCCATATCTCGGTAACAAGACCACTTAGCGACTTTAAACATTTACCAATCGATGTATGCCATAATGTAGAACAATATTGCCGAATTTTTTTTTCAAACATATCCTTTCGTTTGGTCACAAAAAATTAATTAAGAATTTTTAAACTGAGCATCGTGTAGGCCTAGGATGATATTTTTAATCTAAACTGAGCATCCTGTAGGTTTTTAGCGCAAAAAAATATCCTTTCGTTCGGTCACAAAAAAATTAAAAATTGTTATGGATAACATAAGGAAATTGCGCTTAAATTGTCACTAGACTTTTTATTAACTTGTTTTTACTTTAATTTTGATTTTGTTGTTATTACTTTATATTTGTCGAATTTTCTTTCATCTCTAATCAATTGATTTAATGGGCATCTTTTGTCGCTTTTATCTCAACCTGTAGGAGTCTAAAAATAGCTACAATTACCGGTTAGGTGTTATTATTATTGTAGTAACTGGATCTACTTAATATACAACTTCCATTTACTTTTTTTATACATAGAATAAACTGAACTAAATAGCAATAACACGAAAACTGAACAATTCATTCGTACTTTAGTAATGTATGAGTCAGTATGGGTGTTTTTTTTTAAATTAAAATATATGGTCAGTTGACGGGCTGTGTCCACGTAGATGTTCAGTTGACATATTGTGTTCACGTAGATGTTCAGTTGACACATTGTGTTCACGTATATGTTCAGTTGACAGATTGTGTCCACGTAGATGTTCAGTTGACAGATTGTGTTCACGTAGATGTTCAGTTGACAGATTGTGTTCACGTAGATGTTCAGTTGACACATTGTGTCCACGTAGATGTTCAGTTGACAGATTGTGTTCACGTAGATGTTCAGTTGACAGATTGTGTTCACATAGATGTACAGTTGACGTTGAAGTATAGTTCACTAGTTTATGTGACATCGGCATACAAAAGGATATAGTCTATATCACTTACAAGGTGCCCATAAAAGATGGGTGGACTCGAATTAAAGATAGAGATAGTTGGGTTAGCAGTCGTATGCTCTCAAATTCTTTCTTAACGTAGGTGTTGACTAGGTGAGTTGAACCCTATGAGTTAGATTTTATTCCAGAAAAACTCATTTGTTTGTTTAATATTATTATACTTAAAAAAAAACAAAAAACAAAAATAATCAGATACACATACAATACACAAACAATTGAAGATGAAAAAATATTTAACAGACTTATTCGAATGCTTTTTGAAAGGTGTAATAGTGTTTTTAATAATTGGCAAAAAAAAAAAAACAAAGATGCATTCACCTAAACATTTCATTTTTTTTTTTAAATATGTATTTACTGTGCATGTGCGCCAAAAAAAAATAATTACTGTTTATTTATTTCAAATTAATTACCTGACTAGTGATATAAAGTATAAGATAATTGTTTTCTTTGTTAAAATAATATGTCACAATGGGAAGTAATTAGTAAACTGTGTCGTTATTGTTAAAAAACAATACATTTAGAAAAAAATACACGTTTACCTCAAATTTATATAACCCTATAATAACATGTAATAATCAATTAAATATAATCTGTTCATTTAAGTTATGTTAATCTCGAGTTGTGATTACACGGACCATGAGGTGACATCATTAGTTCGTTACCATTGTTTACATTTTTCACTCCCACAAGTCTTCTTCTTCTTCGTTCTTAATTATTAGTGTTGAAGGGGATCGAGATTTATCTGCCAGTGGGTTTGAACTCGAGACTTTGTTCGAAATATCAACCATGAGCTTTTTGCCGACTCGTCCACGCCTCCAACACAATTAAGCGTTACGTGTCAACTGGTTATGCGCCATTGAGGCCGTTGACTCCGATTTCAGCCTGCTTTTCTTTTTAGATTTTGCTTCCATAGCCTTTGTCCAACCAAGAACAAACTACAAGGCAGCAGTTGTTTAATTTTGGAGTTGTCTCTCCTAGAAGAGCCTCATCTGCCCGAGGGTTCGAACTCGTGACTTTTCGGTTTAGCAACCTTGAGCTTTACCGACTCGGCCACGACGACCCCTACTCCGTTTTTTTTTTTTAGTTGCGTTGCCTTATTTTATTCTTAGGCATAAGACCTAACACATGACTATTGCATCTACTAATACACCTTGCTATTTAAGTAATGAAATAAACACGTATGTCTTATTATACTAGTCTACAATATTTGCCATGATGTTTAGCAGCTTTTGTTGTTGGCTCTTGTACATCAAGTCGGTCAACTCGGTTTCAACATTTAAAATATATTGATGATATTATAATTTCATATATTTGGCAATCATCAGCTACATCAAACGAGCTGGACGATTAAACAAAGAATAAGATACGCACAATCAATTATTATACCGATTAATTAATTCAAACTCTAATAAATATAAGAAAGTATAAATACACTTATTTTATTATAAAAGTAGACCATATACAATTCTTACCAATTATTACACTGACTTTGGAGCGTCAACAAAATATACTGTTTTGTTATTTCAAATTATAAAAAAAAAATAGTTAGGTTGTCATAATATTTAAACGAATATACGACTATGTTACAGTGAGATATGTGAATATATGTACTCCCTGCATAACATTTAAGTTTGTGTGTTAATGTGTAATATGTTAGCGTATGCATTGTTGTGTTGTAGTGTAATATGTTTACATATGTACAACCTACCTAACAATGGTTTTGAAAGTTGAATAGAAGACTGTACATTGAGACAAGCTCACCCTGACTCACACAGTAAATAGAAGACTTTGCATTGTAAGATAGTCACTCTGTTGGCGTATACAATTAATGTAATCATCACTAAAGTTAAAATAGTATGTATATTTCCTTAAAAAATAAATACTGTGAGTTATATATGCTAATATGTGTGTAACACGTCATCTAATGTGTGTGAATATCTCAATGTGATTACTGATTTAAGTTGTCTCAATCATACAAGAAAGAACACGAGGGGAAGCATTAGAATGGTCAATTTTAATTCCTATCTATATATATAATTATCTTCTGGGATCAGTTAGAAAACAAGCTGCAAGCGCCTCCTTGCAGTCCCCTCTCTTTCTCTCTATCACTATCACTACCACCCCCACCCCACCCCAACATTGTCTGGTGAGCGGTGTTCACTCTAACTTTTTACAAAGCTAAATGTTTACAAATCGTAGAGCCGTACAGCCGGGTTTCTGTTAGGGGCAGATAATTTAGTTCGATTTTAAACTTACATGAGGTAACTAAGAAATAACTAAGAGGAGGCTGCTTCCACGGGGGGGGGGGGGGGTGTAGTATCGGGGTTAGGGGAAAGGGGGGGGGGGTTAGTGTTTTAAAGCAAATATTTTCAGTGGCAGCATTGGTACTGTCGAATTTACAAATTATGAATTACTGAAAAGTAGAAAATAAAACAACTAAATTGCGGCGTATGATACGCTGCGGGTCGGCTCGTAGTAAATGTTTTCTAAGCCGACACAAATGTGCGCTTACTTAGTTATAAAAGAAAACAGTTGAATTGTTTTATTGCTAGATATTTTAAAAAAACGATTTGATGAAAGGTGATTATCTTGAGTATGTCTTGTGATTAATTACATGGCAAACGTGTAATTACAGTCAAACGTTATAAAATTAAGAGATGGATGTTTTCATAACACATTTTATTGTAATGCTAAATATCTATCTATCTATATACTACTAAAAATCAAGTTTGTTTACATGTTTGAATATTTATTTTTTTGTTTTTTTGTTTGTCCGATCGAGTGATGTGATATGTTCTACTCTATCTGGAGAGCTGTAAAATAGTATGTAGGTAGAGAATAATTTTTTAATGCAGACAGATTGTTAATCACACATTTATTTAAAGACGTTAATTAATTTATTGATTTATTCATACGTATATTAACCACAATTTTTTAAAAGGATTTGAAAAGCCACTAGACTCGACGGAAACAGTGACGTCACATGATGTGTTTATTTTTTTACATCGATAATGGCAGCCTATCGAAGAAGATTGTGTTCCCATTTTTTTTTTTTTTTTTTTTTTTTTTTATAGTTGTGAAGTTTTAAAATAATTTTACATCAACAACAGAGAATGGCAACATCGATCAATTAGACTTCATCAAATGTATTCTAAATGTGTAACACATATCGCAACTGTGTTTAATCAATAATGTAATAGCCATTTTATATAGAAAGCAAGGACACATATTAAAGTTTTTATCATTTTTCAATTAATAATAGAACATGTTAAAGATTGTATGTTTTTAGAAACAAAACATTGTGTCTCTTTTATTTGAATTATTCCCAATGCCTTAAATATACTTAATTTGTCAATTAAACACCAAATTATTTCCCTTGCAAACTTTCAAAATATGAATTAAATTTTTTTGTGAACTAAAATAACAACATGTACACTGCAGTAAGCCTAATCTAGTATACACATTTAAAATGAACTAAAATAGAAAATATCTAACCATGTAAAATATGCATCTGCTACTTTGGGAGCGGGTCAGATGTAGCTCAATATAAAGCTGTGTGAGTTCAATATAGAAGACCATATGTTAATACAATCCTAAATAAAGCATTCACTACATTGGTCTGAGTAGTCGAGCGATTGATTTCACCATTTAAATTCTCGGCCTTTTGGCTAAGATCAATGTGTTCTATATCACACTGGTTCTGTCCGGAGGTCTTAGCTGTGGCCGCAGTTTTTCCTAACGTTAGTCAGGTATCCATCTGAGCTGGGTGGACATAAGGACGTCCTACATATATGACATAATGTTTGGTTAACTTAGTTGTCAGTTCTGTTACATTGAAACTTCCAGGTGGTCAACTAGCTAGTTTGTTTGGAAAATATACATTGATGATGTTAGTTTGTTTCATATAAACAATAAACCTCGGCTAACTTATCTGAATCAAATTTTACAAGAGGTAACACGTGAAATGTGTGAGTCGCTATTGAGTTCGTTCATCACTTCCCCCTTCTGTTGACACACGGCTCTCCCTATGATGCAGGAAGGTAAACAACAACACCATGCCTTTCAGTTAGCATAAACTTTGTTAATTCTTATTTCTGGTTTGTAGAATTCAGTTGAACAACAAGTTAGTTGTATTGTTCACTTCAAGGTGTTGGGATGTGACAGTTACAAAACAACAATTATGTTTGAGAATATTGTTATATAATTTACGCACTATTAATTAAGTGTTTTTATTGTATTAAACATAAAACATTCTAGAGAAAAAAACCGCTACTGAAACTGCAGCTGGAGGTCTTTGATGATCTTGCATGCAAATGACTTGGGGGGGGGGGGGGGCTGTTGCTTCAGCCATGAAGACCTTGCACTGTTGAAAGTGCGTCAAGTTGTTGGCTTGTATTTGTTCCAAAAACATGACCTGTTTGTATATGAAGGCCTTTAGGTGGGCGTATAGATCAGAAACTAGATTTCCCCCTCTTGAAGTTTTAGTTTAAGAAAATGTAAATGACGTGTTATGTTTTCAGCAGAGGCCAATTTCTATACTTTTCATCAGACATTAATGGCAGCGGCTTGCTTTATTTTCCAGCAAGTCACCTATTTCCTTTATTAATTATAGGGCCTACTCTGCTCAGAACTTTCTAACAGCAGCCATCTTACTGGTAAATCTTGGAATTATGTGTTTGTATCTCTCAACATGTCTCTGAACTACCTATGGTTGAGCCCATGTGACCTTATACATAAACCATCTTCAACACATGATTCACTACACTGCGTATGTCCACATTTGTAGCACACAAAGCTTGCTGGTGAATAAATAATACGATGCAGGAACATTGGTTGTAGAATGTTTTTCTCATTACACGTCTGCTTCGCTTGTCCAACTAAGCTTTTTTTTATAGTTATACCCTTCAATTTTTTTTCTCCACCAACAGTAACGTAACAGGTTAGTCCAGACTAAGTTATAATCAGTGAGTTTTTCCCAACTCATTGAATATATCATCTGCGGTAACAGTGTCATACATGCTAAGTAGTGAAGCCAGCTCTTGTGTTATGTTCATTTCTTCATCCACACCTCTAATAAACACAAGAAGCTGGAAGGTGGAACAGCTGTCCAGCGATTCGTTCATTGCAATTGAAAAATGACGAAACTTGCTTGCATTATTTGAGTCAAAATGTTTTCACCAATCTCTGCTATTTTCAAATTGTTTTGAATTTTCTGGGCAAAGTTCCACTGCCCCCTCCAATAAACATTTTTTCCGTGACAAAAAGATCTCCGCGGGCCGGATGAGAGGACCTCGCGGGCCGCATCCGGCCCGCGGGCCGTAGTTTGGAGACCCCTGATTTATGTGAAGAAAGCACGTACAATCAGCATAGAGACCGGATATTATTAGGAGCTAGTTGAGATGGTCTAAGTTGTGTATAGTAGGGTAAGAGAGAAGAAAGCTAGTTGAGATGGTCTAAGTTGTGTATAGTAGGGTAAGAGAGAATAAAGCTAGTTGAGATGGTCTAAGTTGTGTATAGTAGGGTAAGAGATAATAGAGCTAGTTGAGATGGTATAAGTTGTGTATAGTAGAGTAAGAGAGAATAGAAGATTAGTTGAGATGGTCTAAGTTGTGTATAGTAGGGTAAGAGAGAATTGAAGATTTATTTTGTGCAAATAAAGAAACATTATAACATGTTTTGAAATGGACTTGTGTTTGATCTTACACACTGTGCCAAGCTATACAGAATTAAAAACAAATAGGTCTACAGTATGTGCATCTTTTTACACATACCATTCCGTATGTATCAATTAAATGTTTAACTTATGTAAGATGCAATAACTTGGTCATTACAATGCATGCCAGGAACCCATCGATTTCTGAACTAAACACAATCCACACAGCATAGAAAACGGCCAACTATCTTCATTAACTCATCTTCATGCTATAATGTTATATGTATTATTTTAAGACTGCTTTTAAATTAATATATATTTTTTTTAAATTTTGTATTTTAAACGAGCATTGTACAATTACTTCCCTTGTCATATTTTTTAACAAAGGACATCAGACAACTCAAATACAAACACACGACAAATATATATATATATATACATGTAGACCGTTTTTAAAAAAAAAGAAAATAATACATACATTATTTTAATGATCTACTTACATTAATTATGTTTATTTTAAATACCTAAAAAACTTAGCTGTCTATAAATGATGGATACATTCTTCAGATATAAATAAAAAATGAAAAATAATTTACTTATTTAATGTAGATTTCAAACATATGTAAATTAAATTGCTAGAGCTATGTTTAAAGTCGTCAATTAGCGGCTTATTTTTTATTTAACCAGCTGATTCTGTATCTGATGTGCACGCCTCTGCTTTAAAATATTATGAGCAAATAGATTAATATGAGGCCGTTAAATTCTGACATAATCAAGTGATTCTAACGCATGTGATAAGAACAGAGATAAGTTTTTACTAAGATTATGCTAATCGAAAGATCGATTTTTTTTTTGTTTTACTTAAGTCTTCTACTTGTATAGATGGAGAGGGGTGGTGGTGGGGTAGTTATAAATGGTTATCAAGTGATTGCATGTTGTGTGATGTGAATATTGACCCGTGCTTAAACTCGACAATACGATTAAAAAGACTCAGCTGTTTACTCGACTACACAATGTATCTATATCAGGTCATATCGAATCATCGTATAAAAAAATGCACGATATTTACAATTCAACATATATGAAGCATATAGTACATCTAATACACGATATACCCAACTCACAACATTTGTAAATGCGGATAAACCAAACTTACATTATACAAAACCCACGATATTTTCCTAACGTCATACAGTCAACAATTATATTCACAAATTACTAGCAGCGTGTGAGTGTGTGTCGCTATTAAACTACACTAATATGTCTCGATGAGGTATATTAGGTCTATAACATCATCGTTTACCCCGGGGAAGTTAAGAAAAACAGACACAGTTTATCAACAATTTATGTAAACACTTGCACGAATAACATTAGAATATTTTCAAATCTAACGTTTGGATTAAACATAGCCTAGATCATGTCAAGTTCTAGCATGTTAAAATACAAAGCCAAACAAGTAGCTAGATTGTATCTAAATCAAGATTATGATTCTACAACAGTTAAGTTTGGAATGGAAACCCAATTGTTTTAGAATCATAATAGAAGCTTGATACTTGATTGTCTATGTATTTTAATATGCTAGAGCTTGAAACCATCTAGAACGAGTATACAATGTATTGAAGACGTATTGTAATCGTAAAAAAACCCACTGAATATGTCGTCGTTTATGGACAATAAATTGTACAACTTGCACGATAAACAGAAACATAGGTCAGGAACAAGATTAACTACACACTTGTATGAATATTAATAATTCCATGCACCATACAAGTACCGGGCACTTGCATTCTTTAATAGGATAAAATAAATAATTCATTCATCAATAAATATGATTGTAATGTACACACTACATGTTTTGTATTATTGCAATCTACACAACACATTAATCGGATGAAAGTTGGGATCGGGGTGTAGGCAGGTGGGGGAATATAACGCCATGGTCCTTAATAATGTAATTACAATTTTAATTTTTTATAATACTTGAAAATGCAAAATTGTGTTAGAATGTCATAATATGCATACATATGTTCGGCTATGCTAGGTTGACATATGTGTATATGTGTACGGCCTGCATAACATTTAATTTTGTTTGTTTTGGTGTAATATGTTAATATATGTATGGCTTTGTTACTGTCTAATATGTTTGCATAATATGTACATTCAACCTAACAAAGATATTAAAAGTTTAACAGAAGACTTTACATTAAGACATTGTCAAATTAACATAGACAGTAAATATAAGGGTCCTAGGTGCTTTGACCACAGGTGCTTTGACCATAGGGTATTTGATCATAGGGGTTTTGACCACAGCGTGGCTTTGACCACAGCGGGGCTTTGACCACAGAGGGGGGAGGGGTAAATTATAGATTTTAAAATAGAAATAACAAATTGCTGTTTTAATTTATGATACAATTTATACATGCTCACCATGACATAGACAGTAAATATAACACTTTAAAATGTGAAATAGCCACTCTGTTGCCGTTTCCAATTAATGGAATCATCACTGAAGTTGACTTTAACATTGTCAATTAAACCAAAACTAAATACATTTCAAAAATCTGAGGTTAAGCAACTTATGCCTTTGTTGTGGTCATGGTTAACACTTGATTTCTCCTACCCTAAAATGATAGGACACCTCATTTTACCAAATACCTCACTCAAAATTACATTATACAGCCGTTTAATTTATGTTTTTTTTCAATGTTTTTTCTTCGTAAATCTTAATTAAGCTCAATTTTCTTGACTATGCAAAATAAATGTTAAAACTCATTTACTAGTTTTTACTGCAAAAACGCGTGTTTTCTTTTTTTCTCCATCGCCACCAAACCCTCCTCTTCTAACCCCTCCCCTCTCCAGATATGTTGTTATGTATAGAGCAGTGGTTAGTGGTTTCCAAACTTTTTCGAGTGGCGACCCCCTTTTATAAAAATTAAGTTACTCGCGACCCCCAAAGAATTAAAAAGCCAAAATTAGTATGGACATTAATAAGCACTAAAATAAGATTTTCTAGGAGACTTTAAATATGAACTACTCTTGATAACTGTTTTAATACGATGAGTAAAATTGCATGCTATTTACTAAACATTCGAGGTTAAGTTTTTGTAAACGCCAACCTATGTCATTATCAACATTCATTTTTTTCTTAATTTTGTTTTTAAAGGTAGTATATTGTTGAAAATCTATTCTAGAAAAGGCAATCAATTTTACGTTTGGGTATGAAAGGTGTATGCTACATGAAAATTGTGCCTGCAGTTTTTCATCTTACGTGGAATCATTCTGCAAATCAAAGAATTCATCTTGTAATTCATCATGAATGCTGGCAACATCAAGGGAAGTAGAAAATGGGTAATGCGTCAATGCAGATTCTTCTTCTTTCAGCTCAGAGAAATAGCGCAGCAGTTCGTTTTCAAGAGATTCAAGATGCCCAGAAATCGCTTCTATCCAAATTTTAATTTTCCCACAATCAGATTCATCTACCACTCTGTTGATTCATCAACTTGAAAAGTAAACAATGGTGAAGGCTTGATTTTATTAAACATTTGTTATTTAAATCTACGGTCATGTCTGCTATAAGCCGCTGAATGGTATTATTAGGCTGAGGTATTTGTTGCATATTTACTGCACTGGAATCCCCAAAAATTAACATCACCATCTTTAACATGCAGGGTTTGATGAGATTTTCTCCTATTGTGTTATTTTGTGTTGTTGTTTTTTTTTTTTTTGCTTGGCATTTTCTATCGCGACTTCATTTGATGCTTGCACGACTTCTGTGTTTCCTTGGAGAAAACTTCCTGTTCGATCACGTCTATGACGTTTGCAACTAGCTATATGCTGACGAGAGAACCCCATATCTTTTTTGGTGTGTTCCAAATTACTCGTCTCAAAAAACGTTGTAGTTTTGAAGATTTCATAAACCAGTGATTGAGAACAACTTTGTACAGTACGCATTTCTTCTTCTCTAATCCTTTTCCAGTGATGTTAGTAAAGCCGAATTTAAGATATCCTTCTAAATATTTATGTTTTGTTTCTCATTGCTTAGTTTTAGTATACCAGTTATCGACCCCTCAGAAAGCACTTCGCGACCCCGGGGGTCGCGACACCCAGTTTGGGAACCCGTGGTATAGGGGATCTCTTTTATAGCTTGTACTCTGTTGTATGCGAAAAATGATATGCATACAGTTATGCATACACATTATGAGTTCTACTGGTAATAGTGAAGCAATACAATACACATTACCATAGAAAAGGATGGCATTCTACAGAATTCTTAGTTTGTGTTTGTTCTAAATTTATATGTACAATAAATATGGTTCATCTTTGAAATGAATTGGGAACATACGCCACACGCAATTGCCTCAGCAGCAAAACATGACATTATATGTTATCTTCGCATCTCTTTCAAAATATTAAAAAACATTGCTACAGTTTTTACGTTTGCAATTATAGTAACAGTTTAACATAAAACTATGAAACATCTACAGTTTTAGATCTCGTTTAAATTTACTGAATAATGTTAGTATGTATTATTTTAAATATGTATTGGTATGAGTGTTTTTTTTAAATAATTTGTTTCTAAAATAAAATGTTATAAAATAGGTAATTATTTCCCTTGCACAATATCCAAAGAGGAAAAAAAATGAGTAGTAGATACTTTTCTGCTTCGGAAAAAAACATTTTAAAAGTATGGGCAACATTGTAACGAATCTAATGGATACATTTAAAATTAACTAAAATAGAAAATATGTAACCATATAAGATACGTAGGCGTCACTTTTGGAGCTGGTCAAATGTAGCTCAATTTAAAGTTGTGTGTATGTGTTCAATATGGCAGGCATTATGTTGATACAATCGTTACTTAAGTTATTGAAACTTTCATTTAAAGTAGTGGTCGGAGTAGTCGAGTGACTGATTGCACCGAATCTCTTCTCTGTATTTTGAATAAGATCAAAGTGTTCTATCTGTTAAGAATTATGTACAGAGGTCTTAGTTGTAGCTTCGGTTTTTCCTAATGTTAATCAGATTCCCATCTGAGCTGGTTGGAAATAAGGACATACTACAGACTCGAATCGGGGATCCGAACAATGGCTAGATATAAAGGTCTAAATATGTGTACATTCTTTGTTGTGTTATGTTATTACTAACTACAATACTCGAAAGCAGCAAATCGTTATATTCTCATTTCTTGTTCAATTATTTCCAGTTCTTCGTACACATGTTTCAAGTCTTCAGTCAAGATGAATGGTTAGTTTGTATTGTATATTTTATTAACAATATATTAATTATAATACTTTTTAAAGCCGCGTATGTTAAACGAAATTCTGTGTATAAGCAGTCGTTTGAAAAATAGTTATTTTGTGTTCAGTAAGTAGGGAAGGATAATCTGGTATGTCCAGATTCACTTCACATTGACTTTCTAAAAAAGGTAGTTTATGGCGAAAACACGTTATTTTAGTTGACACCAAAAAGGGGTTAGGCTTGAAAAAAAAACAAAAAAAGGTTGCTGTTTGTTCTAAAAGTAAGTTTCAATGATAGTAAATGAATAATGTTTTGATCTGGATTAATCTAGATCTAAAACAGCTTCAGAAGATAATGTAATTTTGTTATTCGTAAGTTGGCGTAATATTAGTCAGAGAACAGATTTTTTTTTCTGTTTTCAAATAACAATTGGTAGACTAGTGTAAAATGTCATTCTATCGTGTTAAACCAAAGTTTATTAAATGTTTTTTAAAGGTTTAAACTATGTTTAAACTTTTTATTTTCTTAAGAAATTTTCGCACGCAATCTTTTTTTTTGTACGTATGTTATGAAGAACTGAAAATATTAATATAAAAAAAAAAACAAAAAAAAACTAGCTTTTCTAAAAATGTAATTAATATTATAATTTCGGCATAGCAATTTAGGTACCGGTTATTTCACTTAACATCATTAATGAAAATGAATAAAAAGCAAACTTTAAATACTATTTGTCAAAATTTAAGTACTATTATTTCGTTTATAGTGTATATATGATGTTACCATTACGTAAAATGAAACATTAATCTAAATAGACCATTATGTTCATGCAACAATTGGATAAACGCATATTTCACTCTATATATCAGTGTGGATAATAGGAATAACATAAAACAGATACACTAAAATGTTTATTGCAACATTTTTTGACATAGGAGAACGTTGTTCGGATTTGTCGAGCAATATTTCTGAGACGTACACTATGTATGTGAAACACAACTTTTTATACAGCAATAGCCTTTAGACATTGGACTGACCTGACCTAGTTACGTGGCTAGGGGAGGGTAGGTTGGGCGATGTCTTCGGGCGCCGACCCCTGTGGGTGCGCCAACTGGAGTTGATATGACATGCAGTCAAAATTAAGAAAATAGACAGACATTTGGCTATTCGGAAATATTGAATTGTTTTCCACATTAATTGTGTAACACCAAATTAAAACTTACACGACATGTCGATAACGATATTTACATCTCACGTGAATGGGTGGGGGTGTCAAGAAATTGGCAGGTCACCCCGTTCGAATGAATGGGTCGTTACGTCACTGACCAGAACACAATATTCATTAACGAATCGATTTCACAGATGGAAAGAAAAATATGGTATAATATATTTTTTATAATATTGCCCTGTTCTGCTTTAAAAATTACCATACATTCAAAATATGACAGTTTGACTACACAAGAAGAAAACACAACCAAAATTGCCAAAAGCACAGAATATTTTTAAAAAATACCAACAACTCATCCAAATATACTGAAACGAGTCAAACCTACAGCACTCAACCAACCAAAGATTAATTTAACATTTCTTCTCACATACTAAAAATTATGCAAGCACTATTAGAGTCAGTCAATTCATAGCTTGTACATTTTCCCTATTACAATATATCTATATCAAATAAGTATCCAATAATGCACAACGACACAATTTATTTTTCTAACATGAAAAAAAAAACGTGTTCCTTGAAAAGCAGCACTATAATGTGTCTGAACATTTGGTGTAGAGAGAAACAACAACATGTAGTCTAATTAATGTTAGGACAACACAAGGCACATGGGCAACAGCACGATACATGTAAACATTAGCCGTTTAATTTTTTTTTCAAAAGGTAACATTTACTCGATGAATAATCTACATCAATATAAACGCTTTTTTTTCTAACAGTCCCCTTAAAATATTCTGTTACTGTCACATCTGCTGTCGTTACAGACCATACGAATGTTTAAAGTTAAATAAAATATGGCTAACATTTAAGTTAGCATAACTGTTACAACTTTTATTATTGGTCGGATTATATGTATTCAATATTGATCAATATGTATTCAATACGGACTGGTTAAGTGAACGTTTTAATCCCAATTTACAACTATGTCTAACCTAGTATAAAGCGTATATGTTTTAGTTATTGCCTCCATTAGATCAATTTTTAAAGTTTAAACTGTCGCTACAAGGTTCCTAAGATCGTGTCCGTGTCTGTAGTACAGGTCTGTCACAGTCACCCATCGTCTCACGAGTTCGGCCTATCTGGTGATGTGAGTTGTCACGTCCGACTGACGTTGACTTTTATTTCTCCTTCACCACAGCGTTTCTTTCAAAGCTACACGAAAAGAAAATTGAATTTATTGATTCTAGAGTAAATAATTCTACTGCCACAAAAATAATGACGTTATCGATACTCAATAATAAAGACACCAACAATACTACATAATGTATTTATTTAATCTTAAAAGTGGTCTGCATGTAGAGTGTTTCTTTTAGACTTTTAAGGGGTGGGCGGACACTGAGCAAAGCATATTTTATCTACACATATTTTATCGTTAAACGGGCGATGGACGTACTTAAGGGCTCCTAAGTCAACATTTTTTTTTCTTAAATACTAAGAACAATTTAATATGTATTTCTTTTTTAATGAAAAGGATCAACACACGAGAAATACAATGGACATATCGAACGAACATTAAATACATGATATTCTCACTTGTCATTCATATATGTACAAAAGAAAACTGAAGTTTTTAATTTAGTATTTACAGATAAACACATGCCTACAAATTTGTTTATTATTATAACACTGTATATAGAATTTAAATATGTTACGACACAAAAACTGTATGTCTGTTTCGTTTTATTTATTTTTTTCCAAATCATGTAGACCTACCAAACCTGTTATGATTATTAAATAGGTGATAATGTCCCTTGTAAAAACTCTTAAAAAAGAAATCGGTAAGATTTGTATGTATTTATTGGTAAACTAAAATAACAATATGTGGCCAGCAGTGTTCCTAATCATTTAGACAAATTTAAAATAAAATTAAAATAGAAAATGTGTAACCATGTAAGATACGTAGACGACACTTTTGGAGCTGGTCAGATGTAGCGCAATATAAAGCTTAGTGTGATATCATCAAGGTGATATTGCACATAGCGTCAATGTGTAGGCCTACTTACATGGTTAGTTAACTCGTATTAATATAAATTGTATTGCGAAGGCAAGCAGTTTTCCTCTGTATAGTTTACAATGTTTTTCACCCTCTGGATTTATATAGACATAGACTCGACTATTTAATTTTGTTATTCAATATTTACGTTAACTCATGTTTAAATGATTTAGACATCAAACAGCCACAACATAATGTTTAGTTAACTTTGATGTTAGTTCTACTAAATTAGACTATAAAGGTGGTCAACTCGCAAAATCACATATCGCTACCACCCCCAACAGTCTGGTGAGCTATGGTTCCCGAATGTTTACAATTATAGAGCCGGGTTGAACTAGTGACGACTATAAGGGTCAGATAATTTAGTAGTACACGATTTGAAACGAAGGGGAGGTAACAATTTCTGCTAGATCTTTTCATTGCCATCTGTAAACGGCTGCTTTCACTGGGCGGAAGGGGGGGGGGAGGTTGTGTCGAATTCACAAATTATGAATTGCTGAACAGCAGAAAATAAAACATCTAGATAACAGCGTCTGCTACGTCGCGGGTCAGCTCGTGTAAAATAAAGTGTTAACGTTTACACACGCACACAACTAATTTGGCTTGCTAGATCCTGCCTAGTTCACACCTAAAAGCCAAACGATGCATCTAAGGTGTAGTAAATATTAGTCTTAAAGATCTTGATACATAATCATCAAGTTGTATTTACAAGGTATTGTATTTAAAACCGTTTAATTATGACATTATCTGCAGTCTGTAAACATAAACAAAACGTGTTAAATGTTGTAGTTAATGGAGCCTTACTGATCATATAATACATGGGATATTTTAATTATTGTCAATAAATAACATTACAATAGAACCCTCACATTAGGGCAAATCAAACACAGTTTAAACCTTGTTCGCAAGACTTCAAACAATTGACGCACTACATACATAATTTCGTGTTTTAAATAGCCATGTAAAATACAGGGAGAGAATAACGAAACAAAGACTACAAGAAGTGAGGTGGCAGACCACAATCCTAGGTACCATCAGAGAAATGTTTTCATAGTTGCCATGACAATAATAACACTTCGTAATAACTACATACTTTAAAAAAAAAATAAGTTTGGTGGTTGTTTTAAATCTAAACGATCTAATATGTTTTTTTTTGTTTGTTTGTTTGATGTAGTTGGTGTAAATTGTTACGTTGGTTGATATACATATAATTTAGGGTATAATGGGTCTATTCAATTGTGCTACCCTAGCGAAACTAGTATAATTGTAGGTTTTTTTTAGTTTTTTGTTTACTTTTTTACCCTTTAGTTTTGTACAGGTGTCTTTCTCTTTTTTTGTCGGACTCTCTGTATATGTTATACCACATAGATACAATGTGTCTGTTATTGCGATTGTTATTTTTTTTATATTTAAATCACCCATAACTGCCAAAGTTTGTGACATTTTCTGATGGAAATAGTAGACTGTGAGAAAAAAAAAAATTATGAAACAGAACCTACATGTTCTTTTCTCAATGTATGACAGCCATTTACTTTTCTTATGTAAGCACTTGCTTTTCTCATAATTTTAGTTGATCTTACATTTTATTATAGTTTTGATTTTACCAATGAACATGTTTATTTACTAAGAGTAATTACCTCCCTCTGTTCAATGCAATATTTAATGTTTTCAAGGGAAACAATGCAAATCTGCCACAAATAGCAAGCCGGATAAAATATACAACATTGTGTAATTAAACACCTTTTAATTTAAAAACAGAGTCTAACATTTTATAGAATATAATAATAATTTACAGAAATCTTCAAAATGTTTAGTTTTACTTCGATTAATTATTGAAACTTTATTGTAATTTCCAAATTTGAAAGCCTTATATTTGTATTAACATTTTTTTAAAGAGATGCAATAAAATCTTTTAACAAATGTTACATTATGTCATGCGTTGTTAGTGGAAATTTATTTTTCTAATATTTTAAGCAACATTTGACTTCTTCTCTTGCTCGATTTTTTACATCGGAAATGTATGTAACAAGTACTGTTATAACATAAATTTTATCTGTAGATAAAGACACAAAAACATGACGTAAAACACGGAACATACATTTAAAAAAACGTTATTGTTGAGGTATGAAATGATTAAATAAATAACGCCTCTAGGTACGTAAATCTCTTTAGAAGTCATCCATATATGACGTCCAAACATTTTTTAAAATTATTTTGGGCAACCTCCCCACAAAAGTCCACTTAATTCGCAAAAGTCTATTTTTTTCAGACCCCCTCCCCCCCACCCTTGTGGACGTCATATATGGATGACGCCTTACATTTCTGTTTGTATTACATTCTCTAACTAATTTCAAAATGCACATATTCAAGTCCTGTTACATTAACAACATCCTCTCGGTCAACTCGCTTTCATGATTTTATAAAATAGAAGTTTAAAAATACTTGGAAACCCAGCCATGTTGCTTGCATAAAAAACTACGAGAATAGCACGTGAAAGGTGGGGGTCGTAAAATACTTTGTTGATCACTTCCCCCATCTGTTGGCTCTGATATGTATATGATGGAGGAAGGTGAAGATGAACATGATACATTTTAGAGAGCATCAACTGCAACGTTCTCCTAGCTGTTTAAAAACTCTAAGTATTGTGTTTGTGGCCGTGTTTTTATCTAACTTTCTTTGGACAAATGTTAATGTATAACTGTACTTGTTACATTAATAACCGAAATATAATCTCGTATCAAAACATGTTATGTTTTTTTTTTCATTATCATCAATAGAACTAGACTTGCCCAAAACATGAACAACCAAACGTTTTTGAAATAAAAAAAACAGACTGGATCAAGATATTATTTTCAACTAGTGGCTTCTGAAAACACAGTTTCAAGTTAAAGTTATTGACTGTGGTTATGGAAAATGGACACTAGATGTTGATTGGCAATTACATCATTTTTGTATTTTGACTTCTAGGTAACTCTAATTATTGATCATAGTAAACTGTACATGCCACAGTAGGGATTCTTTTTTTAAACTCACAGATACCATGTACGTCTAAACTGTGAAGACTACATGGTCCACTGAACCTGATCTCCATGTTTCATACATTGATAATGTGATGCCAAGATAAAGATTTGAAGTCAAAAGGCCATTTATATATACATGTTACAAGAATTCAATACTGGCTACAATGGAAAACCAAATGTGAATATAGGCGACTGATAGCGAGAGCTCACATTTAGGGATTACATCGAAGAAATATCACCTCAAGACCTGGTCGTAGAGGCAAGAATTTCACTTCAACCCCACCAGAAGTTGATAAATCAAAGGAAGAAAAACGCAGGAGTTATGCACAATGTACAACAGAAAAAAAAATTAAGCTGAGAACCCCAAAACATGAAAGATGATTGTGAATTTATTGTTTATTGGGCTTAAAACATAATATTTGATGAATGGTGGAAAACCTACGAAGGGGGTAATTTTTCAAGATGACCGCCGTTGTCATAGTTATCAGGATTTTTTCACCAATTTTTTTTTTAGTGAAAATGCAAATGCAGGTGTATCTTTAAAAAGCTGTAAAGAAATAATTGTTTTCTAACGAGAATTAAAAAAAGGGTTTTTTTTTTTTTTTTTTTTTACCGGCGCCCACCCCCAATGATTCAAATGTTTAAAAAATGATAACATTAATTGGTATTTTGAGACGCTAAAACCAAATGTACATAATCTAACTAGATCTACAAAACACAGACACAACGTGTGAAGCCACTTATATTGTAATAACATGAGCATATTAAGAACATGGATTGTTTTAGTTAGGGGAGTAAAAGCTGTATCATCTGAGTAGGCTAAGATTGTTTTGTTCGATAAGTTTGGTATGTCTATTACTCTGATTTATGTATTGTACCTAATGCTTTATAAGATGAGTTTTTAGCCATGCAACTCTATAGAAATAAAAACATGTAAATTGCTAAAAAAAAATTCATAAAAAACGTTTAATAACTCGCTTTTGTGTACAAATGCACTAACAAGTAGAAAATAAATTACACACTACTATTTAAATTAATAAAAAGAAAAGCGTGGGTCTCTTCTTAAATATTAGTAAATGTATCCAGAAGTTGTATATTTTTTTTATAATATACTATGTGTAACGTATAAATGTATTCCAGGCAATAAGCCTCGTGCATACAATTGTCAAATAGTCGTCAGATCTCATTATGACATGTGGTCATTACAGTTTGCTGCAACTTGCTATGAAAGTTTTAATGTTACTTTATTCGGTAAAAATATCGTTTCTATCACTGAAAGGCGCAACGTTTTTTATAGTAAATTGGTATTTAACAGCGACCTCCCATTTACAGGATGTAAGGCAAAAGTGGAGATGTATGGGGGATGGGGGCTGGTAAAAATATGTGTTTTCTATATGAAGTGATACCTGGAAGAAACTTTGTGTATGGATGGGGGGGGGGGGGGGTGGTGGGATACTAAAAATCCAAAATTATCTGGAATTCATAAATTGATGAACACTTATTAGTAACGCTATTCAATAAAGAACTATTTGTGTGTATACAATTGAAATAACATTTTAACAATGTAGTCCATTTCGTGTTTGTGTCATCCAAATGTAGACAAGACTAGCCCGGCATAATATGATCACATGATGTATGTAATATTATGTACTATATCGGAAAATATACCATCTAAGCATAGTATGATCATATAGAGTTAGCTGCCATCTGCGTCTACTTATCGTAAAAACCGATTTCCCTTAGGTGCAATGACCAGTTTCACATAGAAACAAAAAGAAAATACCTAACACTCGCAGCTTTTCTACTATTTTATGTATGAGTCATTTTGTATAACTATGCATATAATTTGAAATGTATTCAATGCAGATAAAAAAAAAAAAAAAAAAAAAAAACTCAATACGCCCCCCCCACCTCCGTTTTTTGCAGTCATTTGACTCTACTTGCTCTCTGTTAGTAAGTTTATTAAAAACATTAACGAATTTTTCATTTTTTATTTTATTGTTTTAAAAGTATGCGATAGCACAATTAGTATTAAGGTTCGTGACAACCTATTGGATAAACGAAGTATTTCGAGAGTAGTTGAATTTAGAAATAAAAACATTACTGCTTTATCTGCATACGATTACATAAATAATATAATAAAAACACAAGAAATGACACATTAACTTTTCTGTTCTATAAATGAAAAAATAAATTCTATCAAATATTTATATAATTTTATTTTTCTATAAAAGTATTTTAAACCGATTTGTATTTCTAACTATTTAAGCAATTTATTTAAAGTTCCCTCCCTTGCTAATCTTAAAACATGAATCGGAATACACATAGCACAAATTGCATGAAGCTTGGTTGAATATAAAAATCCACTTGTTTCTGTGAATTTTGATCGAGAACTTCACGGATATTAACCAGAGTTTCTTCCAGGCATCTCTTCGAAAATTTTTTACCGCCCCCCCCCCGAACGGAATGAAATGTATATAATTTATATAGAAAATATATACTTTTAACAGTGTCCGCCCCCCGAAGAAATTTTACCGCCCCCCCGAAAATTTCAAGTGCCCCCCCGGAGAAAAAGTCTGGAAGAAACACTGATATTAACAACATTGAAACACTACTTATTCAAATGTCTTTTAAAAGAGTAAGCAAACTCGATACAGTTTTTCATAATTAAAAAAAAAAACAACAACCAAAAAGTAGAAACACATAAAGCACACATTCAGCCAATCTTTTCATATTTTCATATATGTTATTTTGTAGTAAAGTTTTTTTGTCCGACATTATTGTCCATTTAATATTGTTTTTTTTTAAATGTATATTCATTTAAATAACTAGTGATATAAAAGCTATTAGAAATGTTTCCCTTATAATAGTGGGATTTAAAAATGGGAAGTAACAAGTAAACAGTAAATTTATAGTAACGAAAACAATAAATACATTTAAAAAAATAACATTCCTAGCTACAATGTAGATAACCCTATATTATAATGTAGTATTAACAAAACTGTAATATTTTCATTTGTATTAACTATGAGTTGTGAGTAGGTTATGCATGTGCTTAATTTAAAATATGTTCGAAGTTAAACAGACACAATGTGACAAAGTAGCAGAGAGGGATACTGTTTAGAGTCGAAATATCAAAGTGTGGTATGGCTGTATGGCTTCTGTTTACACTATACCCAAACATGCTACAAGACATTGCACAGATTATTTTCACAACACTTCTACATAGAAACCAAGCTGGCATGGTATCAATCGCGAACGTTTTATTTAAATCTCGAATGTATTCAAATCCCAGTTGTAATTTTACCCGGGTTTAGCAAGATGATCTCTTTAGATGTGGTGTCAAACACAACCACTCAAACGACTGTCAGGTCTCCATAAAGAAGTAGCTGCTGTTTTTGTTACTGTAAACAGTCCGACCAGTTCCACGTTTAACACAGACACAATGCGACGAAGTAGTCGAGAGGTTGATTTCTTTAGTCAAACATCAAAGTGTGATATTGTTGTATGGGATCTGCTTACATTATAACAAAAAACGTTTCTAGAAAAAAATAAACCGGGAGTGATCTCCCCTAAACTTTCTCGAATATTCTAATATAACACTATGTGGGATGTCAACTCGGAATATAGACATGCTTTTTGTTTACTTAAACTTTTAAAAATAGAATAAAATCTAGTAGAAAACAAACTTGCGCACCAAGCGAGCACCAAAACCACATGTGCGTAATAGTGCGCAATATTATTAGTACTTTATAAATTCACATGCGCTTTTTGAGAAATCGGAAATAGCGTAAATTAGTACTTCCGGTCAACGGAAATTACTCAAAATTTGATAGAAGGTAGAGAATTTACTTTTACTTACATATCAAATTTCATTTATCTATCTGAAATAGTACTCAAGTTATAGGCTTTTGAAAAATTCAAAGTAGAAAAAGTACCACTTCCGGTTATCGGAAATCGCTCAAAAGTTGATACGCATCTACTATTTTGATAACATACTTATATATGAAATTTCATCAACCTAGTTGTAACGGTACTCAAGTTATCGTGTTTACACACGGATACACACACACACACACACACACAGACATACGGACAAGATTGCAAAATTATGTTTTTCCGTATCAGTGAGGTGTAAAACGTCGAGATTTGTAAAAATCTCGATTTTTTTTGCACGATTACAAGACTTTCTCTATACTTCGTATAATCGAGAAAGTAAAAACATTCTTGTTTCAATTTCATGTCGACAATAAACATATCAGAACTGTTCGACCACAGACCACTGGTCAAACCAATGCAACCAACGACACGTAAACACATCTCAACAGACAACCTGAGACTCAGTCCGATCAGGACGTATAAACTGTACCTACGGCAATGTATCGATACCAAGCTGACATGCTATTGATTGATTTAGTTTTATTTAAATCGTGAATCGAAAAGCATTAGTCGATTTGAAATAAATCTCAAACGAATGTAGAAGAATCAGACTGAAATCACCTACATGTATGAGCTTCAAATCGATGACAGATGTACAATCATATGCAGGTAACTTAAATAATGAAACTAGCGACAACTGCCATATGCCAGTGCTATAAGGACAACTCTACATATAAAGGGTTTTGTAGACACATACGTTTTGTTAGGATAGGCAAGTGTCGCATCTCTTGGGTCATGTAGAGGGGGTGGAAGCAGGCGTTGTAACTGAAATAGCAATTTAAACAGAAAGTGATATTTCAACGCCAAGGGTAGACAAAGGTACAGAAAAATTGTCCAAGTAAAGACAGAACAGACAGAACTCTTCAGCTGGCAGCTGGTTTGTTTGTTGTCATGGTACACCATTTGTGATAGTGTTGGTCAGCAATACTTTAAGACTGTTAGAGTGAAGCCCACTTAAACTCGGCACTTATCTTTTGCTTTTGCGTAGCGCGTCAGTATCCATGAATCCGTCTATACATAATGTTTAAATGTGTTTATTCAGCTTTTGGCTATAGCTGTAATGATATAACTGTTTTTTGTTTCGAATACCAGCGATAAATATACTTTAGAAATACGTTAAAGTCTGTATTTGATCGATTTGATCGGAATGCCCCGATTCTAGATTTAAGATAACGAAACTCGATTCAAGATTCAAGAATGCAAAATTAGTTACTGATTTTGTATCTGAACTATTTTAGGCCTTACATGTTTCATATTAATATGTGTTAATATTTGCTACTTACGGATTCTTATAACTCAATTGCTCCGCAATAAAGAGCTAGATGAATAAACAAAGGCTAAGATAAACATCTATATATATAATTCTCTTCTGGAAGACGCTAGAAAACAAGCTGTAAACGCGCTCCCTACCACCCCCACCCCTACATGGCCTGATGAGCTGTGGTTCGCTCTAAATGTTTACAAACAGAGCCGGGTTTAGTGACGACTATTAGGGGCAGATAATTTAGTTTAAAACGATTTTAAACGTAGGGGGGGGGGGTAACTAAGTGGAGTTTACTTTAACGGAGGGGGGGGGGGAGGGGGTTATCGTCCTTAACGAGCTACTTATAGTGTTTTAAAGAAATATTTTCAGTGGCAGCGTTGACAGTGTCGAATTCACAAATTATTAATAACTGAAAAGTAGAAAAAATAAAACTAAATAGTGGCGTATGATATGCCGCGGATCGGCTCGTACTTAATATACCAATTATTAGTTGCAAACTCTAATACATATGATAAAACAATTATAGTAATATTAGGAACTTAGCATTGATTACATCGAGTTTTGTCCATGAAAAAAAAATGTTTTGTTCTTTCAAACAATAAAGACATGTTCTTTCAAGTTATAAAGAAAAGAAAAATAAATTAAGCAACTAAACAAAGTCAAGCAATTTGTTGTAACATGTCATCTATCTACTGAAACAAATTGCGTGGATTATAGAATTGTTCCAAGTGAAGTAACTGTGTTTTCTAATCTTGCTAATTTTAAACAAAACACTTTCATCAAACGTATGAAAGTTTTTAGTGGATGAATAGTAAAAAAGCTGGATCACATATAGTTTTCTTGTGCCCGCTGTGTTAGGGTGTAGGCCTATATATGTGTACATATGTACAACTATGTTAGGGTGTCATATGTGTATATGAGTTCGGCCTGAATAACATTTAAATTTGTGTGTTAAGGTGTAACATGTTAACATATGTATGGCATTGTTACGGTGTAATATATTTACATATGTACAACCTACCTAACAGTGATTTTAAAAGTTGAATATAAGACATGGTCACACTGACAGAGACAGTTGACTTGAAGACATTACATTGTGAAATAGTCACTCTGTTGCCGTTTGCAATTAATGAAATCATCACTGAAGTTGACTTTAACATTGGCGATTAAACCAAAATTGAATATATTTCTAAAAAAATGGGGATACGCAATTTCTGCCTTGGTTGAGGTCACGGTTGAGGTGCTTCCTCCTCCCCTAAAATTATAGCACACCTCATTTTACCAAACCCCTTCCTCAAAATTACAGTTAAAAGGCGTTAATTTAATGTATTTGTTTTTTTATATTGTTTATACTTAAATCTAAATTGAGCTCATATTCTAGTTTTTACTACAATAACGTTTGATTTATTTTTCTCTCTATCATCATCAATCCCTCCTCTTCGATCCCCTCCCCTCTCCAAATGTCGTCATGTATAGGCGATCCATTATATATTTGGTACTCTTTTGTAAACGAAAATTGATATGCATACAAATCAACACATGGGTTCTACTTTTAATAGTGAAGCAAAACAATACCCATCACCAAAAAATAAAGCAATGTACATTATTATTGGTAATTTGAAGAAAGTTTTCTGTTCTCAATATGTATTTTCTTTTAAAAGAATAGGGATATTACACCGAAAAATGATTCAGACTGGCTCATTATAGATTGAAAGATATCCTCGCTTGTCTTTCAAATGAGTAAAATTAATGCTGTTGTGTTTATTGATTGCAATTAAAATAAAATTTTAAACATAAAACAAAGACATATCAACTATTTTTTCATATTATTTGAAACACTTAATTGTAGAATATATCTCTAATTTTAAGAAAAATTATTAGGTCTCTTTAATTTATTTTCTTTTTTGCTTAGAATTCGTTTACCAAATTGTCTATATAATAGGGAATTACTTCCCTTACACAATAACCAAACAAGAAAATAACATATGTAAATATCAGCATCGGAGAAATGAAACAAACAAAAAAATAAGGGTGACATTGTATCGAATCATGTGAATACATTTAACATAAACTAATATATATATATATATATATATATATATATAAACTATGAAACAATGTAAGATACGTATGCGTTACTAAAAGAGATGGTCAAATGTAGCTCTATTTAAAGTTGTGTGTTCAATATGGCAGGTATTATGTTGATACACTCATGAATCAAGTTATTGAAACTGTCATTTAAATTAGTGGTCGGAGTAGTCGAGTTAAATATTGCACCGATTCTCTTCTCGACATTTTGACTAAGATCAAAGTGTACTATCTGCTATGGGTTATGTACGGAGTCAGGTAACCCATCTGACCTGAGTGGGCTAATTGCATCGTTCATTTTTTGGAAAAAAAAATGTATCATAATTAAATCATCAGTTATTTTGAACGTTTTTATTACAAATCTATATTTGTTTCTGAAAATACACAAACATGAAAAGAGGATGGAGAACATTGATTACATGATTTCTTCGATAGTCTTTTAAATGTGTAAAACATAACGCTATCGTGTGTACTTTTGCAATTACATATATATTTGAAATACTTGACACACATACACAGTGGCGTAGCGAGGGGGGGGGGGGGGGTTGAGAGGGGGTGTTGCAAATCAAAAGTTCGAGGGGGGGTGCAAATCGATAGTTTGTCCCCGGGCGCCTGGAAGGGTCGCTACGCCTCTGCACTTACAGCTGCATATTTGTATCATAATTGAAACACATTTATTACAATTATGGGTGTATTTTGACACAGACGTGTGTATGGCTGTGTTGTTTGTATTTGTTTCCAATTCATTCTCGACACATAATAGGGTTATTACATAAGCAATTATTTCCCTTGCACAACTTTAAAGCAAGAAAAAAAGTTTCATTGATGAAATAAAATACAAATATAGTCCACATTGTATCTAATCATACGAACACATTAAAATTAGTTAAAAGATAATGTGTCGCATCTAGTTAAATATAAAGTTTCGCGTGAGTTCAATATGGCAGATATTATGTTGACAAAATCAGTAATTCAGTTTTTGGAACTGTTATTTAAAGCAGATACTACGATGGTCCGGGTAGTCGAATGGTTGATTGCAGCATTTTACTTATAAGAGCAAGTTGTTCTATCTATTAGGTGTTCTGTCCGGAGGTCTTAGCTGTGGCCGCAGTTTTTCCTAACGTTAGTCAGGTAACCATCTGAACTGGGTGGACAAGGAAGTCTTACAGACTCGAATGTCGGGATCCGAAAAAAAATATTTTAAGCAATCAATTAAGTTAAAAGTAATGTCACAATTCAGACAAAATAATTTGTATTTAAAGCAAACTAGTTTGAGCCCTAAACTTGAAGTAATATTAATTAAGCCGATTTTATTTGGTAAAATATATCAAATATATTATTATTACTGATTTAAATGTTTAAAACAATTGAATTAATAATAACAAAAAAAAAAAAAAAAAAAAAAAAAAAAAAAACCCAGCTGATCTGTATCTGATGTGCATAAATCTGCCTCAAAATATTGAGCAAAAAAAGATTAATCTGAAGCTGTTAAATTTCTTGGTCCTAGTGTTTAGCATGGTAATCCCTTTATACAAACATCCTGTCTAATATTTCTAGCATAGGATCTATACTAAGGTTATATAGTAGCAGGGATAGCGGGCAACCTTGACTAGCTGAATTTTTATCCGTATGGCTTTGTTGGGTGTATTATTTATTAGAAGACCGTTGTGCGCATTTGCGTATATGATTTTAATCCATGTTTTTGGTAAGGTTGTATGCACATATTTTTTTTTCTCTTAGCCGTGTATCATCAATTGTATTGAATGTTTTCTATTGATCTATACCAGGGGTCTCCAAACTTTTCAGTCCGAGGGCCGCATTAACTATCAAATTTCAGTTCGGGGGCCAGTTTCTTCCAGGCATGTCTTTGATTTTTCAGGGCAAAGTTCCTCAGCCATCACCAACAAACGGTTTTTTCCGTGAACAAAATGATCTCCGCGGGCCGGATGAGAGGACCTCGCGGGCCGCATCCGGCCCGCGGGCCGTAGTTTGGAGACCCCTGATCTATACTATGGGTTGCCAGCTATGTGTGTATCTTATTTGTCTCTCAAAAGATGTATTTGATTCTGGATGTTCCTCCCTAGGATGCTGTATTATTGGTCTCGGTGAATTATATCCTTGATGTAATTTCCTAGCTAGTGTTTTCGTCAAGTATTTATTACTGTAAGGTTATGGGTCTATACTTTTTTAAATGATTTGAACATTTACATGTAAAATGATTTGTGTCCGTATACAGTCACTAAGTCCATCCAGCTCTGATATTAGATCATTGTTAAATAACCTCATTGTATTAAAAAAAATGGCAAACATTGGGTACAAATAATTTGTTTAATAGACGATGCATGTTTTATCAAAAACAGTGGTAGTTGAAAATAACGTCAGATAGACATATAGCGTAATATGATGTTAGGAAAACATGACTCAGATAAGACAGTGTATATACATAGATAGAACAAAATACGAGGAAATAAAATGGAATTAAATGTAGAGAAAATGGCAAGGTGATGGTATACGGCTGGTTAGTAGGTCACCAACCAGTTCTACGGCTAAATAAAACATGCATGAGCAATATAACTGATTGTTGACCTACTTAGCAGCCCTATAGTCGGATGATAGAGCAATGATACTGCAAACACCGAAAGTCTAGAGTTCGAATCAGAGCCGTAGCTACATATTTCGACGCCCGGGATGAACTATCGATGTTGTACCCCCATACATTTTTTTATATTTAAATCCCCCCAAACAGTAACAATTTGTGAACTTTTTTGAAGGAAAAAGTGAAAAAAAAATGATGAAACAGATCCTACAGTTCTAACCCCACGACTGTCGCATGTTCTTGTTTCAATGTCAGACAGCCATTTGCTTTTCTGATGTAAGCTATTGCTTTTCTGAGAATGTTAGTTAATCTTACATTTTATTATGGTTTTGATTTTACCAATAAACATGTTTATTTACCAATGGTAATTACCTCCCTTTGTTACATACTTTATTAGTGTTTTCAAGGGAGACAACGCAAATCTTCCACAAATAGAAAGCCGAGTAAAATATGCGGAATTGTGTAATTAATCAGCTTTTAATTTAAAAGCAGAGATAAATATTTCATAGATTATAACAATTGTTTACACAAACCTGCAAAATGTTTAGTTATAATCTGAATATTTATTAAAACATTTTTGTAATTGCAAAAATTGAAAGCCTTATATTTGTATTTAACATTTTTTAAAGACAAGCACTAAAATCATTTTACTATATGTTAGGATCAATGTTTCTTGATGCGTTATAATTTTTTTCTAACACTTTTACTTAAAGGCAACTTTTGACCAGTTCTGCTGCTCGATCTTTTACTTCGGATATGTATGTAACAAGTACTGTTATCAAATAACTTTTATCCGTAGAAAATGACACAAAAACATGACCTCAAACACGGAACATAAGTTTTAAAATAAAGTGACAAAATTGTAGTTGATGCTAACTAAAATATATCTTGTTTATATTCACTATTCCATCCCCCCTCCTCTTAGTTTTTGAAAGGTATATGTCACTTTTTGCTAATTACTGCACCATATTCGTTTTTGTTATGGTGTCAAATCTAATTTTGTCTGAAAAGCCAAGCAGTAGTCTATTTCATAAATTGTGGTTTTGTATAATTCATTAAGACAACACACGCACACAGAACATTTATTTTATTTTCCTAGCTTGTATGACGCCCCTTAAATTAGTTTATGAATGGATATAATTGTGTAAAATAAAGAGTGAGTGATTTCCCTAAAATGTTCTCGTATATTCTTAAATAACAGGGAGGCGGTGGACCAATTCTGGTACAATCAGATAATATGAATTTTAGTATTTTTGAGTTACATCCTAGTATACGTAGTATGGAAGAAGTATTGTAATCGTGTAAAATATCGAATTGTGACGTCGTTTATGGACAATACCTTATACAACTTGTACGATAAACAGAACTAGAGGTCAGATACACGAGGAAGACTTACGACTGTATATTGTTATGTGTATTAATATGATTGCAAAGTACACACGACATGTTTTGAATTATTGTAATGAACACAACACATGTTAATCTGATGAAAGCTTTGTGGGGTCAAATCATAGTTTTATAAGTGTCTAAATTATGTGGGGAGTGTGGATCGTCTATTGTTGGTAAGTTTGAAGGTAGAGGTCAGGGTGTAGTAGGGTGGGGGAATTAATTTCATGATTTTGTTTGATGTTATAAATGGATGACCGGAGCTCCAGTGATTATTTAACATATAATGTTAGCGAGATTAGTGTATATATATATATATATATATATATATATATATATATATATATATATATATATATATATATATATATATATATATATATATATATATATATATATATATATATATATATATGTATATGGTTCCATGACAAATAATCTCAGGACAAATGATCTCAGACAAAATATCTCAGACAAAATATCTCACGGACAAATTATCTCACGACAAATAATTCCAGGACAAATGATCTCAAGGACAAATAATCTCAAGGACAAAAGATACCAGAACAAAATATATCAGGACAAATGATATCATGGACAAATGATCTCAGACAAAATATCTCAGACACAATATCTCACAGCTAAAGTCTCCAAACCTTTCAGCCCGAGGGCCGCATCATCTATCAAATATCAGTTCGGGGGCCAGAGTTTCTTCCATTCATCTCTTTGGGGTGGCAGAGCCCCTGACTCAGTCTAAAGAAAGTTTACCCCACTGGAGCAAAATATAATTTATATAGAAATATATACACATTTCGAGTGCCCCCCCCCCCCCCCGGAGAAAAAAGATTCTCAAAAAACACATTGTAGGGGCCGACAACACACTCGAAGTCCAAATTGTTTTCTCAAATTGTTCTTTACCTATTTCATTATTGAAAAGGCATGTTCACACATGTGTGATATTTTAAAACTCGAAAGGAACTTTGATGCATATGTTTTAATATTAATATTTAATATTATTCAATATATGCATCACAAGTATGACAGTAACCTGATGGCCATAGACAACCGATGTCCATCAGATAGCATTACCTTTGTACCATCTTCTCTCTGTTCTTTTCAACTGAATTGGAAGACACATTTTTTTTTCCATTCTTTCGAACATGTGGCATTTTTTTTTAAAAGGTAATAACTTTTTTCCAAATAACGAACTATCACGGCTAGCATTGTTCAACCTGAATAATTTGCTTGTTTCTGAAACCAACATTACAAACGCACATATTATTCGTTTTCTAAATGTTTAAATAGCATTAATAAAACGTTCAAGATCAGCTTTTTTGTTTCAGCGTTAAATAATAATTTAAATTTGATTTAATAGATCTTAAATAAGGTGTGAGCATAATTTTCTTGTTTTTCTTCTTTTTAAATTTTGATTTATTTAGTTAAGAATCGGTTTTGTGTCTTTGAGTTGTTTCCCATTAATGCTGTAGAAAATAAATGGGAAGTAATTGCGATATGCTCGTTTAAAATGCCAATTCATTTACTCAATTTATGATCACCCAATCTCGTAATAACTGTGTATTTCCACTAATAAATAGAAGATACCATTGCCTTAAAATGGGCTGATTATTTGAAGAGTTTCAAATACAGTTTTGTGACTGAATGAGAGGTTATATGAGGGTTGGGTAGAAAGATGTTTGATTCTATATATATCTGCAATGTTGCGTAATGAATATACGGTATATATCATTATATATATATATATATATATATATATATATATATATATATATATATATATATATATATATATATATATATATATATATATATATATATATATATATATATAAACACCTTACGGTGATCGCCAATTCTTACGTACGCCTGGAATAAACACAAAAATGGTAGGTATCAATAAAATACAGTTCCTTCCTTCGACTCCTACCCTAACTACGTCCAAACACCTGACTGTCTACTAACACTATATAACTACAACTAACACTTGAATTCTCCCTACACATTTCTAGGACCATCCCTAACACTAGATTTTTCTAACTCTCTACATTTTCCCCTAGTGCAAGCTCTCTCCAACTGCTGACCTAACTGCTGACCCACGCTTCAGTGGTCATCTGACCGTATCACTTGACCGGTCATCTCATGTTAATTATGTTGGTCTACCTAACTACGTTATGCTCTGTTTCTGTTATCGTCTACTTGACTTCTATAACTTAAATGTGCGTCATCACTGGTTATATTACCTTATGCATACACTTGAAACAAATAAACACATTAGATGTTATGATCGATCGAGTATGTTCAATGGGTGGTCAGATGTAATGTTTTTTTTAATCAATAGGGGAGGTAAGTACAACTTTCTTGATTAACTAGATATTTCCACTGTTGTATCCCTTTTACTGCTTGTTGATATGATCTGAACAAGCGTTTAAACTCTGGCATGCATTTTTAACTGATTTATTTACGTAATTTTATTTTTGCCTTACAAATGAAATGTGTTATTTTTTTTTTTTTACAAGCTTTTTTTTTTTAACTCGCTTTCTCTGTCGCCAATCTGTCCTCAGTCTAGATCGAAACGCCCAAGCGAAATAACGGGCACTTCTAACTGACAGATATGGTTCGTAGTTGGTAAGTGGGTCAAGACATGACATTACATTTGACTTAATATGTTGCCTGATTAATTTTTATGAATTAATTAAAATTGTGTCCAAATAAGTAGGCTGTCTCATCAAACTATTCCGCGCTATTAGACACGTTCAATAGGTGCGCAATGTTTTTTAGTCATGTAAATCTAGTGTTAAAATAAAAAGGTCATAAAAACAGTTTAATTACAAGCTTTTCAGTAATAATGCACTAAAAAGGAGAAAATAAATTATAACTACTGTGTAGATAACTATAAAGAAAAGCGTGGGGCACTTCAGTATCTATTGGATACCGTTACTAATATTTAGGAAGAGAACCCCGCTTATCTTTATAGTTATTTAAATAAGTCTATTATTTATGTTCTCCTTTTTAGTACATTATTACATTAAAGCTTGTTATTAAAACGTGTTTATGAAGTTTTGTTTTGCACTTTACAGATCTTATTTACTAGGAAGGGGTTTAATTTTTTTCTTCTATTTTTTTAGTGGAATTGCATGTGCTGATGTACCTTTAAAAAGCTGTAAAGAAATTGTTGTTTTTTAAAGAATATTAAAAAAAAAATTACCGGCGCCTTCCCCCAAGGATTAAATGTCCAAAATCCAAAAAAAGTGTGGACGTCATAAATGGATGACCCCTATAGCTAACGTTATAATAATTGTTTCTAGTCTGGTGTTACTGACGTCAAAACAAACCCAGTTTCCAAAATATATAGAACATTACTTGAAGCTTAGTTGATTATTATAGTCGGTAGTGTGTGAGGGTGGGGGTAAATGGGGATCTACAGCCAGTAGTGAGGTTTGGGGAAAAGCAGTACCACCAATTGTGAGTGTGGGGAAAAGCAGTACCACCAATTGTGAGGGTGGGGAAAAGCAGTACCGCCAAATGTGAGGGTGGGGAAAAGCAGTACCACCAATTGTGAGGGTGGGGAAAAGTAGTACCACCAATTGTGAGAGTGGGGAAAAGCAGTACCACCAATTGTGAGAGTGGGGAAAAGCAGTACCACCAATTGTGAGAGTGGGGAAAAGCAGTACCACCAATTATGAGGGTGGGGGTGATGAAGATGATGAGAAGATCCAACACATAGTCCAAGTCAAAATAGAATGTTCTTTATTAAAAATTTACACAATTAACTTCCTACCTATCTAGCTAACCTATACACTATCTACTTACACTAGCTAACTACAACTCCTATCTAACAGCACACTCTATCTAACTGTACCCTCCCATGTCCATCCTAACACTATCTACCTCTAACTCTCTACCTAACTCTACATTTCTCTGACTGTTCACCTACCCTACATATATCTACTTACACTAGCTAACTACAACTCCTATCTAACAGCACACTCTCTCTAACTGTACCCTCATATGTCTATCCTAACGTTATATCTACATCTAACTCTCTACCTAACTCTACATTTCTATGACTGTTCTCCTGCCCTGTACACATCTATCTCTGTCTGCCGCTGATCTAACTACTGACCCACGCTTCAGTGGACAGCTGACCATCCCACGTGACCGGTCAGCTCTTGTATTTGCATTGGCCTCTCTAACCAACTAGCTATAGCCTGTTTCAACCAGTTACCCTGAACGCGTCATCACATAGTGTTTTTTTGCTGTTTCCAAGTGTTTTGGTTATGATACTTAAAGTAACAAACACATATAGACACACTACCCCAGACAAGTCAATTTAATATACCAGTGAAATCATGTTTACATGAAGTTTGAATTAGATGTACATCAGATGTACCCCCATATATTGACACACCTCATTCTGTGTTGCTACGAAGTGTTCAGCAACAACACGATTTTAACGTAGCATCATTATCAAACTTGTTAAATCGCTTTATGTTTTCCTAAACTTAGACAAGTCAGCAATAGGTTATTTCAGTTTATTTAGTGTAATGAATCTAAATTAAATAATCATATATGATCGAACGCTAAGAGATCGTAACTATTTACGTATATTACAACTTGTTATACAATATAACAACAATTAATAACACATTGCTATCAATGCACCGACAGCAATCAAACTTAAATTAAACGATACTCTGTAGATATGTGGTTTTATTTTTACTCTAAACTATGAATAATGATCTTGATATTTCTGACTAGGTGATTGTGTATGTTCCTCTCTGTGATATTACATTGTTAATCATCAGATGAGAAGAAATTGAGAGTGATCGAGTAGTCGAGAGCTTTGTCGAGTAGTTGAAATGGGTCAAGTGAGAGTTGCGTAATCGTGAAGTTGTTTGAGTAGTTGATCTTTGAGGGATGTCGAGTTGATGGTAATTGACGGAGCCTCCCACCTAAGATTTCTCCAAGGTGGGTGTCGTCAGAGTGATAGTGCGGTTGTTGATAGCGAGGTAATTGTGTATCGAAGTTTTGCGTAGTTGATCTTTGAGAGATGATGAGATTGATTTGCTGGTAGGCCCTATTTGTGACGGAACCTCCCACCTAAGATTTCTCTTAGGTGGGTGTCGTCAAGCTGAAAAAAATAGAGATTAAAAATTAGCCACTCATACATTTGTAGCCACCCAATACAAGTACTGGGTGACTCATCGCGAGGGCATGGTGCACTTCGAGGGATGTGTGGGCGCAACCCCACAGCGATCGATGGCGAGATTTGCAATTGATGAGTTGAGTAGTAGATTGACCGCCTCCCGACCCCGACCCCGGCAGCCAGCCCTAAAAGGGTCTGACAAACCAAATGACTAAGATTTATGTAGATCCATAACAGATACTACACTTTGATCTTAGCCAAAATGTTAAGAAGCGATAGAAACGAGGAAAGCATAAAGAACACAAGAAGGTTTAACCCATCTGGACACAAATGCAATAATAGCAAAAACCTGATGAAGATAAGAACATTGTTTAAACATTTCATTTCCTTTTGTACTAAATGTGTAACACACATCGATACAAGGCGTCGTTTTTGAATTAATATATTTTTAAATAGACTTATACATATTTTTTTTCATAATATAAAGTTAGTATGCTAATTTAAATGTGTTTTGTTCTATGAAATAACAAGTCTGCTTCTATTTTAATTGTATCCGTTTCATTGAATGTACTTGGTTTGTTAAATACGAAGCTAATTATTTCCCTTGCAAATTTCTACACATGTTTGAAAATTATTGTTGCATACTTAGCTGCCTTGGTAAACTAAAAAAATAAAAATAAATAAAATAAAACAATTAAAAAAAATATATATTTTAAAAAATATGTATACACTACAACGCAACTAATCGTATAAACACATTTAAATTGAACTAAATAGAAAATATGTCTTCATTTAAGATACGTAGGCGTTACGTTAGAACCGGGTCAGATGTATTTAAATACAAAGGTGTGTGTGTGATTTATATATGACAGACATCAGGGGCGTAGCGAGGGGGGGGGTGCAAATCGAAAAATTGAGGTGGGGGAGCAAATCGAAAATTTGAAAGTTTGTACACGGGAAGGGTCACTACGCCTCTGGGGGGGGGGGGGGGGGGGTAACACCATTAAGTGCCGCACCGGGTTATACTCGACTTCGCTACGCCACTGACAGACATTATATTGATTTAATTATTCATCAAGTTATTGAAGCTGTAATTTATAGTAGATACCACAATGGTCGGAGTAGTCGATTGATTCAATGCACCATTTCACTTCTCAGCCTTTTGACTAAAACCAAAATGTAATGTTTGTTATTGGTTCTGTACGGAGGTCTTACCTATTGCCGAAGGTTTTTCTAACCTTTGTCAGGTCTGAGATGGATGGACTTATGAACAATGTCAATGATAATGTACTTCGAGAAACTTAACCATTATTTATCCGTTGTAAAATTTAAATCGTGGGTCTAGTTTTGTTGAAATTAGACATACCATTGGTTAAAATATCATCGGTCGAATGGATTTGCATACTGTGATGGAGGGATTATATAGATTTATGCGTTATATACCATCTATATATTCTGCTTTCTAAATATTGTATTAAACACGCGAACAATACTCTCGCACCAAATCGTCTACCGTCAAGTTTACACCGTCCTTAGTAACCTCTACTAGTCTTGTTTAATTCTATCTACATCTTTTTACGCCATGACACATACAATTAGTGACGCATGAAAATACAGTAAAAACTATTTTAAAAAAGTTATGTATACGTTTTAACTTTTTCTTTTAGGTAAAACTCTCTTTTTTTACCCGATTAAATAAATGGATACACCTTTATGATTTATATTTATATATGTGAAAGTTCAGTTAATAATCAAATTCTCCCATGTTTTAGTTGTAATTGTTTAAAGCATGAGTAGCTATTGCAATAAGTTGCCAACCTCTATGAATAATACACGATAAATTGTATCCCAAGAAATAACTGACACTTGGATGAGAAACACACCATAAGAAAACATTTCCTGGGTTACGCGAAATACTTAAAAGCAGCTTCTAAATTAGTTTTTGTGAATCAATACGTACTATTAGTCTACACCTGAATAATTTTGGAATAATAATTACCGTAATATGTGTATTATAATTTAAGTTTGTGTTATTGTAGCTCATGTTAATAAATAATTAAAACATTATTGACAGGCTCAGAAAATAATATGTTTTTGTTTATTGCCCGTGTAGGTAAGGTTGTTAGCCACCCTACATCATGTTGCTAATATCAAACAACAGAGAGTAACCCCTGATGACATTAGATAACTACCTACCCCCCCCCCCCCCCCCGCCATCTATCCAAGTGTCTTGACTCATGTAAAAATACAACCGTTGCATTTCCGTTAGCATGACCTTAGTTAAATATCATCTCTGTTCTTTTCAACTGAGTTAGAAGAAACATAACATTTCTCATTCACTTGTATATGGCTAAATGCAAAAGCCTCATACTATTTGAAAGTAGACGAATGAGCACTTTAATAACAGTTGGCTTTCTAAACGAAAATAATTTTTTTTAACCTTTAAAGCAGAAGAAGTAGCATATAGTGTTATAACTTAATAATATGCTTGTCTCGAAATGTAACACTAAATAAGGACACGTTGTTCATTTTCTAAATGTATCAATAGCATTAGTAATTAGTTCAGCTTTCTATGTTAGGCATTTAATAATAGCTTAAATTGGGGTTATGCGAGCATTATTTTAATTCTTTTTAGTTCTGTGTAAATTGATTTATTTAGCTAGGAATCGTTTTTGTGTTTGTGAGCTGTTAGTAGTATATTAGGTCGCTTTTGGAGCGTATTCTTGGCGGAGGAGTCAAGGAGCTGGTACAATGGTTATATAGGAAAATACTCAGAGCAGGATCCGCAGCCTGGGACAATGACATATAGTAAAATACTCCCAGCCTGGCGCATCGGGATGTGGAGGATGGGGGCAGCCTGGTACAACGACATATAGTAAAATACTGCGCCAACTGGGGTTGGCGGAGGAGTGAAGGGTGAGTCACCTTTTGGTGACCTTATGACGTAATCAGCGACATTATGACGTAATCATTGACCTTGTGACGTCATCATTGACCTAGTTACGTAATTTTAATGCGTTTTTTAATGAGTTTTAATGAGTTTTTAAAATTTTAATTAATTTGATTTTAGTTAATTTTTACCTAGTTACGTAATTTTAATGTGTTTTTTATTAGTTTTAATGAATTTTTAAAATTTTAATTAGTTTATTATTAACGAGTTACGTAATTTGATTATTTGTTTACTTTTTTAATTGTTTAATTTGTTGTTTACTTGTTGTTTAATTTAATTACTTTGTTTATATTGTGTAATTTTTATTAACGAGTTACGTAATTTGATTATTTGTTTACTTTTTAATTATTTTTATTGACGAGTTACGTAATTTGATTATTTGTTTACTTTTTTAAATATTTTTATTGACGAGTTACGTAATTTGATTATTTGTTTACTTTTTAATTATTTTTATTTTGTTTATTTTTAATTTAATTTTATTTTATAATTAGTTAAATTATTATTGACTAGTTACGTAATTTGATTTTAATTACTTTTGTTTATTTATTTATTTGATATATTTATTTTCTTTGTTGTTTATTTATTTGAATGTATGTATGTTTTAAATAAAAGACTAACACTAGCACGAACGTTACAAAAATAGAACATCCATTCAAGATAACGATCAGCCACAGCTGTTACGTATCGACCCGCCCGCGAAGTTTTCTCACCGCTACCCGTTTTAATGGGAATGTATTGATCGCAGCCGCTGGCCCATCACAGCATGATGTCCCACCTAATTAAATTTTTTGTTATGCTTCACCGAGTTACCCCCGCTCGGTTGACGGGTTATGGTAATTAACGACATACATTAAGTAGCTTTCCGCGAAGCACTTAGGTCATTATGCAACAGCTGTTGTGCGACAGCTGGTGCTGTAATTAGTCACGGCTCTCGGCTTTTTTCATTAGACTACAGCTGTACATGAACTATGTTCACATATCATACGCCCGGTCATTCTTTGATCAAATTAAAAAATTTTGTTTCCACATGTCATGCGAACCGTCCCTTGCTATGTATGAAAGATTAATGGTTGTAACTATTCGCTTATAGCGAGGGTCAGCGAAAACAAAAATATATTTAAGGGTCGGAATTTTCTTTCAACCACCGTTAAGTCAGGTTTTGAGACGAAACGAAGTCTCGGTAGGTTCGTGTTTTTTAATGGGCGACAGGGCGACTTGGGGCGTTGGTACGTAGGTATGCGGGGTAGACATGTTTTTTACAAGTCTGGAAAAGTAATTACGTTTTTTTATGACCGTTCCGATTTTCTTTTGATCTGACCACCATTTGACCACACTGAGCCAGATAAATTTAACAATCGTCGCAGCGGGGTTTATTTTAAGTGCACCCCGTGCACGCTTGTTTACATTTTAAAAGACGTGTCGCGTGTCTTCCCCTTACGGCTTCCCTAATAGAGAAACGAGAGGAAAGACAACTGTTCTAAAATTAGAACAGCCTTGTTTACAGCCACGAGTATCGTCCCTTGTGAAAAAATTCGCGTCAGAATCATTAACTAAACATTCAATTTCTTTAACAAGTTAAAAAATAATTTAGGAAGACAAGGGTTAACAACATTAGACGCCACCGTTTTTGTTTCCTGCGACGACAAGGCACAATACATTTTTTTATTTTATGTCTCAGGTAGAGGGGTGGGATATTTTTTCTTTGTAAGCGTGTTGTAAACAATAGGTAGACGAAGCGATTACTAAGTAAGAGGGGAGAGAAGTGACGTACATCGCGATATTTGAAAACATGGCGATGTTTAACCTCAACCAAAAAAGGCAATGAACCTAGAAGGAAGACGAATATATATCTTAGTCTTGCAGCAGATTACCTGCCCATGTTCGCTTTTAGTATTACAGTTTTCATCAAACTTCTTTTTGACTTGAACTTCTTTAATTTTTTAAGAAAGTTTACTTATACATATTACATTACGTCTAATGACAATTTTTTTATTTTTACCACTCATGTATTTTCTTTTTTCTATATTTTACATTGTCATCTTAATTTTTGATCACCTTAGTAAAAATTTGCTTAAGATTATAAACTTCAAGTTTTAAAAAACAACAACGTTATAGTACGTCGTGTCAAATGACACACCGTTTAAAATGTCTACATTTAAATTTCACCAAAATAATGATGTATAAACTAAATATGATATGACGTTAGCATACATATAATTCAATCTAATCACTCTAAAGTACAAATCAATAATTTTTTATTGATTAAGGGGCTGGGTGAGTTATTTTTATTCGGGCGCCCAGGGAAGTTTGGAGTTGGTTGGAACAGATTTTATACACGAGTCGGTGATGTTTTCACCGAGGCAGGGTTCGAAGCTAGACCATGCATGTTTTGGAATTGTTAGGGGTCGAGTCTATAGTAGGGTCGGGGAAGTTTTGTTAACACAGACGGATGTTTCGAAGTTGGTACATCCATGTTTTAGAATTGATGGCAGTCGAGTTCATACTAGGGTCGGGCGTTTTGCTAACACTGAGGCAGGTTGTAAAGTTGGTACATGCATGTCTTGGGATTGATAGGGAGAGTTAAACTAAGGTCGGTGAAGTTTTCACCGAGGCAGGTTACAAAGTTGGCACATGCATCCTTGGAATTGTTAGGGGCCGTGTTCATACTAGTGTCGGTGAAGGTTGGTTTTGAACTCGGAACATGTATGTTTTGGAATCGGTAGGTCTAGAGTTCGTACTAGTGTCGGTGAAGGTTGGTTTTGAACTCGGAACATGCATGTTTTGGAATCGTTCGGTCTAGAGTCCATACTAGGGTCGGTGAAGATTTCACCGAGGCAGGTTACAAAGTTGGTACATGCATGTTTAGGAATTGTTGGCAGTCGAGTTCATACTAGGGTCGGGGAGTTTTGCTAACACTGAGGCAGGTTGTAATGTTGGTACATGCATCCTTGGAATTGTTAGGGGCCGTGTTCATACTAGTGTCGGTGAAGGTTGGTTTTGAACTCGGAACATGTATGTTTTGGAATCGTTAGGTCTAGAGTCCATACTAGGGTCGGTGAAGATTTCACCGAGGCAGGTTACAAAGTTGGTACATGCATGTTTAGGAATTGTTGGTAGCCGAGTTCATACTAGTGTCGGTGAAGGTTGGTTTTGAACTCGGAACATACATGTTTTGAAATCGGTAGGTGTAGAGTCCATACTAGGGTCGGGGGAGTTTTCACCGAGGTAGGTTACAAAGTTGGTACATGCATGTTTAGGAATTGATGGGGCAGAGTTTAAACTAGTGTCGGTGAAGGTTGGTTTTGAACTCGGAACATGCATGTTTTGAAATTGTTGGTAACCGAGTTCATACTAGGGACGGGGGTGTTTTCACCGAGGCACGTTACAAAGTTCGTACATGCATCATTGGAATTGTTAGGGAGAGTTAAACTAAGGTCGGTGAAGTTTTCACCGAGGCAGGTTACAAAGTTGGTACAGGGATGTTTAGGAATTGTTGGCAGTCGAGTTCATACTAGGGTCGGGGAATTTTGTTAGCACTGAGGCAGGTTGGAAAGTTGGTACATGTATGTTTGGGAATTGTTGGTAGCCGAGTTCATACTAGTGTCGGTGAAGGTTGGTTTTGAACTCGGAACATTCATGTTTTGGAATCGGTAGGTGTAGAGTCCATACTAGTGTCGGTGAAGTTTTCACCGAGGGTGGTTTCAAAGTTAGTACAGGTATGTTTTGGAAGTGTTAGGGGCCGAGTCTAGAGTGGGAAGGCTTTTGTTTTCACTAAGGTAGATTTAAAACGTGGACCATCCCTGTTTCGGAGTTGGTCGGGGTAGAGTTTACACTAGAGTGGGACGGTCTTTGTTTTCAACAAGACAGGTTTCGAAATTCGGCCATGGCTGTTTTGGAGTTGGATGGGAACGTTGTCACTTGTGACAGTAAACGAAGGGGGATAAATGTTTGTCTGTTACTTTGTCCTTTGTCTGTCCAAAGGAAAAGTGTGGGTAGTGGTACGGTGTGTTGGAATTGTTAGGGGCCGTGTTCATACTAGTGTCGGTGAAGGTTGGTTTTGAACTCGGAACATGTATGTTTTGGAATCGTTAGGTCTAGAGTCCATACTAGGGTCGGTGAAGATTTCACCGAGGCAGGTTACAAAGTTGGTACATGCATGTTTAGGAATTGTTGGTAGCCGAGTTCATACTAGTGTCGGTGAAGGTTGGTTTTGAACTCGGAACATACATGTTTTGAAATCGGTAGGTGTAGAGTCCATACTAGGGTCGGGGGAGTTTTCACCGAGGTAGGTTACAAAGTTGGTACATGCATGTTTAGGAATTGATGGGGCAGAGTTTAAACTAGTGTCGGTGAAGGTTGGTTTTGAACTCGGAACATGCATGTTTTGAAATTGTTAGTAACCGAGTTCATACTAGGGACGGGGGTGTTTTCACCGAGGCAAGTTACAAAGTTCGTACATGCATCATTGGAATTGTTAGGGAGAGTTAAACTAAGGTCGGTGAAGTTTTCACCGAGGCAGGTTACAAAGTTGGTACAGGGATGTTTAGGAATTGTTGGCAGTCGAGTTCATACTAGGGTCGGGGAATTTTGTTAGCACTGAGGCAGGTTGGAAAGTTGGTACATGTATGTTTGGGAATTGTTGGTAGCCGAGTTCATACTAGTGTCGGTGAAGGTTGGTTTTGAACTCGGAACATTCATGTTTTGGAATCGGTAGGTGTAGAGTCCATACTAGTGTCGGTGAAGTTTTCACCGAGGGTGGTTTCAAAGTTAGTACAGGTATGTTTTGGAAGTGTTAGGGGCCGAGTCTAGAGTGGGAAGGCTTTTGTTTTCACTAAGGTAGATTTAAAACGTGGACCATCCCTGTTTCGGATTTGGTCGGGGTAGAGTTTACACTAGAGTGGGACGGTCTTTGTTTTCAACAAGACAGGTTTCGAAATTCGGCCATGGCTGTTTTGGAGTTGGATGGGAACGTTGTCACTTGTGACAGTAAACGAAGGGGGATAAATGTTTGTCTGTTACTTTGTCCTTTGTCTGTCCAAGGGAATAGTGTGGGTAGTGGTACGGTGTGTTTATCTATCGGTTGTTTAGGGACGGGGGCGAGGGCGGCGGACAAACTTGTCGATGTAGGTAGGGTGCAAGAGATATTCAACGTGGAGTGGTGTCTACAAGTTATGTATCCCAGTCTGTTGGAGTGGTTTCTAGGGGGTTGTGATATTAGTTGAATAAATATTTGTCTTTAGGATTGTCATAAATCCTTTGTCTCTTTAATGGAATAGAATGGGTAGTGGTACGGTTGGTATTAGGTTAGGGATGGGCGAAGGGGAAAGGGGTTGCGGACAAAGGGAAGGGGAAGGGCGAATAGTGATAAAAATAACTCACCCAGCCCCTTAATCAATAAAAAATTATTGATTTGTACTTTAGAGTGATTAGATTGAATTATATGTATGCTAACGTCATATCATATTTAGTTTATACATCATTATTTTGGTGAAATTTAAATGTAGACATTTTAAACGGTGTGTCATTTGACACGACGTACTATAACGTTGTTGTTTTTTAAAACTTGAAGTTTATAATCTTAAGCAAATTTTTACTAAGGTGATCAAAAATTAAGATGACAATGTAAGATATAGAAAAAAGAAAATACATGAGTGGTAAAAATAAAAAAATTGTCATTAGACGTAATGTAATATGTATAAGTAAACTTTCTTAAAAAATTAAAGAAGTTCAAGTCAAAAAGAAGTTTGATGAAAACTGTAATACTAAAAGCGAACATGGGCAGGTAATCTGCTGCAAGACTAAGATATATATTCGTCTTCCTTCTAGGTTCATTGCCATTTTTGGTTGAGGTTAAACATCGCCATGTTTTCAAATATCGCGATGTACGTCACTTCTCTCCCCTCTTACTTAGTAATCGCTTCGTCTACCTATTGTTTACAACACGCTTACAAAGAAAAAATATCCCACCCCTCTACCTGAGACATAAAATAAAAAAATGTATTGTGCCTTGTCGTCGCAGGAAACAAAAACGGTGGCGTCTAATGTTGTTAACCCTTGTCTTCCTAAATTATTTTTTAACTTGTTAAAGAAATTGAATGTTTAGTTAATGATTCTGACGCGAATTTTTTCACAAGGGACGATACTCGTGGCTGTAAACAAGGCTGTTCTAATTTTATAACAGTTGTCTTTCCTCTCGTTTCTCTATTAGGGAAGCCGTAAGGGGAAGACACGCGACACGTCTTTTAAAATGTAAACAAGCGTGCACGGGGTGCACTTAAAATAAACCCCGCTGCGACGATTGTTAAATTTATCTGGCTCAGTGTGGTCAAATGGTGGTCAGATCAAAAGAAAATCGGAACGGTCATAAAAAAACGTAATTACTTTTCCAGACTTGTAAAAAACATGTCTACCCCGCATACCTACGTACCAACGCCCCAAGTCGCCCTGTCGCCCATTAAAAAACACGAACCTACCGAGACTTCGTTTCGTCTCAAAACCTGACTTAACGGTGGTTGAAAGAAAATTCCGACCCTTAAATATATTTTTGTTTTCGCTGACCCTCGCTATAAGCGAATAGTTACAACCATTAATCTTTCATACATAGCAAGGGACGGTTCGCATGACATGTGGAAACAAAATTTTTTAATTTGATCAAAGAATGACCGGGCGTATGATATGTGAACATAGTTCATGTACAGCTGTAGTCTAATGAAAAAAGCCGAGAGCCGTGACTAATTACAGCACCAGCTGTCGCACAACAGCTGTTGCATAATGACCTAAGTGCTTCGCGGAAAGCTACTTAATGTATGTCGTTAATTACCATAACCCGTCAACCGAGCGGGGGTAACTCGGTGAAGCATAACAAAAAATTTAATTAGGTGGGACATCATGCTGTGATGGGCCAGCGGCTGCGATCAATACATTCCCATTAAAACGGGTAGCGGTGAGAAAACTTCGCGGGCGGGTCGATACGTAACAGCTGTGGCTGATCGTTATCTTGAATGGATGTTCTATTTTTGTAACGTTCGTGCTAGTGTTAGTCTTTTATTTAAAACATACATACATTCAAATAAATAAACAACAAAGAAAAGAAATATATCAAATAAATAAATAAACAAAAGTAATTAAAATCAAATTACGTAACTAGTCAATAATAATTTAACTAATTATAAAATAAAATTAAATTAAAAATAAACAAAATAAAAATAATTAAAAAGTAAACAAATAATCAAATTACGTAACTCGTCAATAAAAATATTTAAAAAAGTAAACAAATAATCAAATTACGTAACTCGTCAATAAAAATAATTAAAAAGTAAACAAATAATCAAATTACGTAACTCGTTAATAAAAATTACACAATATAAACAAAGTAATTAAATTAAACAACAAGTAAACAACAAATTAAACAATTAAAAAAGTAAACAAATAATCAAATTACGTAACTCGTTAATAATAAACTAATTAAAATTTTAAAAATTCATTAAAACTAATAAAAAACACATTAAAATTACGTAACTATGTAAAAATTAACTAAAATCAAATTAATTAAAATTTTAAAAACTCATTAAAACTCATTAAAAAACGCATTAAAATTACGTAACTAGGTCAATGATGACGTCACAAGGTCAATGATTACGTCATAATGTCGCTGATTACGTCACAAGGTCACCAAAAGGTGACTCACCCTTCACTCCTCCGCCAACCCCAGTTGGCGCAGTATTTTACTATATGTCGTTGTACCAGGCTGCCCCCATCCTCCACATCCCGATGCGCCAGGCTGGGAGTATTTTACTATATGTCATTGTCCCAGGCTGCGGATCCTGCTCTGAGTATTTTCCTATATAACCATTGTACCAGCTCCTTGACTCCTCCGCCAAGAATACGCTCCAAAAGCGACCTAATATACTACTGCTGTTTCCTGTTAAACATTTTAAAATTAATGGGAATTATTTGTGATATTCTTGTTTAAAATGCCAAATAAAATTAATATTCATTTACTTAAGATCATCCAATGTTATAATAACTGTGCAGTTCCACTAATAAATATGACATATTATTGCCTGAAGATGGGCTGATTATTTGAAGAGTTTCAAATAAAGTTTTGTAACTGACTGAGGGTGGGACCTATCTGATTGTTCTGCTTATTATATACTTTTCGTGAGTATTGTAATATATGTTAAAGTGGTTCATATTCTTTAGCAGTGTTGCCCATGGTTGTTATATTGCAACTAATCCTTCTAACAGATGGTTAGAGCAGCTTCTATAGCAGCAAAATTTACGAACCTACTCAGATGTCCCGACCTCGACCACAGTCAACTGTGGGGAATGTCCAGACATGTACTCAGCTCCGTCTTCAACATGTTTTTTATCAAAGAAAAATGGGCCCCAGGCTTAAGAAGTTACATAATCAGACAACTAATTAGTCAACATAAAATACAGAACTACGAACGACGGACGTGTGGACAAGTGGTTTCCAACCAAATTAAGCATTTTAGCTAATCACATATGTAGTTGTTTGCGTATATTAAAATATAAGGGAAAAGTTTTAGATTTTAGGTTAATGTTTAATTAAGTTGATGTTAGCGTAGACTTTCTGCTAAAACGAACTTTAAACATGCACTTGTATTCACTTATTTGATCCTAAATCACATACACATCAACTAAACATGATAATATGGTGCGGTGAAGTTTGACCACAGCGAGACTTTGACCACGTGTACTTTGTCCAAATATGGTAATGATTAACTTAAGGCGTCATCCATTTATTACGTCCACAAAAATATCGATTATGTCGGCTCTCTTTTGTGGTGCGCTATTTTTTTTGGGGTACCAGCCACTGAGGATCTCGGGACACTCAACTACACATTTTAAACACATGTTAGGTCTTTGAGTACTCAAAAACTTTCCAAATTTTACCGAAGTTGGGATGGTCTCAACCACTTTTCCTAAAGCTTATTGTGAAACACTCAAGGGAGAGAATTCAAATTTTACACGTTTACTATCGTATTAGTTTATGGTTATCTGTACTCGTTACACACTATTATTTTCTGCACTCATAATACTTTTAGCATAGGATCTATACTAAGGTTATATAGTAGTAGGGATAGCGGACAGTTTGACTAACTGAATTTTTTATTCGTATGGCTTTGTTTGGTGTATTATATATTAGAAGGCCGTTGTGTGTATTTGCGTATATGGTTTTAATCCATGTTTTTAGGTAAGGTTGTATGCACATATTTTCTTCCTTTAGCCGCGTATCATCAACTGTATTGAATGTTTTATATTGATCTATACAATGGGTTGCCAGCTATATGTTTATATTATATTGTCTCTCAAAAGACGGGTGCGATTCTGGATGTTCCTCCCTAGGATGTTGTATTAATGGTCTCGGTAAATTATATCCGTTGTGTACTTTCCTAGTTAGTGTTTTCGTTAATACTTTATATGGGTCTATACTTTTAAAAGGATTTGAACAATTACATGTATAATGGTTTGTGTCCGTATAAAGTCACTAAGTCAACCCAGCTCTGCTATTAGAGCATTTTCAAATAACCTCATTGTATTAAAAATTGGTACACATAGGTTACAATGATTTGTTTAATAGACGGTGTATGTTTTATCAAAAACAGTGGTAGTTGAACATAACGTCAGATAGACATATAGCTTAATATGATGTTAGGAAAACATGACTCAGATAAGACAGTGTATATACATAGATAGAACAAAAAATAAGAGGAAATAAAATGGTATTTTATGTAGTATAAATGGCAAGGTGACGGCGTAGTCGGATGATAGAGCATAGGACTGCAAACCCCAAAAGTCTAGAGTTCGAATCACAGCCGTAGCTACATATTTCGACGCCCGGGGCGAACTATCAATGTTGTACCTCCATCCATTTTTTTAATATTTAAATCCCCCGTAACAGCCACAATTTGTGAAATTTTTTGATGAAACAGATCCTACAGTTCTAACCCCACGACTGTCGCATGTTCTTTTCTCAATATCTGACAGACATTCGCTTTTCTTATGTAAGCACTTGCTTTTCTCATAATTTTAGTTAAGCTTACATTTTATTATAGTTTTTTATTTTACCAATATACATGTTTATTTACCAATAGTAATTACCTCCCTCAATTACATTCTATATTTAGTGTTTTCACGGGAGGCAATGCAAATCTGCCACAAATAGCAATTCGAGTAAATTATGCGGAATTGTGTAATTAATCACCTTTTAATTGAAAAACAGAGGACAATATTTCACAGATTATAATAATTGTATACACAAACCTGCAAAATTTTTAGATATAATCTAAAGAATTTTAAAACATTTTAGTAATTGCAAATATTGAAAGCCTTATGTTTGTATTTAACATTTTTTAAAGACAGGCAATACAATCAATTGCATATTTCTCCTCAATATCGGAGTACTTGACCACTTTTACTTTCAGTCATCTCTTATTTATATATTACGAATATCTATAGATCTATATATAAAGCATAGTTCTGGTAGGCTATGTACGAAGTATAGAGAAAGTCTTGTAATCGTGCAAGAAAAAATCGAGATTTTTACAAATCTCGACGTTTTACACCTCACTGTTACGGAAAAACATAATTTTGCAATCTTGTCCGTATGTCTGTGTGTGTGTCTGTGTGTGTGTGTGTAAACACGATAACTTGAGTACCGTTACAGCTAGGTTGATGAAATTTCATATAAAAGTATTTTATCCAAATCGTAGATCCTGATCAACTTTTGAGCGATTTCCGATAAACGGAAGTTGTACTTTTTTCTACTTTGAATTTTTCAAAAGCCTATAACTTGAGTACTATTTAAGATAGATAAATGGAATTTCACATGTAAGTAAAAGATGTAATTCTCTACCTTTTGACAAATTTTGAGTAATTTCCGTTGACCGGAGGTAGTAATTTGCGCTATGCTAAATTCTTCGTACATAGATTTTAAATCTAATTTGTGTACTTCTACTTTAATATTTACTTAAAACTTATTGCTGAGAAACGTGTGGTAATCAAATTAAGCGAATGTGTACATACAGATTATAAAATGCATACAATTAAAAAAAAATAATTAAATACATTTATGGTTCGATATTGTGATAAAGTATGCTCCATGTATGGTAATATATAATGCTTTATTTCAAAGTAGGGGAGGTAAATACAGCTGTTGTATCCAGTGGCGTGCAGACCTATGTAGATGCCCGGGGCAAAATCAAGCGGAAGATGCCCCCATAAATACTTATATATATATATATATATATATATATATATATATATATATATATATCATTTATTTTAAAAAATGTACTTATCTTAATTGAGATGAAAACGTTGACTACAGCCAGCTAAATCCAAATGGAATGAATGGTTGGAACTTGGGAGAAGGGGGGGGGGGAGACAATTGCGGGACGGGTCGTGGTGGGGAGGGGGGGGCTGTGATGCACTACAAAAGAGTCTCATCCGGTATTGTATTACCACAAGGGACCGCAGGGACAAAAACGCTGTCCGTGTCTGCAATTTTAGGGCGTCAGATACGCCTTTATTAATGGGATGTTTCTCTCTTGGCCTGTTTAGGAATTCCTGTAGTGTAACTAATACAGGTGAGAGTGTGCATTGAACTAGAGATGTTTCAGATTTTTCTCTCTAAACCACTTGGTCAAAACGTCAACTCTTTAAAGAGATGGGTGATGCTAGCTAGATACTCTCAAACTATCTTAACCTTGAATATAACAGAAGTGTACCTTGGTTGGCTAAGGGGTCATCCATTTATGACGTCCACACATGTTTGGGATTTTGGACCCCCCCCCCTCTTCCCTGTCCACAAACGTCCCCTTTTGACGGACCCCCCCCCCCCCCCCATCCCGTGGACGTCCACACTGACTATAAGTTTTTGCATAATCTTCTTCCACTATTACTCAAGCTACTGCATTTAGTGTGTATATACTCTGAGTGTATATAGTATTACAAATACTGGTACAAATGTGTTTTATTGTCCTTCGTGTCCCACACCTGAACAGGGACAGCGTGCTAACCCCCCCCCCCCCCCTCCACCCCTCTCCCGTCTCACAACTGAACTGGGATGACCCAGCCTACCTAGAGAAGTGGTCGCCTGGTATTTGACCTGGGATGCAAATGTGGGAAACTTGTAATTGGATATCTTATTGTATTCCAGGTTAAGCTAGGGCATAGACCCAAGCTGGGTGGTTAAAGGGCCAGAGAGATAGGATAGTTGAACTTTAGCTTCGCTAGGAAATATTTTTCTTTCACACTACCAAAAATAATGTTAGATTTAATGTGTGGACGTCCACATTGGGCCAACCCCCCCCCCCCTCCCCCTGTCCCACGCGTCCACAAAAGTCAATTTTTTTCGGACCCCCCCCCCGTGTGGACGTCATAAATGGATGAACACTAAAGCTGCCAGCTTAAAAAACATTTCTAAATCGGACTGTGTTTAAAAATCCACTACGCTATGTCAGACCCTCCCTAGGCTTGGACGCGTTTTCACAAATTTAACACCCAAGTACGTCTGTCTAGTTCAGGTGGGGGATAATCCACTAACGGCTTCCATAGCCTAAAAACCCACACCGCATCCTCACATTTCATTACATCATTATGGGCTCAATAACTCTATAGATAGCTCTACTATTAACTGAAATAAAACTGGCTCTGCATGTGCTCCCAATTACTTTAAAGAAAGCTCTACTCAGAGTTAAAAACTTTAACTTTAACACTACTTAAAGCATGCTCCTCCTATTTGTAAAAATCAATATGGGCGCAATTATTCTGAATGATATCATTACAATGTATCGAAAACAATATGTTGATTCGTATTCTTAAGATTGTCGCTACAGTGTATCAAAAACATTACATGGGCATTCTTATTCTTAAGTATGCTTATATAATGCATGAAAAAAAATATATACTAATGGCTGTCAGTGGCTTAGCTACCGTAAAGCTAGAGTAAGCAAGGCATAGGGGCCCAAGGCAAATAGGGGCCATTTTCCTTCTTTTAAAAAGTTAAAACTTTTACATTGGAATTTTGATATTTATTTTATATAAATAATTTTTAAAAAATTAATGAAATCAAGTTCTTTTTTTCTACTGTAGAAATAATTTAATTTAAAAAAGGCCCCAAGTCCTTTCTTAGTGTACAGGCAGTGGCATTCAGTGTGGGGGAGGGCGGGCGACTAACATTAACATTGTTAATTTTTGCATAGGGGACCGAAAATCCTAGCTACGCCACTGAATGCTGCCCATAGAATTTAACAAAAAAAAGTTATTACACTGCCAATGGCCATATATTTCACCAAAGATGCCCCAAAAATTTATAATAATAATATGGGCATAATTACCCTTTGGATGCCCTTAAAATGGATAATAATGAAGAAGTACATTAAAAAATAGCTTTAGAGATGCCCCCAATGTTAACAACGATGATTGGTGTAATTACTGTTGCATGTCCTTCGAGTGTAATACATAAATATAAGCTTAATTACTTTCAAGATGCCCCTACAATATATAAAATGAAGATGGGCATACTTACTGTATGGATGCCTTTAAAATGTATTATAAAGTGAAGTGGGCATATTAGTAAATGCTCATAAAATATATTATAATGAATATACGAATAATTACTTTAAAGATGCCCCTATAGTGTATAAAAATAAATATGATTTAATTACTCGACGGATGTCCTTGAAAATGAGTATAACGAATACGCGCATATTACTTTAAAGATGCCCTAATACAGTGCATGGGAATAACTTGGTCACAAGTACTCTAAACGATGCCCCTACACTATACTAAATAAATATGACACACATTTATTAATGGAATATCATTGACTTCCGCAGGACTACCCTTCACTGATGCCCGCTGTTTCTATATAAGTTTTGCCATACGGACAGTATAATGTTAAAACGGTTGACAGACGATTGAGTGTTACAATTTTTTGAGTGAGATCGCAAAACATATGGAAAGTTACGATGACACCATGACACGACATATCACAACAGTTTTTAAATTACTAAAAAAAAAAAAAAAAAAAAAAAAAAAAAAAATTAACTAATTAATTAAAAAAATTTTTTTTACCTCCGCTGGATGCCCCCCAGTGGTGGATGCCCGGGGCCTGGGCCCCGTCCGCCCCCCCCCCCCCCTCTGCACGCCACTGGTTGTATCCCTTTGATTGGTATTCAGCTTCTGCGTAAATGTGTGGATCAGTCTCGTCCATGTGAAGCCGAACAGTTTGGGTTTGTCTGTCACTATAATTGTGGTGGCATATTTTGTTTTCCTGTCCGTTTCATTTAATTTTAGATTTCTCTACATGTATTTTGCCTCCACTGCCTATCCCGTATTATATAAATGTGTCTATTGTTGTTTTCATTTTTTGCTCCGTCTGTAGTTAAACATTGGTGTTGTTAGCATGTGCTATACTTTTCTTTTAAGGCGGATGTCCTCTCTATTACTTTCTAACATGGGCTCTATGCTAAGTTTGTGGAGAAGTGAAGAAGTAGAGCAAGGGTATTGACTAGTTCAAGCTGGTGTATGTTTTTATGTATTTATTTATTTATTTATTTTACTTTTTTATGGGGGGGGGGGGGGGGGGGGTAGGGGGTGGTGGTGGTAATCGTCTTATTTTATCTTCCTTATTGAACTTGTACACACTAATAATTATAGATCGCAACTAAAATTATTTAAATACAGTTTTTCTAGTCCCCTGAGACAATTTACGATCATTACAATTGGTATATGGTGATGATACATGAACACAATATGTAGAAGTCAAGTTTGAAGCTGGTCACATATGTAATATCTATAGGTCTATAACTGAGATCTGTAACATTAAATAATTTGTTGTTCAAGCTATGTAAAGCAGAAAGAAACTAGACAGAGTTGTCAAACATTGTCTACTATTAATGTTTATAATGTACAATGTTTATAATATACTATAGTTTAACGTATAAATGTATTCCAGGCCATAAGCCCCGTGCACACGATTGTCAAATAGTCGTCAGATCTAATGATGACGTGTGGTCATTACAGTTGCTGCTACTAGTTATGGAAGTTTTAATGTTACTTTTTTTGGTACAATTATCATTTTCTACCACTGACAGGGGCAATGCTTTTGCTTTAGTAAATTGTTATTTAACAGCTACCTCCATTTTAAATGATGTAAGTCAAAAGTGGACGTGTGTCGACGGTTGGGGGGGGGGGGATACTAAAAATCCAAAATTGTTGAACGTCATAAATTGATGAACACTTATGTAGTAACACTAGTCTACACACTATTTGTATTTATACAATTAAAATAATATTTTAACAATTTAGTCCCATTCATTATTTTTTCAACCAATGGTAGAAAAGACTGTCCCGTCATAACATGATCTGACATGATTTATGTAATACATTGGAAAATCTACCATCTAAGCATAGTATGTGTATATAGAGTTAGCTGCCATCTGCACTCACTCATCGGAACTCCCGATTTCCATTAGGCGCTATGTAATGACCAGTTTCACATAGACACAAAATGAAAGTACCTTAGACTTTCACAGCTTTTCTAGTATATTATGTATGAGTTGTTTTGTATACCTACGTATATAATTTGAGATATATATTCAAATTTAGGTAACAAAAAAACTCCTTGCTCCCCCCCCCCCCACACACCATTTTTGTTTGCAATTATTTGACCCTGCTTGCGCCTCATTAACAGCCTGTTATAAGCTAATGGTCAATATTGCTACGCAGAGTGGCCACCCCTGTCGCTAGGTGGCGAAACGAACTTTTAGGTTAACATCAAAGCACAACAAACCTTTTCTTTACCTGACTATTTACTATTTACTTATACATACTGGATATCTTTTCAAGATATTGTAAATTCCTTTAGAGCATCAGCTTCATATTTTCGACCATGCCTTAAAGCAGGCAAACTAATATCCCGTTTATCCATTAACACTTTAGCTAAGTTATTTAAATTTGTTTTTTCCGTTGCCTTACATATGCGTCCCAAGTTAGAAGACTGAATCCTCTCTCCTCAACCCACAATTTGTTGGTGCTTTGCCCCCTTGTTTTCTTTTCTAAAAGATGTATCTGACATCTCTTTTAGGCCAATGCTCTGCAAAAAGTTTTCCTCCATTTGTAGACAACAGTAGTTATGGTCTTTTACAAGAGCCAACATATTGGCTGGCTCAAACAGCTGAAAGACTGGTCTTTGTGCTGCATCTTTCATTTTGAAATTGTTTTAAAATTTCTGGAGAAAGATCTTCGCGGGCCAGATGAGAGGACCTCACGGAACGAAAAAGTTTGGAGACCACTGGTTTAAATTTTAAGAAGCCAAACATGTATAAATAATAAACCAGACATTGTGTAAAAAAAAAAATAGAAAAAAAGAAACCAAAATCCGGATGAGAAACCCAACATAACAAAACAGTTCCTGGGTTTCAATAAATACTTAAGAGCAGTTTATAATTGTGTTTTTGTGAATCAATACGTCCTATTAGTCTACACCTGAAAACTTTTGATGAATAATAACCTTAATATTTGTTGTCTAATTTAATTGTGTATTATTGTTGTTTATGTTTATAAATAATTAAAATATATTGCCACGCTTAGAAAATAGAGTGTTTGTGTTTTTGACGTGTGTGTAAGGTTGTTAGCGACCCTAGATCATGTCGCTAAATGCACGGGTCAATATATGCATCACATATATGATAGTAACCTGATGACCATAGACAACCGATGTCTTTCAGTTAGCATTACCTTTGTACCATCTTATCTCCGTTCTTTTCAACTGAGTTGGAAGACACATTATTTTTCATTCTTTCGAACATGTGGCATTTTAAAAGGTTATAATTTGTTTAGCCAAAAACGAGAGTTCCAACGCAACTTTGATCAACCTGAATAATCTCGTTATCTTTAAAACGAGCATTAAATAAGCACACGTTGCCCGTTTTCTAAATGCATAAATAGCATTAATAAAACGTTCAAGATCAGCTTTTCTTGTTTAAGCATTTAATAATAATTTAAATTTTGTTAAATAGATTTCAAATAATATATGAGTTTTTTTTCTTGTTTTTCTTCTTTTTTATTTTGATTTATTTATTTGGGATCTCGTTTTATGTCTGTTAGTTGTTTCCCATTAATACAGTAGAAAATAAATGGGAAGTAATTGTGATATGCTTATTTAAAATGACAATTTAAATTAATATTCATTTAATTAATTTAAGATCACCCAATATTATAATAATTGTGTATTTCGACTAATAAATAGAACATACCATTGCCTTAAGCTAGGCTGTTTATTTTAAGAGTTTTAAATAAAGTTTTGTAACTGAATAAGAGGTAATATAAGGGTGGGGTAGAATAATGTTTGATTATATATATAATTGTAAGGTTGCGTAATGAATATATGATATATATATATATATATATATATATATATATATATGTAACGAGCGAACAGTTACCCTGCTCGCAACGCCACATGTTACGAGATTATTTGCCTGTAGTACCAAATGTAACGAGTTTAACCACTCATTCTACACAACATCGACTACAGTAGAAATACTCGAAGATGCAGGTTCGCTATTGATCCTTTTATTACATGAATCAAGAAATGCTTCAAAATAACACAATGAATCAACAGGAATGCTTCACAATAATAGTCTGAATCAACTGACCCCTAACAGTCCTCACTAGGCTTCATATAACTGAATCCACATGTCTATCGTCCTTCTTAACACAATACGGCTAACCCGTTCTATCTCCAACTTGATATGTCACACAGACTGACTGATCTAAAGAGAGCGAGCGATCGAAAGAGGAAAAGGGGCGAGTTCAGCCGTCCCCTCCTATTTATCCCTTGTATTCGTACTCGTCTTCGTACTTGTATTCCTCCGTAATCGATATTTGTACTCGATGTCTCCGACTACTAGTTGCGCAGTTCTAACGTACAGCCCGATTAATAAAACATCTGCATCCTATCAATCAAAGTTGACAGGCCGTCTGAATCCCCTCGTACCGTTTCCCAAAATAGCACGCGTTGGCTTTGAGATTGTTATCAGTCCGATTTAATAAGCCACCTGCTATCAGTTGCATCAGACTGTAATACTGCGTCGCGGCTTATCGTTCGTTATCAGTTGCATCAGATTGTAACTAGTAGCTAGGCCTACCCTAGTTACATCCACCCCTGCCTTTTTTTGTGTGTTTTCAACCACAAACAACGCTTGGCAGGTGCACTCCTCCAAAGTCAATCGCACAATCGTAAAAAAAAAATTTTATTGTTCCACTCACTGTCCACGTCGTCGCATTCGTATACGATTGACAGTTATACCTATTTCACATATCAACTGTGTCTACATCATCTTCCTGAGACACAAAACAGTTCTAGAATTCACATCCACCCTTTTCGTTTGGTGCCTTCACCAGTTCACTTTTATAGCTTTTTGAACAGTCTGTTCTCATACCAGCGCGACCATGAAAGAATTGATGGTTGCTGACAAAAAATTTCGTCTTCCTTCTGTTCCTCAAACTTCTCCGCGGACCACTTATCTGATGGTCTACTCTCTCTCTGCTTCTGGAAGGAACGGGATCCTCTTTGTTGCCGTTATCCTCCACTTGTGTATCGCGGTTGTTCTGTTGATGGTGATATGGTTCCGGGATGGGTATGTGAATTTCCGTTGTAACTTCCGGTCCCCTAATTGTCTTAGGTTTCTCTGTGTGTAACTGCTCTTCTTGCCTATTCCAATATTTCTTTAATTGAGCAATATTCGCCCACCGATCCGGTTTGGCGTGATCGATGGGTCTTATCTTAAAGGGGCCACCTGCTACTTTAGGCATCTCCACGACTTGCCATATCTCCTGTCCCCAGAGATCGTGGATTTTGTTTCTGCCTAACGGGTGGCTACGCAGTAATACCCTGTCGTTCAGTTTGAGTGGCGGGTCCTTTGTCTGTACCGGCGGTTCCCTTCGCCGTGCTTCATGTTCTAGTCTTTCCTGTACTACCATGTACATTTCTCTAATTCTTCTCATATGTTCATTCACATATTCCAGTGCGGTGTATGAGCCAGTCATACTCTCCCTTTTTCCTAGGAACAAATCAAGAGGGAGTCGAGCCTCCCGTCCGAACAGCAACATGTGTGGCGCAAAGCCGGTTGTGGCATGGGGGGTGCAGTTGTATAGATATACCAACTCTGGGAGAAAATCCGGCCAACGTTTTTTCTGTTCAGGTTCTAGGGTACGCAGCAAATCATGCATGCTGCGGTTGAACCGTTCACACTGTCCGTTTCCTTTCGGATTAAATGTGGTTGTTCTAGATTTGTTGATCCCGTAGTGGCTGCACAGTTGGTTAATTACTTCTGACTCGAAAGCCCTTCCTTGGTCAGAGTGTAATTGTCTTGGTATGCCATATTTGATGAACCAATGTTCTAATAAGACCTTTGCCACTGTTTTGGCAGTCTGATCTCGTGTGGGCACCGCCACAGTCCATTTGGTGAATACATCAGTCATTACCAACACATGTTCCGTCCCATCCGATGATTGCTCCAACGACGTAAAGTCCATAGCCACAATCTCTAGTGGTTTTGTCGCTAGTAGGTGTCCTGATGGCTGTCTCATTTTGACAACTGGCATTTTCGCATGCTGACACCTCACACAAGCCTCACAATGGCGTTTGACCTCCATTTCCATATTGGGCCAGTAACACCTCCGTCGTAATATTTTGTGCGTCCTGTCCTGACCCTGGTGTCCTGCCCTGTCATGTGCCAACCTTAGCACTTCTTCTCGTAACTGTCCAGGCACCACCACCTGGTGTATTGTCCCATCAATTTGGTCATGAATTCTCCGCATGAGAACACCATCCTCTATACTGAGACGGTCCCACTGACTCAGTATTTTCTTTGTTTCTCGACCAAATTGTTCTCTTTCCCTTCTTCCTGGGAATTTTTGTTCCTGGACGTATTTCAATAGCGGTTGCAAGCCACTATCCGTTCTCTGGGCATCTCTTATCTTTTTGTGATTAAGGCAATTAAAATCACTACTGTCCATATGTCCGGGCTCTGTGGATATGTGCTCCACCCCGGTCTGCCCGTTTTGCATCACTTGTACCCCATGAGGGATATCTGTTGACGCTCTGACCTCACATATTCCTGTCAGCGTTTCTTCCTCATCACCCGGTCTCTCGTAAGGATTCCTTGATAAAGCGTCCGCATTGCCATTGGACCGCCCCGGGCGATATTTTATCTCCAGGTCAAAGAGTGCCAATTCTGCTGCCCATCTCTGTTCGATGGATCCCAACTTTGCTGTCTTTAGGTGACTCAAGGGGTTATTGTCAGTGTATACCACACATTTAGCACCTAATAGATAGTCCCTGAATTTTTCAGTCACAGCCCATTTTAATGTCAAAAGTTCTAGTTTCATGGCGCTGTAATTTGTCATGTTCTTCTCTGATTCCTTCAGAGCTCGACTGGCATAAGCAATAACCCTGAAGCCTTGCTTTTGTTGTTGTGATAGCACAGCTCCCAGACCTTTAGAGCTGGCGTCAATTTCTAGCCGAAATGGTTTGTCAAAGTCTGCGTATCCTAATATCGGCGCCTCTGTCAAAGCCTTTTTCAATAGCTTAAACGAGTTCAGGCATTCATCAGTCCATAATTCACCTATCCGTTGTGTTTTACCTTTCTTTTTCTCCTTACTGTGTTTCTTTGTCATTTTGTTTACCAAGTCATGCAATGGTGCGGCAATTTTTGCAAAACCAGGCACAAATTTTCTATAATAGGAAGCAAAGCCCAAGAATGATCTGACCTCTACTGTAGTTGTTGGCTGTTTTCATTCTTTAACAGCTGCAATTTTATCTGGGTCAGTGGCGATGCCATCCGACGAAATCACGTAACCCAAAAAATGTACCGATTTCAGACCGAAGCAGCATTTGTCTGGGTTCAGCTTTACTCCTATCTCCCTAAGACGGAGAAACACTTGTTCTAATCTTTCTAGATGGTCCTCCCAAGTTTTTGAGTAAACCAGTATATCATCCAAGTACACCAACATTATTTGAAATAGAAAGTCACTCATAGCACTCTGCATTACTCGCTGGAATGTAGCAGGTGCATTAGTCAAACCAAACGGCATACGGGTCCACTCGTACAGTCCCAGTGGAGAAATAAATGCCGTTTTATGTTGATCGTTGGGGTGCATGGCCACTTGGTGGTAGCCACTAGCCAAATCCAGGGTAGAGAAAAATCTTGCTCCCCCCAACGCATCAAGACACTCATCAATACGAGGCAAGGGGAATGCATCCCTTCTTGTGATATTGTTCAATTTCCGGTAATCACAACACAGTCTTATCTCCCCTGACTTCTTTTTTACCACTACTATCGGTGCCGCATACGGGCTTGTACTGGTTGTAATAATTCCCTTTTTTAGTAGATCATTCAGGTGTGCTTTCACCGCCGAGTAGTGACTTGGTGGTAATCTTCGGTAGGGTTGCGCCACCGGCTTGTCTTGTAGTAAGGGTATCTGGTGTTTGATTACTTCCGTGTAACCCAAATCACCCTCGTACGAGGCAAATATATCACTGTATTTATTCAGCAATTCATTTAGTTTTGGGTCCTCAGTTTCCGGAAATGTATATGATCGGCCATCCTCTTTCTTCACCTCGGCCGTCACATTGACCGACCTAATTGTTACTTCATTACTGCTGGTATTGATCAGTTCGATGCACTGTGCCGACCTTTGTACCTCGACGTTCTGTGGTACTCCTACCAGAGTGTTAGGCGGTATAAAAATTTCCTCATCCAAAACATTAACTACCAACCCTTGAACTAGTCCGTTTTCCGCTGATGTGTATGTCCGCAGTAACACGACGCCTGCCCTCAGTGCGGCGCCAGATGGTTCTATCATCACATCGCCATTTACACTTCTATCACCGATTTGTAATGTGATTGCCTTGACCGTGTTTGCCGGGACTGCTGTCCTTCCTCTGGTCTTGGCAAACCTGGCCAACTTGGATCCCCGATCTGATGTGGGCGATCCGACAATATTTGTAAGAAATTCTGGCAACTGGCCAAGAATATTCATGCCCAACAGGCAAGGTATATTTGACACATTTGTCTCTAGGTTGTGTTTCGTAACGAACACCCCAACCTGCTTCAACCTATGTCCCGCCACCACGACATCCGCCAGAAAATAACCACAGTATGGAATGGTTAATCCATTAGCTGCCGTCAGGCGCATGCTTGTGTCACACCCCAACCTATTGTCTTTTCCTTTCATCCATTTGGTGTAAAATTGTTCCGTAATTGTCGTCACCTGGGAGCCTGTATCCACAATTGCCTTCACCGCGATGTCCCCAATCGTAATCACCATTTCGGGACAGACTCCCATCATTTTGTTTCTTGGGCCATAACCTCGCCCCTCTGTAGCCTGGCCCTGCCTTACAGAGGACGACCGTTTCCCTGACAGTACCGTGCCATATGTCCGGGTTGTGAACAGGACAAGCAAATTGGTCGACCGTCGGCCGTCCATTGGAGTGATGGCTTGGCAGGACGCGGCCGTCCAACCTGTCTCTGTTTTGTCCCGTTCTTTTCCTGATTCTCAGCTGTTGACCTGCTTTCTAACCTCTCCAAACGTTGGTCAACCTTATCTAGGTGGGCCAACAGTTGAGCCATCATGGTCTCCATCGTGTCGGCCCCTGTGTGTGGGGATTGTCTCTGTTCCGGCACAGAGACTTTGTCCACCGAACAGTTCGATTGGTCCTCATCCTCGGACCTGCGGATCGCTGAGTTCCTGACCTGAAGGAAGGTCAACTGCGGGTCTTTGTGGACCTCCTCTTTCAACTCTCTTCTTAAGATCGGGGTTGCTAGCCCCTCGATGAAATGGTCCCTCAGTAGGCGCACATCAATGTCAGGTGTTTTGCCCTTTACCGAATCAAAGGCCCTGTTCATCCGGTGTGAGTACTCCATCACACTCTCCGCCATTCTCTGCCTTAAGCCTACGAACCCTGATAGCAGTTGCGATCCCGACCGTCTCTCCCCAAAGGTCTCCATAATCAGATCCAGCACCTTATCTGGATCTGATTGGATGGTTTTATCGTGGCATTTGACCTCTGCCCTAACCGTCTCTCCTATACTGCCCATCAGCAGTCTTAATCTTTCCTCTGGTGACATGCCTCTCGAGGCCCGGGCCGCTTTGACCTCTTCACTGAACCTGTTGGTTAAAGTTGGATCACCGTCCCCGTAAAATTTGTTAATGTAGGACTCTCTGGGTAGGACCACTATATGGGTCTGCTTCTCGTCCAGAGTAGACATTTTATTCCGTAAGTAACAAAAAAAGAGTTCTTTCTTACCGTGTGTGTATGAAAAATTTTTCTCGTTCCTCAATTTTCACAGTTCCTGAATGTCCGAATTCACACACACACAAAACACAGTTATGAACTAGGTTGACTATGGGTGCCTAAAGCGGCAAGTCTAGTTGAATTCATCCTGTCCGACGACGCCAATTGTAACGAGCGAACAGTTACCCTGCTCGCAACGCCACATGTTACGAGATTATTTGCCTGTAGTACCAAATGTAACGAGTTTAACCACTCATTCTACACAACATCGACTACAGTAGAAATACTCGAAGATGCAGGTTCGCTATTGATCCTTTTATTACATGAATCAAGAAATGCTTCAAAATAACACAATGAATCAACAGGAATGCTTCACAATAATAGTCTGAATCAACTGACCCCTAACAGTCCTCACTAGGCTTCATATAACTGAATCCACATGTCTATCGTCCTTCTTAACACAATACGGCTAACCCGTTCTATCTCCAACTTGATATGTCACACAGACTGACTGATCTAAAGAGAGCGAGCGATCGAAAGAGGAAAAGGGGCGAGTTCAGCCGTCCCCTCCTATTTATCCCTTGTATTCGTACTCGTCTTCGTACTTGTATTCCTCCGTAATCGATATTTGTACTCGATGTCTCCGACTACTAGTTGCGCAGTTCTAACGTACAGCCCGATTAATAAAACATCTGCATCCTATCAATCAAAGTTGACAGGCCGTCTGAATCCCCTCGTACCGTTTCCCAAAATAGCACGCGTTGGCTTTGAGATTGTTATCAGTCCGATTTAATAAGCCACCTGCTATCAGTTGCATCAGACTGTAATACTGCGTCGCGGCTTATCGTTCGTTATCAGTTGCATCAGATTGTAACTAGTAGCTAGGCCTACCCTAGTTACATCCACCCCTGCCTTTTTTTGTGTGTTTTCAACCACAAACAACGCTTGGCAGGTGCACTCCTCCAAAGTCAATCGCACAATCGTAAAAAAAAAATTTTATTGTTCCACTCACTGTCCACGTCGTCGCATTCGTATACGATTGACAGTTATACCTATTTCACATATCAACTGTGTCTACATCATCTTCCTGAGACACAAAACAGTTCTAGAATTCACATCCACCCTTTTCGTTTGGTGCCTTCACCAGTTCACTTTTATAGCTTTTTGAACAGTCTGTTCTCATACCAGCGCGACCATGAAAGAATTGATGGTTGCTGACAAAAAATTTCGTCTTCCTTCTGTTCCTCAAACTTCTCCGCGGACCACTTATCTGATGGTCTACTCTCTCTCTGCTTCTGGAAGGAACGGGATCCTCTTTGTTGCCGTTATCCTCCACTTGTGTATCGCGGTTGTTCTGTTGATGGTGATATGGTTCCGGGATGGGTATGTGAATTTCCGTTGTAACTTCCGGTCCCCTAATTGTCTTAGGTTTCTCTGTGTGTAACTGCTCTTCTTGCCTATTCCAATATTTCTTTAATTGAGCAATATTCGCCCACCGATCCGGTTTGGCGTGATCGATGGGTCTTATCTTAAAGGGGCCACCTGCTACTTTAGGCATCTCCACGACTTGCCATATCTCCTGTCCCCAGAGATCGTGGATTTTGTTTCTGCCTAACGGGTGGCTACGCAGTAATACCCTGTCGTTCAGTTTGAGTGGCGGGTCCTTTGTCTGTACCGGCGGTTCCCTTCGCCGTGCTTCATGTTCTAGTCTTTCCTGTACTACCATGTACATTTCTCTAATTCTTCTCATATGTTCATTCACATATTCCAGTGCGGTGTATGAGCCAGTCATACTCTCCCTTTTTCCTAGGAACAAATCAAGAGGGAGTCGAGCCTCCCGTCCGAACAGCAACATGTGTGGCGCAAAGCCGGTTGTGGCATGGGGGGTGCAGTTGTATAGATATACCAACTCTGGGAGAAAATCCGGCCAACGTTTTTTCTGTTCAGGTTCTAGGGTACGCAGCAAATCATGCATGCTGCGGTTGAACCGTTCACACTGTCCGTTTCCTTTCGGATTAAATGTGGTTGTTCTAGATTTGTTGATCCCGTAGTGGCTGCACAGTTGGTTAATTACTTCTGACTCGAAAGCCCTTCCTTGGTCAGAGTGTAATTGTCTTGGTATGCCATATTTGATGAACCAATGTTCTAATAAGACCTTTGCCACTGTTTTGGCAGTCTGATCTCGTGTGGGCACCGCCACAGTCCATTTGGTGAATACATCAGTCATTACCAACACATGTTCCGTCCCATCCGATGATTGCTCCAACGACGTAAAGTCCATAGCCACAATCTCTAGTGGTTTTGTCGCTAGTAGGTGTCCTGATGGCTGTCTCATTTTGACAACTGGCATTTTCGCATGCTGACACCTCACACAAGCCTCACAATGGCGTTTGACCTCCATTTCCATATTGGGCCAGTAACACCTCCGTCGTAATATTTTGTGCGTCCTGTCCTGACCCTGGTGTCCTGCCCTGTCATGTGCCAACCTTAGCACTTCTTCTCGTAACTGTCCAGGCACCACCACCTGGTGTATTGTCCCATCAATTTGGTCATGAATTCTCCGCATGAGAACACCATCCTCTATACTGAGACGGTCCCACTGACTCAGTATTTTCTTTGTTTCTCGACCAAATTGTTCTCTTTCCCTTCTTCCTGGGAATTTTTGTTCCTGGACGTATTTCAATAGCGGTTGCAAGCCACTATCCGTTCTCTGGGCATCTCTTATCTTTTTGTGATTAAGGCAATTAAAATCACTACTGTCCATATGTCCGGGCTCTGTGGATATGTGCTCCACCCCGGTCTGCCCGTTTTGCATCACTTGTACCCCATGAGGGATATCTGTTGACGCTCTGACCTCACATATTCCTGTCAGCGTTTCTTCCTCATCACCCGGTCTCTTGTAAGGATTCCTTGATAAAGCGTCCGCATTGCCATTGGACCGCCCCGGGCGATATTTTATCTCCAGGTCAAAGAGTGCCAATTCTGCTGCCCATCTCTGTTCGATGGATCCCAACTTTGCTGTCTTTAGGTGACTCAAGGGGTTATTGTCAGTGTATACCACACATTTAGCACCTAATAGATAGTCCCTGAATTTTTCAGTCACAGCCCATTTTAATGTCAAAAGTTCTAGTTTCATGGCGCTGTAATTTGTCATGTTCTTCTCTGATTCCTTCAGAGCTCGACTGGCATAAGCAATAACCCTGAAGCCTTGCTTTTGTTGTTGTGATAGCACAGCTCCCAGACCTTTAGAGCTGGCGTCAATTTCTAGCCGAAATGGTTTGTCAAAGTCTGCGTATCCTAATATCGGCGCCTCTGTCAAAGCCTTTTTCAATAGCTTAAACGAGTTCAGGCATTCATCAGTCCATAATTCACCTATCCGTTGTGTTTTACCTTTCTTTTTCTCCTTACTGTGTTTCTTTGTCATTTTGTTTACCAAGTCATGCAATGGTGCGGCAATTTTTGCAAAACCAGGCACAAATTTTCTATAATAGGAAGCAAAGCCCAAGAATGATCTGACCTCTACTGTAGTTGTTGGCTGTTTTCATTCTTTAACAGCTGCAATTTTATCTGGGTCAGTGGCGATGCCATCCGACGAAATCACGTAACCCAAAAAATGTACCGATTTCAGACCGAAGCAGCATTTGTCTGGGTTCAGCTTTACTCCTATCTCCCTAAGACGGAGAAACACTTGTTCTAATCTTTCTAGATGGTCCTCCCAAGTTTTTGAGTAAACCAGTATATCATCCAAGTACACCAACATTATTTGAAATAGAAAGTCACTCATAGCACTCTGCATTACTCGCTGGAATGTAGCAGGTGCATTAGTCAAACCAAACGGCATACGGGTCCACTCGTACAGTCCCAGTGGAGAAATAAATGCCGTTTTATGTTGATCGTTGGGGTGCATGGCCACTTGGTGGTAGCCACTAGCCAAATCCAGGGTAGAGAAAAATCTTGCTCCCCCCAACGCATCAAGACACTCATCAATACGAGGCAAGGGGAATGCATCCCTTCTTGTGATATTGTTCAATTTCCGGTAATCACAACACAGTCTTATCTCCCCTGACTTCTTTTTTACCACTACTATCGGTGCCGCATACGGGCTTGTACTGGTTGTAATAATTCCCTTTTTTAGTAGATCATTCAGGTGTGCTTTCACCGCCGAGTAGTGACTTGGTGGTAATCTTCGGTAGGGTTGCGCCACCGGCTTGTCTTGTAGTAAGGGTATCTGGTGTTTGATTACTTCCGTGTAACCCAAATCACCCTCGTACGAGGCAAATATATCACTGTATTTATTCAGCAATTCATTTAGTTTTGGGTCCTCAGTTTCCGGGAATGTATATGATCGGCCATCCTCTTTCTTCACCTCGGCCGTCACATTGACCGACCTAATTGTTACTTCATTACTGCTGGTATTGATCAGTTCGATGCACTGTGCCGACCTTTGTACCTCGACGTTCTGTGGTACTCCTACCAGAGTGTTAGGCGGTATAAAAATTTCCTCATCCAAAACATTAACTACCAACCCTTGAACTAGTCCGTTTTCCGCTGATGTGTATGTCCGCAGTAACACGACGCCTGCCCTCAGTGCGGCGCCAGATGGTTCTATCATCACATCGCCATTTACACTTCTATCACCGATTTGTAATGTGATTGCCTTGACCGTGTTTGCCGGGACTGCTGTCCTTCCTCTGGTCTTGGCAAACCTGGCCAACTTGGATCCCCGATCTGATGTGGGCGATCCGACAATATTTGTAAGAAATTCTGGCAACTGGCCAAGAATATTCATGCCCAACAGGCAAGGTATATTTGACACATTTGTCTCTAGGTTGTGTTTCGTAACAAACACCCCAACCTGCTTCAACCTATGTCCCGCCACCACGACATCCGCCAGAAAATAACCACAGTATGGAATGGTTAATCCATTAGCTGCCGTCAGGCGCATGCTTGTGTCACACCCCAACCTATTGTCTTTTCCTTTCATCCATTTGGTGTAAAATTGTTCCGTAATTGTCGTCACCTGGGAGCCTGTATCCACAATTGCCTTCACCGCGATGTCCCCAATCGTAATCACCATTTCGGGACAGACTCCCATCATTTTGTTTCTTGGGCCATAACCTCGCCCCTCTGTAGCCTGGCCCTGCCTTACAGAGGACGACCGTTTCCCTGACAGTACCGTGCCATATGTCCGGGTTGTGAACAGGACAAGCAAATTGGTCGACCGTCGGCCGTCCATTGGAGTGATGGCTTGGCAGGACGCGGCCGTCCAACCTGTCTCTGTTTTGTCCCGTTCTTTTCCTGATTCTCAGCTGTTGACCTGCTTTCTAACCTCTCCAAACGTTGGTCAACCTTATCTAGGTGGGCCAACAGTTGAGCCATCATGGTCTCCATCGTGTCGGCCCCTGTGTGTGGGGATTGTCTCTGTTCCGGCACAGAGACTTTGTCCACCGAACAGTTCGATTGGTCCTCATCCTCGGACCTGCGGATCGCTGAGTTCCTGACCTGAAGGAAGGTCAACTGCGGGTCTTTGTGGACCTCCTCTTTCAACTCTCTTCTTAAGATCGGGGTTGCTAGCCCCTCGATGAAATGGTCCCTCAGTAGGCGCACATCAATGTCAGGTGTTTTGCCCTTTACCGAATCAAAGGCCCTGTTCATCCGGTGTGAGTACTCCATCACACTCTCCGCCATTCTCTGCCTTAAGCCTACGAACCCTGATAGCAGTTGCGATCCCGACCGTCTCTCCCCAAAGGTCTCCATAATCAGATCCAGCACCTTATCTGGATCTGATTGGATGGTTTTATCGTGGCATTTGACCTCTGCCCTAACCGTCTCTCCTATACTGCCCATCAGCAGTCTTAATCTTTCCTCTGGTGACATGCCTCTCGAGGCCCGGGCCGCTTTGACCTCTTCACTGAACCTGTTGGTTAAAGTTGGATCACCGTCCCCGTAAAATTTGTTAATGTAGGACTCTCTGGGTAGGACCACTATATGGGTCTGCTTCTCGTCCAGAGTAGACATTTTATTCCGTAAGTAACAAAAAAAGAGTTCTTTCTTACCGTGTGTGTATGAAAAATTTTTCTCGTTCCTCAATTTTCACAGTTCCTGAATGTCCGAATTCACACACACACAAAACACAGTTATGAACTAGGTTGACTATGGGTGCCTAAAGCGGCAAGTCTAGTTGAATTCATCCTGTCCGACGACGCCAATTGTAACGAGCGAACAGTTACCCTGCTCGCAACGCCACATGTTACGAGATTATTTGCCTGTAGTACCAAATGTAACGAGTTTAACCACTCATTCTACACAACATCGACTACAGTAGAAATACTCGAAGATGCAGGTTCGCTATTGATCCTTTTATTACATGAATCAAGAAATGCTTCAAAATAACACAATGAATCAACAGGAATGCTTCACAATAATAGTCTGAATCAACTGACCCCTAACAGTCCTCACTAGGCTTCATATAACTGAATCCACATGTCTATCGTCCTTCTTAACACAATACGGCTAACCCGTTCTATCTCCAACTTGATATGTCACACAGACTGACTGATCTAAAGAGAGCGAGCGATCGAAAGAGGAAAAGGGGCGAGTTCAGCCGTCCCCTCCTATTTATCCCTTGTATTCGTACTCGTCTTCGTACTTGTATTCCTCCGTAATCGATATTTGTACTCGATGTCTCCGACTACTAGTTGCGCAGTTCTAACGTACAGCCCGATTAATAAAACATCTGCATCCTATCAATCAAAGTTGACAGGCCGTCTGAATCCCCTCGTACCGTTTCCCAAAATAGCACGCGTTGGCTTTGAGATTGTTATCAGTCCGATTTAATAAGCCACCTGCTATCAGTTGCATCAGACTGTAATACTGCGTCGCGGCTTATCGTTCGTTATCAGTTGCATCAGATTGTAACTAGTAGCTAGGCCTACCCTAGTTACATATATATATATATATATATATATATATATATATATATATATATATATATATATATATATATATATATATATACTCCTTACGGTGATCGCCTAGTCTTACGTACGCCTGGTACAGTGTGAAATCAACACAAAAATGTCCGTATCAATAAAATACAGTCCCTTATTTACACATGACATCGACTCCTACACTAACTACGTCCTAACACCTGACTGTCTACTAACACTATCTAACTACAACTAACACTAGATTTCTCCCTACACACTTCTATGACCATTCCTAACACTATCTACTTCTAACATTTTCCCCTAGCGCTACCTCTCTCTAGCTGCTGATCTAACTGCTGACCCACGCTTCAGTGGTCATCTGACCGTATCACTTGACCGGTTATCTCCTGTAATGTTGGTCTACCTAACTACGTTATGCTCTGTTTCTGATAACTTATACTTGAATTATATAACTTAAACTTGCGTCTTCGCAGGTCATATTACCGTATGCATACAGTTGAAACAAAAAAAAATATTTGAGATTAGATGTGATCGATTATATTCCATGGGTGGTCTGATGTAATGATTTTTCGTCAATAAGGTAGGTAAATCTACTTTATTGATTTATTAGGTATTTCCGCTGTTGTACCCCTTTGACTGCTTGTCTAATGAATGAGAATTACGGTTGAGATAATGGATTTCAGGCCAGGACACACGTTTTTTTCTATTGCGATTAGGAAGTTAGGATGATAAGTGAATTATGTTTAGATCTTATAAAACATTAACATAAATCCAAATCAACAGAATAGCTGCTTATTTATCCGTAGCTATTTTGTTTTATGTGATATAAATAAGCAGTAAAACTATTGCATACATTTTTAATTGATTTATTTACGTCATTTTTTTTTTTGCCTTACAAATGAAAATTGAAATACGTTATTCTTTTTTTTTTACTCCATATTAATTTTATGATTTTAAAATGTAATTTAATGTGTATATTATCTCGTGTTCAATTTAGATAACCGACATAGACAAAAAATATATAGAATATAACATAAATTAAAAAAAATAGGAAAAACATAAAAGTATATAGAAGTATATAGAAGCAATCCGGGGAAGCGCTCTCTTAATTTGTAATAGGAATTAATCAATCTTTAAGACTTAATTTAAAAAATGATATTTAGACTTTTTTTTTGGATTAGTTCATCGATTGACGACCCTCCCCCACACCCAGAAAACCTTTCGCCACACCCTGTGTGTGGCAACCCACAATTTGAGTCTCAAATTGTGGGTTGCCTCAAATTTTGAGAACCCGTGACCTAGCGTATCCATCCAGCACATTGCTGCGGGTCAACACAATATTTTAAGAGGATTTCATCAATTCATTACCAATCGTGTATTTTTAGACGCATGCCTCGCTTTCTAAGAGTGAATTATGTTTAGATCTAAAATAGCTTTAAAAGATATATAAAAACAGCAGTATAAAATTGTCCTGTTTCTGTCTCTCTTTAATGGAATATGCTTATTTGCTTGTTTTATAAAGTGTGTTATATTGTGCTAACTGTTTGTATAAAGATATGATTTGGTAATATGTATATGTTAATTAGCGCTGCCCTAATGGTTGTGCTGAAATGTGTATACTTGTCCAGCTTCTGTGTAATTGTGTCGGTCAGTCTCGTCCATGTGAAGCTGTACAGTTTGAGTTTGTCTGTCACTATAATTGGGGTGCCATATTGTGTCTTACCTATACATTTCCTAGAATTTTGTAATACTCTGATTGTGCCACCACTGCCTATCTCGTAATTTGTAAATGTCTCTATTATTGTCTTCATTTCTTTCTCTGTCTGTAGTAGTTAAACATTGGTGTCGTTAGCTTATGCTGTAATTTTCCTGACGCAATAATTTGGAATTGGCAATCCTTTATTACGGCTGTCCTGCCAAATACTTTCTAACGCGGGCTCTATGATAAATTTGTGGTGTAATGGGAGGGGGGGGGGGGGGTTGACTAGTTGAAGCTGTTGAGTTGTAACGAGATGTCTTTCATTAAGAATAAACTTCGTTAATTCTTGTTTCTGGTCGTTCCACTCTTAGTTAAATGCAGGTTCTGTTAACCTCGTTCTCATTTCCGATTGTAGTAGCAAAATAATTATTTGGACGTCTATGAACTTGTCTTAAAAATGTGTACACAAAACAGTTAATGTATCGGTTTATATGTTGATGTTTTGAAGCACTACATTTAAATACGTAACAAATTGTAAACTAAATTGTAAAATAAAATGTAAACTAATTTGAATTGGTTTGCTTCTACGTATTTTCTAGTAGACTATTTACATGAGCTTATTCATGTTTTGCCTAGAATTGGTCTAGTTTATTAAAAACGACACATACACACTCAGTTTAGAATACCTATCATTATTTTATTGCCTAACAGGTCCTGTGATACACCGAAGTTAAAATATTTTTCTTTGTTTTTACTTCACCTTTTTTTTTTATTGTTGTTATTACTACATGTTTGTCCAATCTTGTTTCATCTCTAATTGATTAATTAACGTGTTAATTTAATGGACATATTTTTGTAGTTTATATCTTAATCTGAGTCTAAAATAGCTAGACTTACCAGTTCTGTGTTATTGTAATTGCAGTAAATGGACCTACTTGACACAGAGGCGTAGAGAGGGGGGGGGGTGCAGATCGCAAGAGGTGACACCATTAAGGAGGTGACACCAAGGCAAAAAATAGCAAAATATATAGAGACAAACTTGAGGGGGGTGCACATCGAAAGTTTGAGGGGGGTGTGCAAATCGAAAATTGAAAGTTTGTCCCCGGGAAGGGTCGCTACGCCTCTGGGGGTGACACCATTAAGTGCCGCACCGGGTGACACCCGACCTCGCTACGCCACTGACTTGACATACATTTCTAATACACTTTTTTACTTTCTCGTATATACGTAGTATAGAGAAAGTATTGTAATCGTGCAAAAAAAAAAATCGAGATTTTTACAAATCTCGACGTTTTACACCTCACTGATACGGAAAAACATAATTTTGCAATCTTGTCCGTATGTCTGTGTGTGTGTGTGTCTGTGTGTCTGTCCGTGTGTAAACACGATAACTTGAGTACCGTTAGAGCTAGAATGATGAAATTTCATATTTAAGTATTTTATCAAAATCGTAGATCCGTATCAAATTTTGAGCGATTTCCGATAACCGGAAGTGGTACTTTTCCTACTTTGAATTTTCCAAAAGCCTATAACTTGAGTACTATTTCAGATAGATAAATGAAATTTCACATGTAAGTAAAAGATCTAATTCTCTACCTTCTGTTAAATTTTGAATAATTTCCGTTGACTGGAAGTTGTAATTTACGCTACTTCCGATTTCTCAAAAAACTAATGTAAATTTATTAAGTACTAATACTATTGCGCACTATTATACACACCTTTATTAGGCGTTCGCTTGGTGCGCAATTGTTTTTTACTGAGATTCTATTCTATTTTTAAAAGTTTAAGTATTTAAAATGGATTAAAAATCATAACTATATCCCCAGTTACCATCCACTGTTGTTTTATATAAGAATATTCGAGAAAGTTTAGGGGAGATCACTACCGGTTTATTTTTAAAAATAATTATGATCATAGCACCCGTCAAATTCTATTGGTTGATCTAGAACGGATGTTGCAGCAGCGATACCTGGCGATCGAAGTCTCGATAGCACACTTGATGTATAAACAAAACAAAACCTTGACCTATTTTCTGCAACACGCGTGTCGCGAGGCTTTGTTTACATTTTAAAAAAACAACAACACGGAAGTCGTTCTTTGAATACAACTCACATAATCAAATAGAGCTAGCCCTACGTTACACAGAAGCTGACCCTACACACCGCAGCACTGCTTGTATATAGGTTCACACATCAGCTGGACAAACTCACAACAACACGGGGGGTGTTCACACACCCAGCACAGAAGACGATTATCCCAGCAGGCTGATCAAGATTTCAGCGCAACTTTGTACACGTGTAGGCTAAGAAGTGAGCGATCGAGCCACGAATCAGCGCTCACCCACGTTTGACAAGCAATGGTATTGACCCGTTCCGCGGAGTCGGTCGACAGCACGTGATCACCGTAATGGCAGTTCTAGATGTTGTTTGTGAGTGTGTGTGTGTAACTACTCGGAAGAAAAGGGGGTTCTGATGTAACAATCTTTGGTCTCTCCACTCGGATGAAAGGGTTTCTTGTTTAAGGGGTCTTTAGTCTAACCACTTGGAAGAATGGGTATCTAACCTAACCATCTGTAGTCTAACCACTTGGAAGAATGGGTATCTGACCTAACCATCCTTGGATTAACCACTTGTGAGAATGGATTTTTTTATCTAGACAAGTCTAGCCACTTGGAAGAATGGGTATCTAACCTAACCATATTTGGCTAACCATTTGGAAGAATGGGTATCTGAACTAACCATCCTTGCATTAACCACTTGTAAGAATGGATTTTTGATCGAGACTAGCCATTTGGAAGAATTGGAGTTTTGATGATATAAATATCACCTCAACTTTGGATATTGAGTTGCAAATGACAACCATCTTTAGTCCAACCACAGAGAGGGTTGGTTGTTCGATAGACGTACAATACAGTACAACCACGTATAGAAATGGATTTCTAGTGCTATATAATCCTTGGAAAATGGGATTTTATACACTAACCATCTTCTGTTATACATCAACCATCTTCTGTTATACATCAATCATCTTCCTTTATATAAGAACCATCTTCTTTTATGCACGAACCTTCTTCCTTTATACAAGAACCATCTTCTTTGATTCACTAACAATCTTTTATACACTAACCACCTTCTGTTATACACTAACCATTTTGTTGTACACATCAGTGTAAATATACAGAAATGTTTTTTTTTTCCGGTACCAACTGTATTATTGCCTGGATTCTGTCATACGCTATCTTGTAAACAATTAGGCCTACACATTTTTATCCACCCCCCCCCCCCCCGCCTCATTTTTCATCTAATTCTTGCACCATTGTTAGCTTTATTATCGTGGTGAGAATAATATCTCTAGCACAGATGCCTTTTATAACGTTGCTATGGAAATGATACCATTTTTTTTTACTTTCTCGTATATACGTAGTATAGAGAAAGTATTGTAATCGTGCAAAAAAAAAAAATCGAGATTTTTACAAATCTCGACGTTTTACACCTCACTGATACGGAAAAACATAATTTTGCAATCTTGTCCGTATGTCTGTGTGTGTGTGTGTCTGTGTGTCTGTCCGTGTGTAAACACGATAACTTGAGTACCGTTACAGCTAGGTTGATGAAATTTCATATATAAGTATTTTATCAAAATCGTAGATCCGTATCAACTTTTGAGCGATTTCCGATAACCGGAAGTGGTACTTTTCCTACTTTGAATTTTTCAAAAGCCTATAACTTGAGTACTATTTCAGATAGATAAATGAAATTTCACATGTAAGTAAAAGATCTAATTCTCTACCTTCTGTTAAATTTTGAGTAATTTCCGTTTACTGGAAGTAGTAATTTACGCTACTTCCGATTTCTCAAAAAACTAATGTAAATTTTTAAAGTACTAATAATATTGCGCACTATTATACGCGTTTTTATTCGGCGTTTGCTTGGTGCGCAATGTTTTTTTTATGAGATTCTATTCTATTTTTAAAAGTTTAAGTATTTAAAATGGATTAAAAATCATAACTATATCCCCAGTTACCATCCCCTGTTGTTTTATATAAGAATATTCGAGAAAGTTTAGGGGAGATCACTACCGGTTTATTATATAAAAGAATCAACTGAACTAAATAACATAACACGAAAACTGAACAATTCATTTGTACTTTAGTAATATATGAGTCCGTATGGGAGTTTTTGTTTAAAATACATTTTCAGTTGAGGGATCGTGTTCACGTAGATGTTCAGTTGACAGATTGTGTTTACATAGATGTTCAGTTGACAAATAGTGTTTACATAGATGTTCAGTTGACAAATAGTGTTTACATAGATGTTTAGTTAGTTGAAATATTGTGTTTACATAGATGTTCAGTTGACAAATAGTGTTTACATAGATGTTCAGTTGACAGATTGTGTTTACATAGATGTTTAGTTAGTTGAAATATTGTGTTTACATAGATGTTCAGTTGAGGGATCGTGTTTACATAGATGTTCAGTTCACAGATCGTGTTTACATAGATGTTCAGTTCACAGATCGTGTTTACATAGATGTTCAGTTCACAGATTGTGTTTACATAGATGTTCATTCCTTTCCCATTTTTTATCGCGTGTTTAAATGACATATTTTGTCAACATGCGATAGTAAAGTTTATTTCGTACCTGACGTTGAAGTAAATTAGAGTTCATTTGTTTATTATTGTATATTAAATAGGTAATTAATTCCCTTGCATAATATCCAAAGAAGAAAAAAAAAATGGTAAATACTTTTCTGCATCGAAAAAAAAAACATTTTTAAAAATATGGGCAACATTGTAATTAATCTAATGGATACATGTAAAATTAACTAAAATAGAAAATATGTAACCATATAAGATACGTAGGTGTCACTTTTGGAGTTGGTCAAATGAAGCTCAATTTAATGTTGTGTGTGTGTTCAATATGGCATCCATTATGTTGATACAATCATTACTTAAGTTATTGAAACTGTCATTTAAAGTAGTGGTCGGAGTAGTCGAGTGACTGATTGCACAGAATCTCTTCTCTGTATTTTGAATAAGATCAAAGTGTACTATCTGTTAAGGATTATGTACAGAGGTCTTAGCTGTAGCTTCAGTTTTTCCTAATGTTAATCAGGTTCCCATCTGAGCTGGTTGGAAATAAGGACGTACTACAGACTTGAATCGGAGATCCGAACAATGGCTAGATATAAAGGTCTAAATATGTCTGCATTCTTTGTTGTGTTATGTTATTACTAACTACAATGGTAGTTGTATCGAAAGCAGCAAATCGTTCTATTCTCACTTTTCGTCCAATCATTTCCAGTTCTTCGTACACATATTTTAAGTCTTCAGCCAAGATGAATGGCTAGTTTGTATCGTATATTTGTATTAACACTATATTAATTATAATACTTTTTAAAGCCACATTATGTTAAACGAAATTATGTGTATAAGCAGTCATTTGAAAATAGTTATATTGTGTTCAGTAAGTAGGGGAGGATAATAATACTTTCTTGAGTTTCCTGGTATTTCTAGATTAATTTCCCATTGACTAAAGATGGAAGTTTATGGCGAAAACACATTATTTTAGTTGACACCAAAAAGGGGTTAGGCTTGAAAACAAAAGAAAAGGTTGTAGTCTGTTCTAAAAGTAAGTTTCAATGATAGTAAATGAATAATGTTTTTATCTTAATAGGCCTACACATTGATTGTAAAAGTAATTGTACCCAATCTTTTTTTTTTGAATGTATGTTTTGAAGAACTATAAATATTAACATGTAAAAAAAACAAAACTGGCTTTTGTAAAAATGTTATTAATATGATCAATTCGACATAGCAATTTAGCAACCGGTTATTTCCCTTAACATCATTATTGAGAAGGGATACAAAGCAAACTTGAAATACTCATTGTCAATATTTAAGTACTATTATTTAGTTTATAGTGTGTATATATTGTTACCGTTACGTAAAATGTAATATTAATCTAAATAGACCATTATGTTCATGCAACAATTGGGTAAACGCATATTTCACTCTATATGTCAGTGTGGATAATAGGACTAACATAAAGCCAATACACTTAAATGTTTTTTACAATATTTTTGACATAGGAGAACGTTGTTCGGATTTGTCGAGTAATATTCCTGAGGTGTACAATATGTATGTGAAACACATTTTATTAAATAAAAGCAATAGCCCTTAGACATAGGGCTGGCCTGACCTAGTGGCGTAACAAGGGGAGGGTAGGTTGGGCGTTGACTTCGGGCGCCGACCCATGTGGGTGCGCCAACTAGAGTTGATATGACATACAGTCAAAATTAAGAAAATAGACAGACATTTGGCTATTCGGAAATATTGAATTGTTTTCCACATAAATTGTGTAACACCAAATTAAAACTGACACATGTTGATAACTATATTTACATCACACGTGAAGGGATGGGGGTGTCAACACATTGACAGGTCGACCCGTGTGAAGGAATGGGTCGTTACGTCACTGACTAGACTACACAATTCATTAACGAATCGATTTCACAGATGGAAAAAAAAATATGGTATAATATATTTTTTTATAATAAGGCCCTGTTCTGATTTAAAAATTACCATACATTAAAAATATTACAGTTTGACTACACAAGAAGAAAACACAACCAAAACTGCCAAAAGCACAGAACATTTTTTAAAAAATACCAACAACTCATCCAAATATACTGAAACGAGTCAAACCTAAAACACTCAACCAACCAAAGATTAGTTTTACATTTCTACTCACATACTAGAAATTATGTAAGCACTTTTAGAATCAATCCATTCATATTTTGTAAACTTTCCCTATTACAATATATCTATATAAAATAAGCATCCCATAATGCACAACGACACAATCTATTTTTCTAATATGAAAAAAAAACAACGTTTTCCTTGAAAAGCAGCACTATAATGTGTCTGAACATTTGGTGTAGAAAGAAACAAAAACATGGGCAACAGCACAATACATGTAAACATAAGCCGTTTAATTTTTGAAAAGGTAACATTTACTCGATGAATAATCGACGTCAATATAAACACTTTTTTTTAAACAGTGCCCCTAAAATATTATGTCACTGTCCGATCTGTTGTCGTTATAGACGATCTGAATGCTTAAAGTTAAATAAGATATGGCTAACATTTATGTTAGAATAACTGTTACAGCTTGCATTATTGTTCGAATTAAATGTATTCAATACTGACCAATGTGCATTCCATATTAAATGTTTAATTAAACCTTTTAATCGCAACTTACAACTACGTCAAGTGAGATATGTGTTGCTGCCAAGGAAACAAGGGCAGTGATCTAACCTAGAGGCAAGCGTGTATATTTTAATTGTTGTCTCCCTTAACTGGTCTGCCAACTGTCGTGTCCGTTTTAAGTCCGTAGTACAGGTCTGTCACAGTCACCCATCGTCTCACGAGTTCGGCCTATCTGGTGATGTGAGTTGTCACGTCCGACTGACGTTGACTTTTATTTCTCCTTCACCACAGCGTTTCTCTCAAAGCTACACGAAAAGAAAAATGAGTTTCTTGATTCTAGAGTAAATAGACATCTAATGAACAAAAATAACGACGTTATTAATACTCAATGAGAAGATACCTGCATTACTACCTAATGTATTTATTTAATCTTAAAAGTGGTATGTATGTAGAGTGTTTCTTTCAGACTTTTTAAGGGGTGGACGAACACTGATCAAAGTATATTTTTTTATATAAATAATGTATCGTTATAGGGGCGGGAGACTTTCTTTTTCTTAAATATAAAGAAACATTTAATATGTATTGTCTTTTTAATGAAAAGGGACCAAACACGAAAAAGACAATGGAAATATCGAACTAACATTAAATAGTTAATATTCTCACTCGTCATTCATATATGTAAAAAAGAAAACTGTAGTTTTTAATTTAGCAAATACAGATATGTTTTAAACAAAAACTAAACGCATGTCTACATTTGTATCATTATTATAACACTGTAAATACAATTTAAATATGTTATAGCACACATAATTTATGTCTGTTTCGTTTTATTTATTTTTTCCAAAGCATTTACCAAACCTTTTATGACTATTAAATAGTTGATTACGTCACTTGCATTCACTCCAAAAATAGTAATCGATAATAATGTATTATATGTATTGGTAAACTAAAATAACATCGTGTGGCCGACAGTGTTCCTAATCATTTAGAAAAATATAAAATAAATTAAAATAGAAAATATGTAACCATGTAAGATACGTAGACGTCACTTTTGGAGCTGGTCAAATGTAGCGCAATATACAACTTAGTGTGATATCATCAAGATGATATTGCACATAGCGTCAATGTGTACTGAAATGGTTAATTAACTCGTATTAATATAAATTGTACTGCGAAGGCAAGCAGTTTACCTCTGTATAGTTTACAATGTTTTTCACCCTCTGGATTTTTATAGACATAGACTCAACTATTTAATTGTGTTATTTAATATTTACTTTAAATCATGTTTAAATGATTTAGACATCAAACAGTCATAACATAATGTTTAGTTAACTTTGTTGTTAGTTCTACTACATTAGACTATAAAGGTTGTCAACTCACAAACTCACATATCGCTACCACCCCCACCAGTCTGGTGAGCTATGGTTCACGAATGTTTACAATTATAGAGACGGGTTGAACTAGTGACGACTATAAGGGGCAGATAATTTAGTATTACACGATTTGAAACGAAGGGGAGGTAACAATTTCTGCTAGATCTTTTCATTGCCGTCTGTAAACGGCTGCTTTCATTGGGCGGAAGGGGGGGGGGGGGGCTGTGTCGAATTCACAAATTATGAATTGCTGATCAGCAGAAAATAAAACATCTAGATAGCAGCGTCTGCTACGTCGCGGGTCAGCTCGTGTAAAATAAAGTGTAAACGTTTACACACGCACAACTAATTTGGCTTGCTAGATCCTGCCTAGTTCACAACTAAAAGCCAAACGATGCATCTACTGTGTAGTAAATATCAGTCTTAATACCCTGATACATAAACATCAAGTTGTATTTACCAGGTATTGTATTTAAAGCCGTTTAATTATGACATGATCAGCGGTCTGTAAACATAAACAAAACGTGTTAAATGTTGTAGTGTATGCAACCTTACTGATCATATAATACATGGTATATTTTAATTACTGTCAATAAATAACATTACAATAGAAACCTCATATTAGGGCATAACAAACACAGCTTAAACCTATTTCGCAAGACTTCAAACAATTGACGCACTACATACATAATTTCGTTTTTTAAATAACCATGTAAAATATAGGGAGAGAATAACTAAACAAAAACTACAAGAAGTGAGGCGGCAGACAACAATCCTAGGTACCATCAGAGAAATGTTTTCATAGTGGCCATGACAATAATAACACCTCGTAATAAATACATATATTATTTTTTTTTAATTAAGTGTCGTTTGGTGGTTGTTTCTAAATCTAAACGATCTAATATGTTTTTTTTTTGTTGTTTGATGTAGTTGGTGGGGATTGTTCTGTATGTTGATATTAATATAATATAGGATATAATGGGTCTATCCCAGGGGTCGGCAGCCTTTTGAGACGGAAGAGCCAAAAGTTAAAATGTTCAAAATTTTCCAGCTTTTAAAGTGCCATTAACATTTTATTTTAATATTATGATCTTTGATTAGGATTAGGTATATATATATATATATATATATATATATATATATATATATATATATATACATATATATATATATATATATATATATATATAAAGCAATGTATGTAGTATGTAATTGTGTGTGTGTGTGTCTGTCTTTTATTCATTACTACACCTTTCATCCGATCGCCATGAAACTTTAGGAAGCTGTTGAGAATACTCATGGGGAGATATTTTCGAAAATAAAATGTCAAATTCGCAAATACAATAGCGAGTGTTTATTGTTGGTATTTATTATTATATCGATCATTACCGAGTGTTGCAGACTAATATTTTTATGAGTTTCAAGAAGAAAATAAAATAATTATTAATATGTGTCCATGGAACTGAAGAGCCGCATCTCGACATCAAAAGAGCCTCATGCGGCTCGCGAGCCGCAGGTTGCCGAACCCTGGTTTATTCCATTGTGCAACCCTGGCGAAACAAGTATAAGTGTAGGTTTTTCTAGTTTTTTTTTGTTTTTGGGAATTCATATCTCTAGCGTATGTGAACGTTTTCTTGGCCCTCGTGTTTAGCACGGCAATCCTTTTATACAAACATCCTGTCTAATACTTTCTAGCATAGGATCTATACTAAGGTTATATAGTAGCAGGGATAGCGGACTAACTGAATTGTTATTCGTATGGCTTTGTTGGGTATATTATTTATTAGAAGGCTTTGTGTGCATCTGCGTATATGATTTTAATCCATGTTTTTAGGTAAGGTTGTATGCACATTTTTTTTTTCCTTAGCCGTATATCATCAACTGTATTGAATGTTTTCTATTGATCTATACTATGGGTTACCAGATATATGTTTATCTTATATTGTCTCTCAAAAGATGGGTGCGATTCTGAATTTTCCTCCCTAGGATGCTGTATTATTGGTCTCGGTGAATTATATCCTTGATGTACTTTCCTAGTTAGTGTTTTCGTCAATAATGTATTGATGTAGGGATATGGTTCTATACTTTTTTAAATGATTTGAACAATTACATGTGTAATGGTTTGTGTTAGTATAAAGTCACTAAATCACTAAGTCAACCCAGCTCTGATATTAGAGCATTTTTAAATAACCTCATTGTATTAAAAAAAATGGCAATCATTGGGTACAATGATTTGTTTAATAGACGATGCTTGTTTTATCAAAACAGTGGTAGTTGATAATAACGTCAGATAGACATATAGCGTAATATGATGTTAGGAAAACATGACTCAGATAAGACAGTGTATATACATAGATAGAACAAAAATACGAGGAAATAAAATGGTATTTTATGTAGCATAAATGGCAAGGTGACGGTGTAGTCGGATGATAGAGCATAAGACTGCAAACCCTGAAAGTCTAGAGTTCGAAACAGAGCCGTAGCTATTTCGACGCCCGGGTCGATATATCGATGTTGTACCTCCATCCAATTTTTTATTTTAAATCCATCGTAACAGCCACAATTTGTGAACATTTTTTGAAAGTAATAGTGAGAAAAAAATAATTAATGTCTGTCTATCATTTACTTTTCTTATGTAAGCACTTGCTTTTCTCATAATTTTAATTGATCTTACATTTTATTATAGTTTTGATTTTACCAATAAACATGTTTATTTACCAATAGTAATTACCTCCCTCTGTTAATGCAATATTTAATGTTTTCAAGGGAGACAATGCAAATCTGCCACAAATAGCAAGCCAAGTAAAATATGCAACATGGTGTAATGAAGTACCTTTTAATTTTAACACAGAGTGAATAATTTATAGAGTAATAAAATTGTAAACAAAGACCTTCAAAATGTTTAGTTTAAATTCGAATAATTATTCAAACATTAATGTAATTGCAAAAGTTGAAAGCCTTATATTTACATTTAACTTTTTTTAAAGACTTGCAATAAAATGTAACTTATATATGCTGGGATAAGACACAGAACATGAAACCATTTTTTTTTCTAATAGATCTACTTTCAGTCCAAAACTTTCCATGACATAAAATCGACCCTTGGCAATGAGGGCACTCTACCTAGAAATATCCGCCAGTCCTGTGGAGTGGGGGGGGGGGGGGGGGCGTTTCTATTTCTGTCCATGGGTTTCAGGGGTCGGCAACCTTTTGAGACGAAAGAGCCAAAAGTTACAATTTACAACATTACCCGGTTTTTAAAGAGCCACTAACATTTTTATGTCAATAGTATATTTGTTTAGTATATATATATATAATCCTAAACAAATATCATTATATATATATATATATATATATATATATATATATATATATATATATATATATATATATATATATAATTTAAAATAAATAGCTTTGAATATATGAGATAATCTTATTTGAATTTGTGTTGAGAGGATATACTATGTAAGTCAGAGTACTTGCATATATATATATTTTAAATAGCTCACATATCTCAGTAAAAATACACTTCATTTTGTTTATATTAATGCTGAAGTGATTGAATAGTAGCATTGGTTTCATAAAGATATTTTTTTCAGATTTTTCGTAATTAAGTAATTTACCGCTCACCATGTATTCAACAAGAAAACGTTTTTTTTTTTTTCGAAACAAACCACTTCTTCAAGCAAGACATAGGCTGGGTTTTCCTTTCAGTTTTTCACTTAGCTGGTTTAGTTTCTTTGTAATAACCACTATGATGTTGAATGTTTCAATTCAGAATGGACAATGTAATAGGAAGTACACTGAGATAGGGAGTAACTAAATATTTTAATATAATAGTGAGTGTTTATTGTTTCTATCTATTGTTATATCGTTTATTACCGAGTGCTGCAGACTAATATTTAAATGAGTTTTGGAAATAAAATAAAATTGTTATTAATATTTGTGCATGGAGCTGAAGAGCCGCAACTAAACACCAAAAGAGCCGCATGCGGCTCGCGAGCCGCAGGTTGCCGACCCCTGGGTTACTACAATGTGAACTTTTGACTCCGCAGCTAAGGACTGAGCATAGTAAACTAAGCAGTCAAGAGAAACCTAGTTTGCACAACTTATTTTAGTCTTGTTCTTATGCCATTTTATTTTCTCTCATTGATTATTATATATGCAATTGATGTTCATGTCTTTGATGATGTGTAAAATCTATCAAATAAATTATTATTACTTGTTTAAATGTTTAAAACAATTGAATTAATTTAAAAAAAACCTGTTTGAGGACTGTATAGATGTAGATGTTTGAAAACTGTAATACTAAAGCGAACACACACAACTGACGCTGTAAATTATTACAGGTCTGAGACGAAAAATAAAAAAAAATAAAAAAAAATATGTGTTTGATCTGATCTGTATATGATGTAGGAAGGTGAATATGAACATGATACATTTTAGAGAGCATCAACTGCAACTTTCTGCCATCTGTTTAAAAACTATAAGTATTGTGTTTGGGGCCGTGTTTTTATGTAACTTCTTTGGACAAATGTTAATGTATAACTATAATTGTTACTTAGATAACCGAATTATTATCTCGTATCAAAATATGTTTTTTTTTTCATTATGATCAATAGAACTAGACTTGCCCAAAACATAAGCAACCAAACGTCCTTTAGATAATTAAAAATACAGACTGGATCAAGATATTATTTTCAACTAGTGGCTTCTGAAAACACAGTTTCAAATTAAAGTTATTGACTGTGGTTATGGGAAATGGACACTAGATGTTGATTGAAAGGAAGATCACAATATTTTAGGCAATTAAATCATTTTTATTTTGAGTGCTTGGTAACTCTAATTATCGATCATAGAAACTGTACATGCCACAGTAGGGATTATTTTTCAAACTCACAGATACCATGTACTTCTAAACTGTGAAGGCTACATGGTCCACTGAACCTGATCTCCATGTTTCATACAAAATGTAGCTTTGTGTGCACATACAATTACTCGCCGTGTTGCAGACATTGGTGAAAATACAGTTACTCTAATAGTGAAAAATGCAAGCAAGCTTCACAATTTTTCAAATAGCAATGGATGAGTCGCTCTACAGTTTTTCCACCTCAACTTCCTGTATTCATTAGAGTTGTGAAGACATGAACACAAGAGCTGGCTGTATGCCACTGTTACCGAAGAGGATATCTAACCATAGGTATTTGAAATTCGTGTATATGTCTATATACATTATATTTCGTGGGGGGGGGGGGTGCGGTAGGCGTTCTTCGAAGGAGGGGGGGGGGGACTGAAAAGATGTCTTAAAGAAACTCTGGCCCCCGAACTGATATTTGATATAGTTAATGCGGACCTCGGGCTGAAAAGTTTGGAGACCCCTGGTATAAATCATACCTTGTCGATACACACAGCTCTTGCTAAGCAAATAACAACAAGATGTTTTTCAGTTAGCATTGTCCTGATTGAATCTTCTTAATTAGTAAGAATGGGATTGTGGAAGATTGAACAAGCTGCAAAATCAAACAACTGCTGCCTTGTATTTTGTTCTTGGATGGACAAAGGCTATGGAAGAAAATCCAAATGTTGGCTGAAATCGGAGTCAATGGCGTCAATGGCGCATTACCATTTGACACATATACTTAATTATGTTGGAGGGGATCCCTTCAAAAACTAAAATTAAGAACGAAGAAGAAGAAGAAAGAAGAAGAACAAATTACTACAACTACAGTATTACTCGCATGTATGCATGGAGACAAATTAATCAATCACAATGACAAAAAATCGTGACACATTAACTTCTAAGAAAGCAGCTGTCACCATTTAAATGACTGGAACGCAACTGAGGATTTCAAACGCAACTTGTCCCAAGTAATAAATGACCATGGAGACATGCAACAACCTTGCGGTCTATCGATAATTCCAGGATTCTGGTTATGTTTGCAACAGTCTGGTTTGTAATGAAGCTACGTGAAAAACATCAGAACTATTTCCACATCAATGTTTCCTATTATGAACTTACGGGCAGGTGACTCTTGAGCAATTATACTCGATTGATGGGATTTGGCTACTGAAGGTTTATTTTATTCTAGTGCGGTTTGACCAAACTGAAATTTAATGATTCGTTATGTGGATGCGTGTACATATCAGCCGACAATTATATAACGTGTCACACATCGGTCCACAATTTTATAGCACAACTTATAGCACCTCACACTTAAGTATTATGTAAAACATAATATACCAGATACCGTAACTATATTTGTATAACCAGTAACAAGTTATATAATATGTAGTGTACATAACCGAAATGCAGGGGCGTAACTAGGATTTTTGGGCCCCTATGCAAAAAATATTATTAGGCCCTAACGTTAATCTGTAAATTGTGTATTTTATACGCCCATAGTTGTGTTTTTATACGGTATTATTATGTAGTACCCCGTATCGAACATATCCCCACCCCGTCTAATAAAGTTGCCTTTCCGGTGGAGTGTAACCCCCTCTCCTTAATATTTTATTATTTAAACTGTATTAAACATAGTTGTGACAGTAAATTTTACGAGTTTTCGTCATGGGACGCTTATGTGTTAGGTTACTTAAAGGTTACAGGCTTACAGTTAATTTGTTAGTTAGTTTATTCATAAAAGTGATATAAAAAATATAGTTTACACTACGGGGTACTACATAATAATACCGTATAAAAACACAACTATGGGCGTATAAAATACACAATTTACAGATTAACGTTAGGGCCTAATAATATTTTTTGCATAGGGGCCCAAAAATCCTAGTTACGCCCCTGCATTTCGGTTATGTACACTACATATATAACTTGTTACTGGTTATACAAATATAGTTACGGTATCTGGTATATTATGTTTTACATAATACTTAAGTGTGAGGTGCTATAAGTTGTGCTATAAAATTGTGGACCGATGTGTGACACGTTATATAATTGTCGGCTGATATGTACACGCATCCACATAACGAATCATTAAATTTGCCACAGCCTTGACATGTTCAGCTTTAGTACTTTTAGCACGAGCATTTCTGACCTCTCTGTTGGCTTCCTTTAGGAGATCATGAAGAAACAAGTTGTAATGAACTAGAAGCAAAGAAGGAACTGGGCCTTTCGTAATTTTAGTGTTATTGAGTGTGCGAAGAGATCTCTTTTTCAGTTTTGCTCGATTAAAGTGCAAAAGAATAGTCATGTTTAAGCTCTACTGTTAATTTTTATTTAAATGCCAAAATAAAAGAAGTAGATCTAGAAAAATCCCCTTTTTTATTGTTTACAAGTAATAATCAAAGCAAAAAAGAAAAATCGAGTGACCGTCAAATGAACCGATTTATTCGAATGTCTTTGAAAATTGTAAACACATTCGATGAAGTTTTTTGAATTTCAAAATACAGACAACGTTAAACAAAAACAAAACTAACCCAAAAAACAATTCACTCGCCATTCTAAATTTTATTATGTAACTATTAATTTCAATTTACATGTCAGGCGTAATGATTTGGTTCATGTTTGTTATATATTTTAGTTTGCATGAATAGTGATAAAAACTAGAAGCGCTTTATTGCCCTTACAATTGTAGTTGAAAGAAATGGGAAGTAATAGCAAAAAAAAATTATAAATGTGTGTCCGATATAATATGTATTGGAAATTAGAACATACCATCATGTCCCGAGGTAGTTGAGAAGTTGATACCGCGTCAAACATCAAGCTGATATTCTTGTATGGTTTTTGTTTACAATTTACCAAAACATCCTACCGAATATTCGCCATATCAACTTATATAAGGGCAGCGTGAAATTTAAGACTGTTAAAGTGAAGCCAACTTAAACGTCGCACTTATATTTTGCATTTGCGTAACGCGTTTAACATTATCCATGAAACTGTTTAGCTTTTTTTAGCTTTTGGCTGTAGCTGCAATGATATTACTCTTTGTTGTTTCCAATACAAGCGATACATAGACTTTAGATATACGTTGTCTGTATTTGATCGATTTGATTGGATAGCCCGGATTTTAGATTTAAAATAACGAAACTCTATTCTAGAATTAAGAATACATAATTAGTAATTGCTTTCTTTTATTGGACTATTTTAGTCCTTACATATTTCATATTAATACGTGTTAATATTTGTTACTTACGGTTTCTTATTTCTACTGAGTTAGACGTTAGGTTACTTGTCTGATTTAAATCAATTGTTTCACAACATAGAGCTCGAAGATTATACAAAGACTAAGTAACACATAATCGTGTTTTATACCAATTAGTAGTTGGAAACTCTAATAAATATAAGAAAGTATTAATACATCTATATATAAAATTCTCTTCTTGGATACGCTAGAAAACACCAAGCTGTAAGCGCGCCTAGCAGCCCCCTCTCTTACTCGCTAAGCATATCCATACCACCCCCACCCCCACATGGTCCGATGAGTTGTGGTTCACGCTAAATGTTTACAATCGTAGAGCCGGGTTTAGTGACCGCTATTAGGGGCAGATGATTTCGTTTGAAACGACTATAAACTTAGTGGAGGTAACTAAGAGGAGGCTGCTCTCACAGGGGGGGGGGGGGGCAGTGGTAAGGTAGGGGTTGAGGGAAATGAGGGTGGGGGCGGTGGGTTATCGTCTTTAACAACCTACTGATTTTGTTTTAAAGCAAATATTTTCAGTGGCAGCATTGGTACTGTCGAATTCACAAATTATGAATTACTTAAAAGTAGAAAATAAAACAACGAAATAGCGGCGTATGATACGCCGTGGGTCGGCTCGTTTATTTTATTTTAAGTGTAGATCGTCGTATTAGTAGATCGTACATATTTTGTTCTTATTAAAATGATTTTAGCAATGATTACATTGAATTTGGAGCATTTCCAAAAATGTTAATGAATTCGGTTAAGCAACTAAACAAAGTAAAGCATTTTGTTGTACCGTGTCATCTATCTACTAAAACAAAATGCGTGGATTATAGAATTGTTCGAAGTGAAGTAACTGTGTTTTTAATCTTACCCATTTTAAACAAAACACATTATTGAGTTCACACTTTGATCAAACGAATGAAAGTTTATTGTCGATGTAGAGTGAAATTGATGGATCCCTTATAGCTATGTTGCGCTCGATATGTTAGGGTGTATATATTTAAATTATACATATAGCTATTATGTCCTTATGTATTAGGGTGTATAATATATTTACCTACGTACGGCTGTGTTAGGGTGTCATTATATGTATGAATATAGACGGCTAAGTTATAGTGACATACGTGTATATAGTGTACGGCCTGCATAACATTTAAATTTGTGTGTTAAGGTGTAACATGTTAACATATGTATGGCAGTGTTACGGTGTAATATATTTACATATGTGCAATGATTTTAAAAGTTGAATAGTAGACATGGTCACACTGACAGAGAATCTTCACTGAAGTTGACTTAACATTGGCGATTCACACAAAACTAAATATATTTCTAAAAATTTAGGGATGCGCAATTTCTGCCTTGGTTGAGGTAATAGTTAAGGTGCTTCATTCTCCCCTAAAATTATATCACACCTCATTTTACCAAACCCCTCCATCAAAATTATTTTTATACATATTTTTTCAACTGAAATCTTAATTAAGCTCGATTTTCTTGACAACGCAAATAAAATTAAAACTCATTTTCTAGTTTTTACTGCAATAACGTTTGATTTCTTTTTCTCTCTATCATCATCAATCCCTCCTCATCTATTCCCTCCCCTCTCCAGATATGTCGTCATGTATAGACGATCCATTATATAAATTGATATACATACATCTCAACACATTATGGGTTCTACTTTTAATAGTGAAGCAAAACAATACACATCACAAAAAAAAAGATAGCAATGTACATTATTATTGGTAATTTGAGGAAAGTTTTCTGTTCTCAATAAGTATGTTCTTTTATATATATAATACAGGAATAGGGATATTACACCCGTTAACAATAATCATTATTGCACAATGTACACTGACAGATATCCTCGCTTGTCTTGAAACAAGTAGAAATTAATACTGTTGTGTTCATTGTTTGCAATTACAGAAATTATTTACACAAAAAACAAGGATACCTCTGTTATTTTTTTTATATTATTTAAAACACTTTATTGTAGAATATATGTCTAATTTTACGAAAAATTAGTAAGTCTATTTGATTTATTTATGTGTTTAGAATTCGTTTACCAAATGGTCTATTTAATAAGTAATTATTTCCCTTGCACATTAACCAAACAAGAACAATTTTTTTTGTAAATATCAGCATCGGAAAAATGAAACAAACGAATTATGGGCGACATTGTATCGAATCATATGGATACATTTAACATAAACTAATATATATATAAACTATATAACAATGTAAGATACGTATGCGTTACTAAAAGAGATGGTCAAATGCAGTGGCGTAGCTACCGTAAAGCTAGCGTAAGCAAGGCATCTGGGCCCGAGGCAAATAGAGGTCCTTTTACCTCTTAAAAAAAAAAAAAACTTTTTCACTGGAATTTTAATATTTGTTTAATGAAGATAATTTTAAAAAGAAAATGTAAATACAGTTTATTTTCTACTCTAGAAAAATTAATAGTCCCAAAAAGCAGTGTTTCTTCCAGACTTTTTTCTCCGGGGGGGGGGGGGGGGGCACTTGAAATCTTCGGGGGGGGGGGGCGGTAAACTTTCTTCGGGGGGGGCGGTAAAATTTTTTCCGAAGAGATGCCTGGAAGAAACTCTGCCAAAAAGGCCCCAGTCCTTTCTTACTGTACAGACAGTGGCATTCAGTGGGCGGGGGGGGGGGGGGGTCGAATAGGGCCCATCCGTAATAATTACACTACTAGCGTAGTGCATTGTCGGGCGAGCCATTGAGAGAATTAGCCTATACATGAACTTCGACTTTTTTGTGAGATTGTACATGTATCGCAACAAACCTCAAGTTACTAGGAAATTACCTACACCTTGCTCCCATCTGTCTGCCCTCCCTGACATTCCATCCTACTAAGCATTCATGATAACAATTTAACCATTTAAAAAAATAACAACCACGGACAGTGTTTTCATAACAACATAAGTATAACATTTGACATTTTTTTTTACCTTTTTAAGTACTTTATGTTTGTTGATCTAATTTATATTTAAATAATATGGCACTAATAAAACTATACGTTTTTGGCCTTTAACCAATCGCCAAGAACGTTTGTGAAGTTATTAAGAATACGGCATGGCAGTGGTTTTCCCCAGATATTTTTCTAGAAAAGTACCTGAATGAAACTCTGATATTTGGGAAGGTTTCTGTCGTTAATTTTTTTATTTTTTCGTGTAACACGATGCGCCCCTGGCTCCGCCCCCCCCCCCTCCCCATGAACACTACGGTGACTAAATTCGTTTTAATGAGCGAAATCCACTGGGAATACAGAGGATCCCTAAAAATCGATTACTAAATCGAATAAGGGGTGTCCTCCAGCGCATCAGCAGTAGTAAAAGTTGTTCGTCTCGATATGGCCAGCAGCTACCTGAGTGCAAGGGATCCGTTAATTGCGCGTCCTGCATGGGTACCACTTATTCAACGATCAAACTGCAACAGGGACGGATGACAGCGAGCACAAGAGCACCCTACACTAGTGACACGGGGGCCTCTACGCTAGATGATTTAAACCGAACCAGGTGTTGCATCCGTCTACCTACGGTAGTGTAACCAGTAGCCCCTGTGACGTCGGTAGGCGGTCGCCAAAAGGTATTCAACCTCCCTATTACGGAGGATGATTAACGTGCACTCAATGCTTTTATACAGCACGCCCATAGGGCGTCTGAGCGGTAGTGTCGACAAACCCGCGCCCCGGCAACACAGTTTCGAAAAAAAATAGCAGTGGCGATTTTTACATTTGAACTATCTCATTTTTTAAAAAGCAAGGTCACACGAATTATGTTTATACTTTTAAAGGCATATGTGTGTTTTATTCAATTTGTTTCCAATTTATTTAATGAACTTGCTTTGTTAATTAAATAGGTAATTACTTCCACTACTAAAACTTTCAGAAGAAAAAAACAATACAATTTAACACTTACATTGCTCAACAAGACTAATAGTAAAGTAGACTTAAATTACTATAATCACTATTTTGTTTTGTAATTCGATGCTAGAAATGTTACTAACATTTAAACACATCTCAAACAAATGATTAGTAACAGTAGCAGTGTTGTATATTTATGTGAAGAAAACATTGGATTAGTAGCAGTAGCAGTGGTGTATATTTATGTGAAGAAAGCATTGGATTAGTAACAGTAGCAGTGTTGTATATTTATGTGAAGAAAGCATTGGATTATTAACAGTAGCAGTGTTGTATATTTATGTGAAGAAAGCATTGGATTAGTAACAGTAGCAGTGTTGTATATTTATGTGAAGAAAGCATTGGATTAGTAACAGTAAGAGTGTTGTATATTTATGTGAAGAAAGCACGTAAAATCAGCATAGAGACCGGATATTATTAGGAGCTAGTTGAGATGGTCTAAGTTGTGTATAGTAGGGTAAGAGAGAATAGAGCTAGTTGAGATGGTGTAAGTTGTGTATAGTAGGGTAAGAGAGAATAGAAGATTTATTATAACGAAACATTATAACATGTTTTGAAATGGACTTGTGTTTGATCTTACACACTGTGCCAGGTTATACACAATTATACACAATTAAAAACAAATAGGTCTACAGTGTGTGCATCATTTTACACATACAATTCCGTATGTATTAATTATATGTTTAGCGCAAGTAACAACTAATAACTTGGTTATTACAATGCATGCCAGGAACCCATCTAGTTAAAGAGAACTTAACACAATCAAAACAACATAGAAAACGTCCAACTATCTTCAATAAATCATCTTCAGGCAATAATGTTATATGTATTATTTTAAGATTGACTTCAGATACATATAAAAAACGAAAAATAATTTACCTATTTAATGTAGATTTTAAATATATGTTAATTAAATTGCTAGAACTATGTTTAAAGTCGTCAATTAGAGGCTTATTTCTTATTTAACCAGCTGATTATGTATCTGATGTGCACGCCTCTGCTTTAAAATATTATGAGCAAATAGATTAATATGAGGCTGTTAAATTCTGACATCATCAAGTGATTCTAACTCATTTGAAAAGAACATAGATACGTTTTTACTGAGATTATGCTAATCGAAAGATCGATTTTTTTTTGTTTTACTTAAGTCTTCTACTTGTATAGATGGAGAGGGGTGGTGGTGGGGTAGTTATATATGGTTATCAAGTGATTGCATGTTGTGTGCTATGAGTATTGACCCGTGCTTAAACACGACAATACGATTAAAAAGACTCAGCTGTTTACTCGACTACACAATGTATCTATATCAAGTCATACCGAATCATCGTATAAAAAAATGCACGATATTTACAATTCAAGATATATGAAGCATATATCACATCCAACACACGATATACCAAACTCACGACATTTCTAAATGCGGATAAACCAAACTTACATTATACAAAACCCACAATATTTTCCTGATGTCATACAGTCAGCAATTCAATCACAAACTACTAGCAGCGTGTGAGTGTGTGTCGCTATTAAACTACACTACTATGTATCGATGAGGGGAGGTGTATTAGGTCTATAACATCATCGTCTACCCCGGGGAAGTTAAAAAAAAAAAAAAAACAGACACAATTTATCAACGAATTATAAAAACACTTGCCCGAATAACATTTGACTACGTTCAAATCTAACGTTTGTATTGCACAGAGCAATTCTAGCCTAGATCATGTCAAGTTCTAGCATGCTAAAATACAAAGCCAAACAAGTAGCAAGATTGTATCTAAATTAAGATTAAGATTCTAAAACAGTTAAGTTAGGAAAGGAAACTCAATTGTTTTAGAATCATAATATTGATTTAAATGGAACCTTGATACTTAATTGGCTATGTATTTTAATATTCTAGAGCTTGAAATGATCTAGAAATAATATGTAATGTATTAAAGACGTATAGTAATCGTAAAAAAAACATTGAATGTGACGTCGTTTATGGACAATACATTATACAACTCGTACGAGAAACATAAAAATAGGTCAGGAACACGAGAAACTACATACCTGTATGAATATTAATAATTTAATGCACCGTACAAGTACCGGACATAATAATGTATAATTTATAATTTATAAATTAAATCGGGGTGTTGGCAGGTGGGGGTATATAATGCCATTATCCTTGATAATGTATTTACAATTTTATTTTTTTTTTTAAATTGAAACTGCAAAATTGTGCTAGGGTGTCATAATATGTATACATATGTTCGGCTATGCTATGTACGGCCTACATAACATTTAATATTGTTTGTTTTGGTGTTAATATATGTATGATTTTGTTACTGTCTAATTGTTTGCATATGTATAACCAACCTAACAATGATCTTAAAAGTTTAACATAAGAGTTTACATTGAGACATTGTCAAATTGACATAGACTGTTGAATAGAAGACTTTGCATTGAAACATTGTCACATTGACAGAGAAAGTAAATAGAAGCCTTTACATTGAGACATGCTCACCCTGACATAGACAGTAAATAGAAGACTTTACATTGTGAAGTTGTCACTCTGTTGGCGTTTACAATGAATACATCACTGAAGTTGACTTTAACATTGGCGATTAAACCAATAGTAAAAACGTTTTAAAAATCTGAAGGTAAGCAACTTATGCCTTTGTTGTGGTCATGGTCAATACTTGATTTCTCCTACCCTAAAATGATAGCACACTTCATTTTACCAAACACCTCACTCAAAATTACTTTATACAGCCGTTTATTTTATATTGTTTTGTTTTCAATGAGTTTTTTTTTGCAAATCTTAATTAAGCTCGATTTTCTTGACTATGCAAAATAAATGTTAAAACTCATGTTTTAGTTTTTACTTCAAAAACGTGTATTTTTCTTTTTTCTCCATCACCACCAAACCCTCCTCTTCTAACCCCTCCCCTCTTCAGATATGTTGTTATGTATAGATGATCTCTTGTATAGCTGGTACTCTGTTGTAAGCGAAAAATGATATGCATACAGTTCAACACATTATGAGTTCTACTGGCAATAGCGAAGCAATACAATACACATTACCATGAAACAGGATGGCAATGTACATAATTCTTGATTTTTGTTTGTTTTAAATTCAAATATAAAATAAATATGGATTATCTTAAAATGAATAGGGTAATTACATCAAGAAGATGAAATGCAGAATGAATATTGTTTAAGCGATATCTTCGCTTGTGTTTCAAAATAGTTTAAAACATAGCTACTGTGTTCATTTTTGCAAATACAGTAATAGTTCAACATAAAACAATGAAACATCTATAGCGTTAAGATCTTTTTAAACATTTTTAAATATTGTCGTATGTAATATTTCAAACATATATTAATTTGACTGATTTTTAAAAATATTTTATGTCTTTAATAAAAAGGGTATATTAAATAGGTAATTAATTCCCTTGCACAATATCCAAAGAAGGAAAAAAAATATTGGTAAATAATTTTTTGCTTCGAAAAAAAAAAACATTTTAAAAATATGGGAAACATTGTAACGAATGTAATGGATACATTTAAAATTAACTAAAATAGAAAATATGTAACCATATAAGATACATAGGCGTCACTTTTGGAGCAGGTCAAATGTAGCTCAATTTAAAGTTGTGCGTGTGTGTTCAATATGGCAGGCGTTATGTTGATACAATCATTACTTAAGTTATTGAAACTGTCATTTCTTCTCTGTATTTTGAATAAGATCAAAGTGTTCTATATGTAAATGATTATGCACAGAGGTCTTAGCTGTAGCTTCAGTTTTTCCTAATGTTAGTCAGGTTCCCATCTGAGCTAGTTGTAAATAAGGACGTACTACAGACTATATATGAAGGTCTAAATATGTCTACATTATATGTCGTGTTATGTTATTACTAACAACAATCGTAGGTGTATCGAAAGCAGCAAATCGTTCTATTCTCACTTTTCGTCCAATTATTTCCAGTTCTTCGTACACATATTTCAAGTCTTTAGCCAAAATGAATGGCTAGTTTGTATTGTATATTTGTATTAACACTATATTAATTATAATACTTTTAAAAGCCACATATGTTAAACGAAATTATGTGTATAAGCAGTCATTTGAAAATAGTTAAATTGTATCCAGTAAGTAGGAGAGGATAATAATACTTTCTTGAGTTTCGTGGTATTTCCAGATTCATTTCCCATAGACTGTCTAAAGAAAGTATTTTATGGCGAAAACACGTATTTTATTTGACATCAAAAAGGGTTTAGGCTTGAAAACAAAAAAAAAAGGTTGCTGTCTTTTCTAAAAGTAAGTTTCAATGATAAGTAAATGAATAATGTTTTGATCTGGATTAATCTAGATCGAAAACAGCTTCAGCAGATAATGTAATTTTGTTATTCGTAAGTTGGAGTAATATTGGTCAAAGAACAGTTGTTTTTTTCCGTTTTCAAATAACAATCTATAGACTAGTATAAAATATTCTATCGTGTTAAACCAAAGTTTATCAATTTTTTTTCTTTCAACGTTTAAACTATGTTTAAACTTTTTATTTTCTTAATAAGCCTACACATTGCTTGTAAAATAATTGTACGCAATCTTTTTTTTTGTGTAGGTATGTTTTGAAAAACTATAAATATTAACATTTTAACCAAACCAAAACTAGCTTTTGTAAAAATTTTCTTAATATTATCAAATCGGCATAGTAATTTAGCTATCGGATATTTTCCTTAACATCAACATTGAAAAGGAATAGAAAGGAAACTTTAAATACTAATTGTCAAAATGTAAGTACTATTATTTTGTTTATAGTGTGTATATAATGTTACCGTTACGTAAAATGTAATATTAATCTAAATAGACCTTATGTTCATGCAACGATTGGATAAACGCATATTTCACTCTATATGTCAGTGTGGATAATAGGACTAACATAAAACAGATACACTAAAATAAGTATTGCAATATTTTTTTAACATAAGAGAACGTTGTTCGGATTTGTAGAGCAATATTTCTGAGACGTGCAATGTGTATGTGAAACACATTTTTTTTTTAATAAAAGCAATAGCCCTTATACATAGTGCTGACCTGACCTAGTTGCGTGGCTAGGGGAGGGTAGGTTGGGCGATGTCTTGGGGCGCCGCCCCATGTGGGTGCGCCAACTAGAGTTGATATGACATACAGTCAAAATTAAGAAAATATAGAGACATTTGGCTATTCGGAAATATTAAATTGTTTTCTACACTAAATGTGTAACACCAAATTAAAACTGACACATGTTGATAACTATATTTACATCTCACGTGAAGGGATGGGGGTGTCAACAAATTGACAGGTCGACCAGTGTGAAGGAATGGGTGGTTACGTCAATGACCAGACCACAGAAATTCATTAACGAATCGATTTCACAGATGAAAAAAAAATATGGTATAATATATGTTTTATAATATTGCCCTGTTCTGCTCTAAAAATTACCATACATTCAAAATATTACAGTTTGACTACACAAGAAGAAAACACAACCAAAACTGCCAAAAGCACAGAACATTTTTTTTTAAATACCAACAACTCATCCAAATATACTGAAACGAGTCAAACCTACAACACTCAACCAACCAAAGATTAGTTTTACATTTCTACTCACATACTAGAAATTATGTAAGCACTGTTACGATCAGTCAATTCATAGCTTGTAAACTTTCCCTATTACAATGTATCTATATCAAATAAGTATCCAATAATGCACAACGACACCATTTATTTTTCTAATATGAAAAAAGTTTTCCTTGAAAAGCAGCTCTATAATGTGTCTGAACATTTGGTGTAGAGAGAAACAACAACATGTAATCTTCTTAATGTTAAGACAACACAAGGCACATGGGCAACAGCAAGATACATGTAAACATTAGCCGATTAATTTCTGCAAAGTTAACATTTACTCGATGAATAAAAGACATCAATATAAACACATTATTTTAAACAGTCCCCCTAAAATGGTATGTCACTGCCACATTCTCTGTTGTCGTTAAAATATGGCTAATATTTAAGTTAGCATTACGGTTACAACTTTCATTATTGGTCGAATTATATGTATTCCATACTGACCAATATGTATTCAATAATGAATGTTTAATTGAACGTTTTAATCGCAACTTACAACTACGTCTAGAACGTTTTATGTTGCTGTCTAGGAAACAAGGGCAGTGACCTAACCTAGAGGCAAGCGTGTATATTTTAATTGTTGTCTCCCTTAACTGGTCTGCCAACTGTCGCTACATGGTTCCTAAGATCGTGTCCGTGTCTGTAGTACAGGTCTGTCACAGTCACCCATCGTCTCACGAGTTCGGCCTATCTGGTGATGTGAGTTGTCACGTCCGACTGACGTTGACTTTTATTTCTCCTTCACCACAGCGTTTCTTCCAAAGCTACACGAAAAGAAAATTGACTTTATTTATTCTAAAGTAATTAAATATTATGCCACCAAAATAATGACGTTATCGATACTCAATAATAAAGGCATGTACATTACTACCTAATGTATTTATCTATATACTACTAAAACTCAACTTTGTTTACATGTTTGAATATTTATTTGTTTGTCTAATTTCGTACTGTAAGGAAACTGCTCTATATGGGGGGGGGGGCTGTAAAATAGTATTTAGGTAGAGAACAATTTTTGATTGCAGACAGACTGTTTCAAACGTCGCCTTGGGTACCCTAGACCTGAGCCTTACGGTCATAACACAAGTGTTCAAGACAAGCCAGGCAATGGTTGTAGCCCCGCCTCTATGTCAAGTCCAATAATAAAATCTCAATCTGATCACGTGATGTGTGAGCCATCAGGAGCTGAAATCTGCTGTTGGAGTAAGGCCAACTGTTTCGATGAGGGAGGGCCTTTGGCTCCAGAGACTCACAACGGGACGGGTTTGTCTGGATGCTTGAAGGCCGAGAGGCTCGTCGTGTTCTTACTGCACTACTACAACGTCGTCTTGCCCACCCTGATTGGCATAAGCCTCGCCAGCCTGGTCCTGTTATTGTTGTGCAATCGGATGCCTGATTTGAAAATGAAAATGGCGTGCTCGGCTGACGAGTTGAGTGATCTGAACATTATTAAGAAGGAACTGGAGCGCATGAAACAGCATGTCCTCAGCAACAACATGAGCGTGTCTTGCGATGCCATCATGAAGAAACTCACGCAGCTTGATTTGGACGGCAAACTGAAGACACGTGTCCTAAAGAAAATTGTCAGCAATGTCAATGACATGGAACTTTGAGACGATGATGTCATGCTGCGTGGATATCCCAACACTGAGATGAAAGGAGAAAGCCGAAATGACTCTAGTCTTCAGAAATCTGAAGTAGACGGCCCACTCTTTCATGAATCACACTTTATCTCCCTCCATGATACAATGATGTAGAGAGCCGTTCCTAACCTGGAATATAGCTGTGTTTTGGATGATCCATGTGAACCTCTCTTTGTGATTAGTACTCGGTCAATGAGTGATCAAATGTTTCTCAAACAGTTCTGCTTCAAACAATATTTGTTATAAGCTTATATGTTCAATAGTGCAGTATATGAATTTTAATAAATATAGCTTACGAAAAAAAATTATTAAAAAATTGTGAATTAGAAAAAAATCCTTACTATCGACACAATCTCTACCCCCCCCCTCCCCCCCCCCCCCCCCACCACTCAAGTTTCATTTCGGCACCTTGGAAATAATGTTACTGTCAGATCAGTTTCATGAACATTTATTCGGAAATCCTAGACTGAGCCTAAAAATACCCACAAAAGGACTTGTAAGTTACGTTTTCTCTCACTTAACTGCAGTTCTCGTTAGCCAGGGAGATATAACATTTTTACAACAAAATTAATTGTTGTGAACGGGATTCCAATTGATAAAAAAAATAGCAGACAATGGGTAGGTAGGTCTTTTTTGTATATAGGACATTATATACACACTAATTTGAAACCGACACAATAGTTAGAGCAACAAAGCACTAAGTGCATGCTGTTACATTTTTTTTTACTTTTGGAAACAATAAAAACGTATTTAGCATTTTAATAAAATGTATAATGAAACATGAGTTATTATTACATACACACCGATCTCCTAATTTTATAACGTTTGACTTTACTTAAATTTTTTCACATGTAAGCAATCACACAACATACTCAAGATAATCACCTTACACTACATCGTATTTTAAAAATATGTAGCAATACAACGACAACTCATCTGTTTCCTTTATTACTTGGTGAGTTTACATTTGTGTCGGCTTAGAATAAATTAAGTAAGGGAATTGAGTGTAATTAAGTAAATCATCATAGGTTGGCGAGGTCGAGTCGGTCAAGCTCATGGTTGCTAAACCCAAAAGTCTCGAGTTCAAACCCTCGGCAGATGAGGCTTGTTAGCTGGGGACTCCACTCTTCTAGGAGAGACAACTCCACAATCAAACAACTGCTGCCTTGTAGTTTGTTCTTGGTTGGACAAAGGCTATGGAAACAAATCCAAAAGAACAGTAGGCTGAAATCTGGGTCAATTGCCTGAATGGTGCATAACAATTGACATATACATAATTATAATGGAGGGGATCCCTTCCAAGAATGAGGAAGAAGAAGTAGTAAATCAGCGTAGAGAGAGAGAGAGAGAGAGAGAGAGATCTTTATTTTCTGCTCTACTCAAGTAGCCGCTTGAGTCTAGCTAGGCCACTGGGTCTTGCAGCATCACGCCAAACAATATTGTACTTGTTAGAATTTGTAGAATACGACGCTCGACAAATCCGAACAAATGTGTTTTATTTCAGCCTACACAGTATGAACGAAATCGTAGTACTGCAATATTTAAGACTAGAAGTCTAACTATCATTTGCTTTGTATCCCTTTACATAAATGATGTTAAGGTTTATTTAATTATTTATATCACTATTTATATCAAAGTCTGTATCCTCAATATCACATTGACAATAGCACACAACACTGACCATAGCACACAAAGCTTAATATTGGTATGTCTATCACTCTGATTTATTTATTGTACCTAATGCTTTATAAGATGAGTTTTTAGTCATGCAACTCTATTGTAAATAAAAACATGTAAATTACTAAAAAATTCATAAAAAAAAACGTTTAATAACAAGCTTGTATGTAAAAATGCACTAAAAAGTAGAAAATAAATTATACACTACTATTTAAATTTCTAAAAAGAAAAGCGTGGTTCTCTTCTTAAATATTAGTAAAGGTATCCAATAGATACTAAAGTGGCCCACGCTTTTCTTTATAGTAATTTATAGTAAGCTATGTAAAGCACAAAAAAAAAGAAACTAGACGGAGTTGTAAAACCTTGTCTACTATTAAAGTTAATAATGTATTTTTTTATAATATACTATGTGTAACGTTTAACTGTATTCCATGCCATAAGCCCCGTGCATACAATTTGTCAAATAGTCGTCAGATCTCATTATGACGTGTGGTCATTACAGTTGCTGCTACTTGCTATGGAAGTTTTAATGTTACTTTATTCGGTAAAATTATCGTCTCTATCACTAACAAGCGAAACGCTTTTGTTTTAGTAAATTAGTATTTAACAGCGACCTCCCATTGACATGATGTAAGGCGAAAGTGGAGATGTATGGACAGTATTTCTTCCAGACTTTTTTCTACAGAAGGGGGGGAGGGGACTTGATTTTTCGGGGGGGGGGATAGGGGCTGGTAAAAATATGTATTTTCTATATAAATTCGCCCCCCCCCCCCCCGGAAGTATATTGGAAAATATACCATCTAAGCATAGTATGATTATATAGAGTTAGCTGCCATCTGCGTCAACTTATCGTAAAAACCGATTTCCATTAGGTGCAATGACCAGTTTCACAAAGAAACAAAAAGAAAATACCTAAGACTCGCAGCTTTTCTACTATTTTATGTATGAGTCATTTTGTATAACTATGCATATAATTTGAAATGTATTCAATGCAGATTTAAAAAAAAAAAACTCAATACGCCCCCCCCCCCAGCTCAGTTTTTGCAGTCATTTTACTCTACTTGCTCTCTGTTAATAAGTTAATTAAAAACTTAAATGCATTTTTCTTTTTTTGTTTTATTGTTTTAAAAATATGCGATAGCACAATTTGTCTAAAGGCTGGAGGAAGATCATTATTATTAGAACGAAGTATTTCGAGAGTTGTTGGATTTAGAAATAAAAACATCACTGCTTTATCTGGTTACGATTACATAAATAATATAATACGTACATAAAAAATGGCCCATTAACTTTTCTGTTCAATAAATGAAAAAAAAATAATTCAATCAACTATTTATATAATTTTATTTTTCTATTAAAGTATTTTAAACCGACTTGTATTTCTAACTATTTAAGCAATTTATTTAAAGTTCCCTCCCTTGCTAAACTTAAAACATGAATCGGAATATACATAACACAAATTGCATGAAGCTTGGTTGAATATAATTGTCGGACGTTTTTTTATAAAGGGGTCATCCATAAATGACGTCACCCTTTTTTTTTACGATTTTTAACTTCCCCATCCCCTCCGTCACACATCGTCACAAAAAGTTCAACGTAGTTCACGAGATGTATTTTTTGTTGCTGATGACTGGAAGATTGTGGTGATCTATTTTATTAATTAATTGCTAATTATTGTACTAACGATGTATCGTAAAAAAGATTGATTCGAACGTCAGTTTTGCTGTGTGTTATGTGTTATATATTTTGCATAAAGACCAACACAATTTCAATAAACAAAATTCACTTGTTAATTTTTTTTTTTTTTTTTTTTTTTTTTTTTTTTTTTTTTTTTTTTTTTTTTTTTTTTGAGTTTATAAAAAAAAACAAATGCTAGACTTTTTGTTGTAAATGGAGCGACACAACATATTTTGAATTTTTTAATTTTAATTTATTTTTTATTTTAACATTTTTTTTTCAAACCTTTCGTTTTTTTTCCATTTTTGATGTTCGAAATCATGTAAAAAATTTGATGTAAAGTTTCGCTTTTAAGCCTGCCGATCTATGGGGCAAGTGTAGTAGAGTTCACTTGTTTCTGTGAATATTGATCGAGAACTTCACGGATATTAGCAACATTGATTACCTACTTATTCAAATGTCTTTTAAAAGAGTAAGCAAATTCGATACAGTTTTTCATAATTAAAAAAAAAAAAAAAGTAGAAACACATAAAGCACACATTCATATTTTCATATATGTTATTTTGCAGTAAAGTTTTTTTGTCCGACATTATTGTCCATTTAATATTGTTTGTTTTTTTAAATGTATATTCATTTAAATAACTAGTGATATAAACGCTATTAGAATTTTTTCACTTATAATAGTGGGATTTAAAAATGGGAACTAACAAGTAAACAGTAAATTTATAGTAACGAAAACAATAAATACATTTAAAAAAATAACATTCCTAGCTACAATGTAGATAACCCTATATTATAATGTAGTATTAACACAACTGTAATATTTTCATTTGTATTAACTTTGAGTTGTGAGTAGGTTATGCATGTGCTTAATTAAAAATATGTTCGTAGTTAAACAGACACAATGTGACAAAGTAGCAGAGAGGGATACTGTTTAGAGTCGAAATATCAAAGTGTGGTATGGCTGTATGGCTTCTGTTTACACTATACACAAACATGCTACAAGCCATTGCACAGATTATTTTCACAACACTTCTACATAGAAACCAAGCTGGCATGGTATTAATCGCGAACGTTTTAAATCTCGAATGTATTCAAATCCCAGTTGTAATTTTACCCGGGTTTAGCAAGATGATCTCTTTAGATGTGGTGTCAAACACAACCACTCAAACGACTGTCAGGTCTCTATAAAGAAGTAGCTGCTGTTTTTGTTACTGTAAACAGTCCGACCAGTTCCACGTTTAACACAGACAAAAAAGCGATGAAGTAGTCGAGAGGTTGATTTCTTTAGTCAAACATCAAAGTGTGATATTGTTTTATGGGATCTGCTTACACTATAACCAAAAATGTTTCTAGAAAAAAACATAAACATTCTTGTTTCAATTTCATGTCGACATTAAACACATCAGAACTGCACGACCACAGACCACTGGTCTAACCAATGCAACCAATGACACGTAAACACATCTTTTGAGACAACCTGAGACTCAGGTACGTGTAAACTGTACCTACGGCATTGTATCGATACCAAGCTGACATGCTATTGATTGATTTAGTTTTATTTAAATCGTGAATCGAAAAGCATTAGTCGATTCTAAATAAATCTTAAACGAATGCAGAAGAATCAGACTGAAATCACCTACATGTATGAGCTTCAAATCGATGACAGATGTACAATCATATGCAGTTAACTTAAATAATGAAACTAGCGACAACTGGCCATATGCCAGTGCTATAAGGACAACTCTACATATAAAGGGTTTTGTAGACACATACGTTTTGTTAGGATAGGCAAGTGTCACATCTCGTGGGTCATGTAGAGGGGGTGGAAGCAGGCGTTGTAACTGAAATAACAATTTAAACAGAAAGTGATATTTACACGCCAAGGGTAGACAAAGGTACAGAAAAATAGTCCAAGTAAAGACAGAACAGACAGAACTCTTCAGCTGGCAGCTGGTTTGTTTGTTGTCATGGTACATCATTTGTGATAGTGTTGGTCAGCAATACTTTAAGACTGTTAGAGTAAAGCCCATTTAAACTCGGCACTTTTATTTTGCTTTTGCGTAGCGCGTCAGTATCCATGAATCCGTCTATACATAATGTTTAAATGTGTTTTTTCAGCTTTTGGCTATAGCTGTAATGATATAACAGTTTTTTTGTTTGTTTCAAATACCAGCGATAAATATACTTTAGAAATACGTTAAAGTCTGTATTTGATCGATTTGATCGGAGTGCCCCGATTCTAGATTTAAGATAACGAAACTCGATTCAAGATTCCAGAATACAAAATTAGTAACTGATTTTGTATCTGAACTATTTTAGGCCTTACATGTTTCATATTAATATGTGTTAATATTTGCTACTTACGGATTCTTATAACTCAATTGCTCCGCAATAAAGAGCTAGAAGAATAAACAAAGGCTAAGATAAACATACTTAATATACCAATTAGTAGTTGCAAACTCTAATAAATATGATAAAACAATTATAGTAATATTAGGAACTTAGCATTGATTACATCGAGTTTTGTCCATGAACAAAAAATATGTTTTGTTCTTTCAAACTATAAAGACATGTTCTTTCAAGTTATAAAGAAAAGAAAAATAAATTAAGCAACTAAACAAAGTCAAGCAATTTGTTGTAACATGTTATTTATCTACTGAAACAAAGTGCGTGGATTATAGAATTGTTCCCAGTGAAGTAACTGTGTTTTCTAATCCTGCTAATTTTAAACAAAACACATCAAACGTATGAAAGTTTATATTGGATGGATAGTGAAAAAGCTGGATCACATATAGTTTTCTTGTGCCCGCTGTGTTAGGGTGTATATATGTTTACAAATGTACATCTGTGTTAGGGTGTCATAAAATGTGTACATGTGTACGACTATGTTAGATTGACATGTGTATATGAGTTCGGCCTGAATAACATTTAAATGTGTGTGTTAAGGTGTAGCACGTTAACATATGTATGGCAGTGTTACGGTGTAATATATTGACATATGTATAACCTACCTAACAGTGATTTTAAAAGTTGAGTATAAGACATGGTCACACTGACAGAGACAGTTGACTAGAAGAATTTACATTGTGAAATAGTCACTCTGTTGCCGTTTGCAATTAATGAAATCATCACTGAAGTTGACTTTAACATTGGTGATTAAACCAAAACTGAATATATTTATTAAAAAAATGGGGATACGTAATTTCTGCCTTGGTTGAGGTCACGGTTGAGGTGCTTCCTCCTCCCCTAAAATTATATCACACCTCATTTTACCAAACCCCTCCCTCAAAATTACAGTAAAAAGGCGTTAATTGAATGTATTTCTTTTTTTTTATATTTTTTCTACTTAAATCTTAATTTAGCTCATGTTCTAGTTTTTACTACAATAACGTTTGATTTCTTTTTCTCTCTATCATCATCAATCCCTCCTCTTCTATCCCCTCCCCTCTCCAAATGTCGTCCTGTATAGACGATCCATTATATATTTGGTACTCTTTTGTAAACGAAAATTGATATGCATACAAATCAACACATGGGTTCTACTTTTAATAGTGAAGCAAAACAATACCCATCACCAAAATATAAAAGCAATGTACATTATTATTGGTAATTTGAAGAAAGTTTTCTGTTCTCAATATGTATTTTCTTTTAAAAGAATAGGGATATTACACCGAACAATTATTCAGACTTGCTCAACATAGGATGAAAGATATCCTCGCTTGTCTTTCAAATGAGTAAAAATTAATGATGTTGTGTTTACTGATTGCAATTAAAATAATTTTTTTTGCATATTATTTGAAACACTTTATTGTAGAATGTATGTCTAATTTTAAGAAAAATTAAAAAAAGTCTCTTTAATTTATTTTCATTTTTGCTTAGAATTCGTTTACCAAATTGTCTATATAATAGGGGATTACTTCCCTTACACAATAACCAAATAAGAAAATAATATATGTAAATATCAGCATCGGAGAAATGAAACAAACAAAAAAATATGGGCGACATTGTATCGAATCATTTAACATAAACTAATATATATATATATATATATATATATATATATATATATATATATATATATATATATATATATATATAAACTATGAAACAATGTAAGATACATATGCGTTACTAAAAAAGATGGTCAAATGTAGCTCAATTTAAAATTGTGCGTGTGTTAAATATGGCAGGTATTATGTTGATACACTCATGACTCAAGTTATTGAAACTGTCATTTAAATTAGTGGTCGGAGTAGTCGAGTTACTTATTGCACCGATTCTCTTCTCGACATTTTGACTAAGATCAAAGTGTACTATCTGCTATGGGTTATGTACGGAGTCAGGTAACCCATTTGACCTGAGTGGACTAATTGCCCCGTTCATTTTTTGGAAAAAAGAAAATATCATAATTATATCATCAGTCATTTTGAACGCCAAATATTATTAGTAAAATAGATCATAACTAATTACGTATATAACAACTTATTATAACATATATCAAATTAACAACACATTGCTACCAATGTAACGGCAACATCAAACACAAATTAAACGATACTATGTACACGTGTTTTTATTTAGTTTAAACTATGAATAATATTTTTTTTTTAAAAATAAGTACCGATATATTTTAAGAAAACTAGTTCGCAATTACAAAATGTAATGTGTATATATTAATTATACTCCTCCTTGATCATTGTCCAGAAAACTACTGTGAGTGAATATTTCAATGTGATAACTGATCTAATGTGTCTCAATAAAACAGGAAAGAACACGAGGGGAAACAATTAATTGATCCATTTCAATTCCCTTACTAAATTTCTTCTCAGCTGACACAAATGTAAACTCACTAAGTAATAAATAAAACAGTTGAGTTGTCCTTTTATTGCTAGATATTTTTAAAATACGATTTGATGTAAGGTGATTATCTTGAGTATGTCGTGTGATTGATTACATGGCAAATGTGTAATTAAAGTCAAACGTTATAAAATCAGGAGATCAGTGTTTAAGTAACGACAACTCACGTTTCATTAACAAATGTTATTGTTATTCTATTTTTTTATGGTTTCCAAAAGTAAAAGTATAACAGCATGCACATTAATGCAATGTTGCTTTAATTTATTGTATCGGTTTAAAAAAAAAGTGTGTATAGCATGTCCTTTATCCGGCCGCTATATTTAATTTATACAAACTTAAAAGAAAACATATTTTAAGTTTACTTTAAGACGCCAACGGCAACAATTGTGGTACCAGATCTTTACTGTTATTGAGTTCGTCATCCCGTGGTATCACGTGGTCATTAGGCTACGTAAACAAGTATTACCACTTTAATTACAATTCATTAAGCGTGACTTAGAGACAAATAGCCACCATGGTTTTTTTTTTGTTATCAATGTGAATTATGTTCACAACAATTGATTTAGTTCTAAAATTGTTATGTCTCCGTGGATAAGGAGACTTGCATTTAAGTGAGATAAAACGAGAACGTACAAGTCCTATTGTGGGTATTTTCAGGATCAGTCTGGGATTTCCAATTAAATGGTATATAACTTATGTTGACGTTTTTATGAAATTGATCTAACAGGAACATTAATTCGAAGATGCCAAAAAAAACCTAGTGGGGGGGGGGGGGGGAGGGGGAGGAAATGGTTTTGTCGATAGTAAAAGATTTATATATATATATATATATATATATATATTTTTTTTTTTCAGACTATGAACATAAGTTAATTTAATCTCCCAAGATCAGACTATGAACATACGTTAAACTTTCATCTCACAAGATCTGACTATGAACATACGTTAAACTTTCATCTCACAAGATCAGACTATGAACATAAACTTTCATCTCACAAGATCAGACTATGAACATAAACTTTCATCTCACAAGATCAGACTATGAACATAAACTTTCATCTCACAAGATCAGACTGTGAACATACGTTAAACTTTCATCTCACAAGATCAGACTATGAACATACGTTAAACTTTCATCTCACAAGATCAGACTATGAACATAAACTTTCATCTCACAAGATCTGACTATGAACATATGTTAATTTAATCTCACAATATCAGACTATGAACATACATTAAACTTTCATCTCACAAGATCAGACTATGAACATAAACTTTCATCTCACAAGATCTGACTATGAACATAAACATTCATCTCACAAGATCAGACTATGAACATACGTTAGACTTTCACTCTATAAGATGTCACAAGCCAAATGACAACTAGAGCTGAGCTCTAAAGTTGAGTACATAGAGCAACAAGCAAGCTGTGATGAGGCAGTCTAAAACTTGAGGTTACCTATGCTGGGCAGGTCTGGTAGTTTAATGTCTTTAATTTTTTGTGGAATGTTCATTTCCTTGACTGCGGAGACCGCCCTGGCAGGTGCTGCTGATATCCCAGCCTCTTGTTTCTCCAGTTTGTTTTGTTCCTCAATCCTTGTGATGATCTCTGTCTTGTTTGTTTCCAGCACCATACCCCCCATAACCAGCTAAGATATAATGTAATGTACTTTATCAACGTGAAAAATTAAGTCCAGTTCACAGACATTTTCGTAAAAGATTTATAAAATTCAGAAAAGCATTAATTAGACGCTTAATTAAGATCTAATACAGAACATTACTAAATAAGACTTCATCTCAAAACTCCAAAATTTGTAACACACATCGTGAAAGTGTTAAATATTCAATGAAATATATATTTTAAATAGACAACACACGCAGTTTATAATTATCTTCAAATATACATTTTTAATGTATTTTTAACTTTTTATGTTTGTTTATACACGTAAAACCTGTGTGTTTTTATCTTCTTTTTTTTTCAAATTTATTTTATGTACTTGCTTTGTTAATTAAGTTGGTTATTACTCCCCTTGCTAAAATGTTCAGAACAATATTGAAAAAAAAAAACATACAGTATAACGCTTACATTGTTCAATAAGACTAACCGTAAATTAGACTTAACTTACTATAATCACTATTTTGTTTTGAAATTCGATGCTAGAAATGTTACTAACATTTAGACACATTTAAAATAGACTAAATAGAAAATATGTAATCATATATGATATATAGTAGCTATGTTGGGAGATAATCAGATATGGTTCAATATAAAGTTGTGTATGAGTTCAATATGGTAGAGACTATGTTAATGCAATCCTTAATAAGTAGTTAAAACGTCCATTTAAAGTCATTATTATGTGAAGAAAGCATGTGCAATCATTATAGAGAGGGTATTATTAGTAGTGGTGTATAGTAGGGTAAGAGATAATCGAATATTTATTTTGTGCAGATAAAGCAACATTATAACATGTTTTGAAATGGACTTGTGTTTGATATTACCCACTGTGCCAGGCTATATACAATTAAAAACAAATAGGTTCACAGTGTGTGACTCATTTTACACATACCATCCCGTATGTATTAATTATATGTTTATCGCAAGTAACAACTAATAACTTGGTCATTACAATGCATGCCAGGAACCCATCGATTTCTGAACTAAACTGTCAGTTGGAATGGTCTAGCTTACAATCGTCCTTCACTAGCTACTGATAATGTTTTAAAGCAGGGGTCTCCAAACTTTTCAGTCCGAGGGCCGCATTAACTAACACATTCAGTTCGGGGGCCAGTTTCTTCCAGGCATGTCTTTGATTTTTCTGAGCAAAGTTCCTCAGCCATCACCAAAAAACGGGTTTTCCTTGGACAAAAAGATCTCCGCGGGCCGGATGAGAGGACTTCGAGGGCCGCATCCGGCCCGCGGGCCGTAGTTTGGAGACCCCTGTTTTAAAGCAAAATAATTTCAGTCGCAACATTGGTAGTGTTAAATTCACAAAATAGGAAAAATAGGAAATAAAAAACTAAATCAAGGCGAGGCGTATGCTTTGTCGCGGGTCAGCTGGCATGAAATAAATCAACAGTTAACGATGTTTGATTTGGTTACGTGTTTACATTTGGTTATAAACTTTAAATGTGATGGTACAGTAAAAAAAAAAAAAAAAATTCAGAGAATGTGAATCCTATAGTTGACAACGAAACACACATTCACTTTCACGCACGTACTTCCCCACTAAGGTATGAAGTAATTACTGCATGAATATTTGAATAACATGTAAATAAGTGACGATTAGCTGTGTGTGCTGTGTGTGTATGTTATTATGTTTACATGTGTACCTGACATGGATTGTTAAAGACATACTACAAATGTAGCTAGTGCTCACACAATCATGGCACTAGAATTAAATGCGGCCATCTTACTTATAGTTTAGTCCGTTTTTAAATCGCAGACATTGTTTTCATAACGGTTTAACTGTATGATTTGTATAGAGCTGTTTTTTTTTTCTTTGTTTGATTAAAATGTTTTTTCATAGTTCAAGTGTTTAAGTCTTAACATCGCTTCTCGTTCTTTTGAATTCGATTAAAGTTACCTGTCCCGAAAAATCTATTAGTTCAAGTCTCTCTACGATAAGACTACTCGAGTCACAGACGACCTGAGTTAGCACTAGATTTTGACATTTTGCTATTACTGTAGTGTCATATGTAATTATAATCAACAACAACAATGAAGTTGCGCCCATTCATGATCCATCTACGTCGAAAGCTGTAGGGAGGAGACTCTATAATTACGTTCCACGTTGCTTAATGAATTCATGGGCCCCACAATTTTCAGGTACAGCCAAGTCACTAACAATCTCAATTGAAATATCAGATGAAGATGGACCATCATCAAGACCAACTGCCAGAGGAGTAGCGACCCCTACCGGCACCAGGTGCCACATTTACAATTTATTTGTTATATTTATAATTCAAGACTGCAGCTTTTAATTGTTGTATTCCAACCCATTTTGGCGACCCTAGGGTCGGCGTTCGGGGACATATGTACCCCCCACCCCCCCAGCCGTCGCTACGCCTCTGCCAACGGGCACTGAATACTTCCAGGCCACACAATCCAGTCTAATCAGCCCGCACCAGATCCTGCGACCCACACCTCCATTGTAGCAGATCTAAACAACACTAAAACACAACATGGACCCAACACACTTGAGCTATCCATGTACAAGAAAGATACTGTATGTGGCACTGTGATGACGAAATAGTGTAATGTTGGTCTTAGATAAGCGATAGGTAGCGTAGGTCAACTAGACATTGGTCAAGCAGAACCAATATAATGCAGTGACGAACTGACCATTTATGTAAGATGATCAGCTGACCACTGAAATATCAGTTGCGAGTTGGATGTAGATATCGTTAGGAGATTGTTAGAGTTTTCAGAGGAAAAACTATGTGACCATTTATGTAAGATGATCAGCTGACCACTGAAGCGCCAGTTGCGAGTGTGATGAAGATATCGTTAGGAGATGTTTATCAGACCGTTAGTGGAATATCGTGGATTAGTGAGCAGTAGCGGAGCTTGATATTTGTGTGAAGAAAGCATTTGCAATCAGCATAGAGGCCGAATATTATTGGGAGTTGCGTATAGTAGAGTAAGAGAGAGTAGAAGATTTATTTTGTGCAAATAAAGCAACATGATAACATGTTTTGAAATGGACTTGTGTTTGATCTTATACACTGTGCCAGGCTATACACAATTAAAAACAAATAGTTCTACAGTGTGTGTATCATTTTACACATACCATTCCGTATGTATTAATTATATGTTTATCGCAAGTAACAACTAATAACTTAGTACAATGCATGTCATGAACCCATTTATTTTAGGATAACTAATTACAATCCATCCAGAATAGAAAACGCCCAACTATCTTTATTAACTCATCTGCAGGCAAAAATATTTTATGTATTATTTTAATATTGGGTGCTCTAAAATAAATAAATAATTTCTTTTTATTTAGTATTTTAAACGAGCATTCCATAATTACTCCCCATATTTATTTTTCCAAACAAAGAACGGAGACAACTCAAAAACACAAAATCCGACTAACAGATAAATAAACCAATGTACATTAAAAAGAAATAATACATTCATTTGATGTATGATCTATTAACATTAATTAGTTATTATAATGTACCTAAATATACTTTGTTGACATTGTACGATGAATAAATGCTTTTGATACATTTAAAAAACAAATACTTTGCATTTATTTAATGTAGATTTCAAAAATATGTTAATTAAACAGGTTAGTTCACTGCTCCTAAGGCTGTAAATTGTTGGCTAAATAATTTTTTTTTTAAATTAGCTGATCTGTATCTGATGTGCATAAATATGCCTTAAAATATAATGAGCGAAAAGAGTAAACTGAGGCTGTTTTAAATTCTGACATAAGTGAACGAGAAATAGAATGTGTCTTCTAACTCAGTTGAAAAGAACAGAGATAGGTAGGATTAAATTACATTAATGGTAACCGAAAGATCGTTTAGGCGGATCATTATCTATGGTTATCGGGTGACTGCCTGTTGTGTGATGCGAAAATTGACCCGTGCTTAAACACGACACTACGGTTAAAAAGCTGTTTACTCGACTACACAATGTATCTATATCATGCCATATTGAATCATCGTATAAAATGCACTATATTCACAATTCAAGATATATGAACTATTTAACACGTCCAACACACGATACACCCAACTCACGACATGTCCAAATCCGGATATACCAAACTTACATTATACACAACTCAAAACATTATAACAAACTCAGAATATTCCCAACACATGATATACCCACTAAATGTATACCCAATTAAAGATATAAAGAACTCACGATATACGGTGTTTTAAAATATATACAAAACTAAAAATATACATAATTAAAGTTGAGACAATATTACTCCATTCATTAAATGTGTGAACAAGTTTTGAAAAATAGATGGTATTAACCTACTTGTCACCAATTGCAGCCCACAGGCCACCAACTGTAGTCCACATGTCACACATTGTAGCCCACAGGCCACCAACTGTAGCCCACATGTAACCCATGTGTCAACCAATAATTTAATTGCACTATCGCCTCCATGAAAAAAAAGCTTCACCCTCGCTCTACCCATACCCAACTCCTGCATGTGAGATGAATAGTTAAAGTAGAAGTAAGTAGAAGTATCAAAAGACCCAACCTAACTCATGTATGCGATACGTAAGGTTAATATAGTAGAATATCATGTGATGGCAAATGCTATAATTTCTAAACAAGAGATGTGCAACCAAGCGAGAGATTGTGATCGGTGTAGTAAGTTACACATATTATAGTTTAACAAACTTGTTAATGCATAAACACAAGTTATTTCTCAATATTGTTGAAATAATTGATTTACATATAAAATAGCAGTGTTGCATTTACGTGACATAGACAGACACACTGTATTAACTTTGTATTTAAATAACGTAGGGTAATTTGGAAAAAAAAAGTTAATAAAAAGTCTAGTGACAATTTAAGCGCAATTTCCTTATAACGAGCGACGCGTAGCTCGCTTCTCTCTCTGTCTTGCCGCGCGCAGTGACGCGAACTACCCCACGTCGCGACAGGCGAGTCTCCCGTATCAGTCGATGTACTTTTTTTTCTATAATTTTTCTTGACTGTAATATTAGGTGTTTTGAAAGCAACCGATCATGTTATTCTAACTTTTATTCCCGTCCACTTCTTCGTACGCAGATTGGCAACCTCCAGTTAAGATGTATGGCTATGGTGTATACTTGTGTGTACTACTACTTTAATATTTACATAAGCTTTTAAAAATCAAATCAATGTAATTAAAAGTATGTCTATAGGCAGTTTTTTAATTTAACATTTCGATTGAGTAGGTCCTATATTCCATGAATAGTTTATAATATTGAAGCCTAAAAATACACTTGTCCAAGAAAAAAAAATGATTACCATGAATAGAGTGCTTTATGTTAAGTTAAATAACAATATGAGAGGTCAACGACATTTTAATAATTTCATTCTAAAAATCTAATGTAAAATTATTATTTTTTTTTAAGAATGTAAATGGAAAAATACACCGAACGGCGAAGGTTTTGAGTCAACGTTGCTTGAACGATATCTTCGATTGTCTTGTAAAAGTATATGTGTGTAGTTTTGCAATTACATAACTTTTTTTTAACCATAGACAAAAACATACTTTATTACATTTATTGAAATCTTTTGACATATAAAACGGTATTTCATTTTTGTTTGATTTGCTTTATTAAACTAAAGTGTATATTAAATATGTTATTATTTCCAATGCAAAACTTTTAAGCTAGAAAAAAAAATTATCACATGTAGCTCAATATAAAGATGTGTTTGAGTTCAATATAGCATGTATTTTGTTGATGAAATACTCAACTAAGTTATTAAAACTATCATTTAAATACAACGATAACAGTGGCGGAACAAGTAAAAAGGACCACCCCGCAAAAAGCGAAATTTCCCCTCCCTATATGTATATATATATATATATATATATATATATATATATATATATATATATATATATATATATATATATATATATATATATATATATATATATATATATATACATATATATATATATATATATATATATATATATATATATATATATATATATATATATATATATATATATATATATATATATATATATATATATATATATATATATAAACACAATAACAACAAAATACATCAACATGTCATTTGAGTGAGTGCATTAGTCTGTTTAGAAAATCTGTTTTGATTCATCTCGGACATAAGACCTCTAAATCTCAAGTCGGTCAAAACAATATAAGGAATGGTGTTTCGTGGTATGTTCAGTTTTATGTTTTTTTGCATTTAAATAATTCATTTTAAATACATTTCCTTTTTATACAATGCTATTCTTTAGCAAGTACTTTTTAAGAGAAGTAATTGCTTTTTAATTTGTTCAGTACAAATCTATAAGAAGCAGAGTTTATTCTGGGCATCTCTTCGGGCATCTAACGCCCCCCCCCCCCCCCCGAACGAAATGAAAATTATATAGAAAATATATACTGTTAACAGTGTCCGCCCCCCCTCCCCCCCCCCCCCCCCGAAGAAGGTCTACTCCCCCCCCCCGAAAATTTCAAGTGACCCTCCCCCGGAGAAAAAAATCTGAAAGAAACACTGATCACAAGGAGTACCTTTTTTGACTATTTGTAAAAATGAAGTAAGTCATGGAAGTAGTTTGAATGTTTGCCTCTCTTTCACACTACAGCTTATGTATATATTTTTTTAACGCAACAGCGTGTCTTAGCTACTGTATAATATCACTACTGTAGAACATCTACTTGTTATTTACAAAACCACTATCAAGGTGCCAGTGGCGAATCTATAAAAATAAAGCTCACCCCGCACCGCCCCCATCTCCCCCGGCGGAGGTCCCTAATGCAGCGAGACTGATGATTCAAGTAGAAATGCATAAAAGACAGACACACGGTGTTCACGTGTACAGCTGTATGTGCCCAGCTCACGCGGAGAAACAACCATCTGATTTAAGGGACATCCATAAATGAAAGCATGCTTTTTTTTGGTGACTCACGAAATATCAGACACGTCATTTATTAAGTGATTAATTGATTATACATCTCCAATTGATTCATGTACTAATAATATAAAAATAGTCTTACCTTATATCAAATTAATATCCGCTGACTAGTGTATGATAAAATATGAGAAGTGGTGAATGTACAGCTATGAAGTTCGCTACTTGTAAGGCTAAGAGCGGGGATGGGAGGGGGTCAGAGAAAGGAACCTAAAAGGGACAGCAAAGCGCCGACCCATCAGTACCGAAGTTGGGATGGTCTTTAACTACTTTTCCTAAAGCTTTACATTCGATGGAGATAATTCAAATTATACACGTTTACGATTACGTATTTTGTAAAACATAAATTAACAAACGTACATAAAACCGAAATTATTGTTATTATATTATTGATGATTATTTGTAGAATAGAGAATATTACAGAATAAAGAATAATAGTTCTACTAATACAAAAAACGTACATTTTACATTTTAAAATTACAACGGATATTTGGCCCCTTTCCAACGCTATATTGAAGCAAAAGTCGTCTTAATATCTAGCGGCCTCTCACGCAATGGACTTTGATTTTTTTTTTTTTTTTCAAAAGAATTTTGCCGACAACAGCGTGTGTTTGAGTGTAGGAGAAAGAGGACTCGACCTTCACAATGGCTTAAGAACAGAGGGGGAAAATATAAACTAGAGTGTGCGATGGTATCTATAGAATAAAGATAATCCAACCGCAGTCATCTGAGTCCGTGTTTAAATCACAGTACAACATATCTGGGATGTTCATTTGGAACTTTGGCTGCAACGTTTCCTCTCTGCCAAAGTTGCTGTTTCTTACATAAGATTCCAACCTAAAAGTCAGAATATATGAAGGTGCAAAGGTGTAAGGTGGTAATTCTTAACATTGGCTTATGCAAAGAAAAAATAAAATTAGCCTTTACGTTAATAATACTGTCAGTTACACTACTATTTAAGTAGGCTATCTGATTATTCATTTAGAATTTAGATTACCTGAGACGACCCTGGCGCATTTTCTTTACTAAATAATAAATACATTAAAATTAATACAGGCCCTAGATTATCTAGCTAGATATAGTCTAGTTAAGTCTTGTCACTAGCACTAGGCTAAGCAAATTTGTTTTTTTAATGAAATCTAGCAAGCAAAATCAATCAACACATATTAACACGTTACCTTTCTACAAGATCTCTTTTTCTTCCACTTATTTGTGCTCTTCTTCTTCAACATTCTTCTTTAAGTTGATCCGAAAAAAAATATTTTTAGCAATCAATTAAGTCAAAAGTAATGTCACAATTCAGACAAATTAATTTGTATTTAAAGCAAACTAGTTTGAGCCCTAAGCTTGAAGTAATATTAATTAAGCCGATTTTATTTGGTGTTTATACACTAAACTATTATAAGTATCATTATTTTGTTTCATAATAAACAGTTCAAGAAAACATATATTGACACTAATAAACATATCCATGCGTTTTAAACTTAACTATTGTACAGTTTGATACCGTTATTGATTTTCTGATTTTTACTGCAAAAAAATGTGTTTACTTTTCTTTCTCCATCAGCGATTATATTTTAATTGTTGACTCCCTTAGACCATTCTACCAACTCTACAAACGTGTTAGTGTCGTGTCTGTTGTATTACAGGTCTGTCACAGTCACTCATCGTTGCAGAGTTCGGCTAGTCTGGTGATACGAGTCGTCGTGCCCGACATTAACATAGAATTTCAACAGACCTGAGATCATCGTGTATGGTTTTTTTTTTATCTATGGGAATGATGCACAAGTCGTGAAACAATGGTTTCATCATATTTAGTTTTAGAAACAGCCGAACTAAGTTCCAACAATTCATTAATACTTTAGTAATATATGTGTTTATATGAAAGTATATGTTAAAAAATAGGTGTTCAGCAGAAGGATTAAGTTCATATAGATGTTCAGTTGACAGATTAAGTTCACATTGTTGTTCAGTCATTTTCTGCTTTTCATCGCGTGTTTAAGTGACGATAACATGAAACATGGAGAAAGTCAGCTTCGGGAAAATGAATTTAGTTCAACTTAAAGAAGAATGTCGAAGAAGAGGAGCAAAAATAATTGGAAGAAAAAGAGATCTTGTAGAAAGGTAACGTTTTAATATGTGTTGATTGATTTTGCTTGCTAGATTTAAGATTTGATTTTAAAAAGAAGTTGCTGAGCCTAGGGCTAGAGCTAGTGACTAGACTAGATCTAGATCTGGCTAGAGAATCTAGGCCGTGCATTAATTTTAATGTATTTATTATTTAGTAAAGAAAATGCGTCAGGGTCGTCTCAGGTAATCTAAATTTACAATGGCGGCCATCTTGAAAATTAACCTCTTCGTAGGATTTACACCAATTATAAAATACTGCATTTTAAGTCCAAAAAACAATAATATCATAATCTTATTCCATATTTTGGGGTACACAGCTAAACATTTTAATTGTAGATCTTGCAACCAGTGGCGTAGCGAGGTCGGGTGTCACCCGGTGCGGCACTTAATGGTGTCACCCCCCCCCCCCCCCCCAGAGGCGTAGTGACCCTAACCGGGGACAAACTTTCATGTTTTCGATTTGCACCCCCCCCTCAAGTTTTTCTCTATATATTTTGCTATTTTTTGCCTTTATGGTGTCACCCGGTGCGGTCCGCACCCCCCGCCCCCACCCTCCCCCCCCTCGCTACGCCCCTGCTTGCAACTATTTTCGTACGAATTTTCAAATTTAGGATTTGGTAAAAAAAAACCTCAATTTTGGTGAGTTTTGGGACATTAAATCGAGTGTTTTTGACGGACCTATGTGTTTCTCTAAATGCCAATGTAGTCCTATACATCTATGACATGTGGAATATTCTTAACGCCATCTTTAGGCTTTATTATGATGTTTTATGCTGTACCATATTCCTTATCAATGTTTTAATACTTTTATGGTACCCCTCTTAAAACACCTGGTATATTTTTTGTCGAGATGTGTATCTGGTATTTTGAAAATTCTCTGTGTCCCTTCTGTACCAAGTGTTGGTTGGAACACAAACTCTGTTGCCGCCAGTCGCTCATATTGTTTAGCTGACTTTATTACAGCAGTCCCTGGTACTCCGTTAGAGTATACTTGTGATATATATGTGTCTTGCTTATGCGTTAGGGTGGTAAATTGTGTTTTTTTTTTTAATTCAGCGTTTGTAATTGTATTGAGCCAACGTTCTTGTATTATCGTATTATTTAAAAAACGCAATCCATAGAAATATAGCGTAAACAATAAAAATTCAATGTATGTCAATGATGAAAATTAAACACATAGTTATAGAAAACAACACAGAAGCTTCGATGAACGTCAGCTTTCCTCTAAATGTTATGAACGCGAAATAATCAATGAAAAAAAAACATAATTAAGACACACAAGTTATCTCTTTAAAAATAAACCGGGAGTGATCTCCCCTAAACTTTCTCGAATATTCTTATATAAAATAACAGGGGATGGGAACTCGGGCTATAGACATGATTTTTAATCCAATTTAAATACTTAAAGTTTTAAAAATAGAATAAAATCTCGTAGACAAATTAATTGCACACCAAAGTGAACGCCAAATAAAAAAGCGCATAATAGTGCGCAATATTATTAGTACTTTTAAAATTTACATTAGTTTTTTGAGAAATCGGAAGTAGCGTAAATTACTACTTCCACTCAACGGAAATTACTCAAAATTTTACAGAAGGTAGAGAAATAGATCTTTTACTTACATGTGAAATTTCATTTATCTATCTGAAATAGTACTCAAGTTATAGGCTTTTGAAAAATTCAAAGTAGGAAAAGTACCACTTCCGGTTATCGGAAATCGCTCAAAAGTTGATACGGATCTACGATTTTGATAAAATACTTATATATGAAATTTCATCAACCTAGCTGTAACGGTACTCAAGTTATCGTGTTTACACACGGACACACAGACACACAGACATACACACACACACACAGACATACGGACAAGATTGCAAAATTATGTTTTTCCGTATCAGTGAGGTGTAAAACGTCGAGATCTGTAAACATCTCGATTTTTTTTTTGCACGATTACAATACTTTCTCTATACTTAGTATATACGAGAAAGTAAAAAAGGCAGAGAAGTGAGTCATGAACATCGCTTAAACGATACCTTCGATTGTCTTGCAAATGTGTAAAATATAATGGTATTGTGTGTATGTTTGCAGTTACATATATATTTTTTTTTTAATTTTAGACAAACGCAAATCCCTGTATGTCATCAATATTAAACAAAAAGTGTACTACATTTATTGGTATGCTTTGACAGTGATATGTCATTTTTGTTTAATTTTATTTTACCAAAGTGATTGTGTTTATTAAATCGGTAATTATTCCCCTTGCTAAATTTCTAAGCAAGAAAAAACCCAATAAAGTTGTATTTACCTCCCCTATTTATAAATAAAGTTTTATCTTAACACTGATTGGCAGATACATATTACCAGCATATATATTTACAGTGTGGTGTAGTGTTGTTCTAATGGGTGGTGGTGTGGCTCCTATTGCAGTAGCAAAATAATTACTTGGACGAATATTATTTTTAAGGTTACATTACTATTCTATTGCTAGACTCTCAAAGACAAACAGTTTTTATTACTGGACAAAATCGAAGAAGAAACATCACTTAACATAATGTCATCACTAGTCTTTAAAATATGCACACAAAATAATTCATGTATTGGTTTGTATGTTGTTGTTGTTGTTGTTTTTAAACACTACATTTAAATACATAACATGCGCTATACATCTAAATACTTTAATTCAAAGTTAACTCGTTTAACTATTTTTAATAGAAACATACTATACACAATCGCTACATTTTTTGTTGTTTTTTTTTTTTTTTTAATTTTTTTTGGGTATAAGTGGTATTATTATTATTATTGTATCTCCCTTAGTATACATTTGCAAAATAATAATTATAATTTGCAACTACAATAATTGCTAATACTTTGTTTCTAGCCCCTTGATACAACCTACGATCATTACAATTGGTATATGTTGTTGATACATGAACACGAGCTGTAGAAGTCAAGTTTGAAGCGGGTCACATATGTGATATCTATAGACCTATAACTGAGATCTAGTAACATTAAATGATTTGTTGTTCAAGCTATATAAAGCAGACATAAACTAGGCAGAGTTACCAAGCAGTTAAATCACAATCTGGAACATTTATTTTAAGCTTAGATAGTTAGGTATATAACTTATCATACAAAAAAAAAACGCGTGTCAAATTAACAAAACTAGCGGCAGTTTCTTCAAAAATCAGTTTTAAAAAATATATTTTATCTGTTTTTGATTCCCATTGTCGCCTGTGATACGCCAAAATTCCTCCTCAAGTGTCTTAGTTGTGGGTTGGGAATAAGGTTCTCTGCATAATAAACGACTAGTACTATTACGACTGTTGTGAAACAAATGATTTAAAAATGAACATTGGTAAACAGATGACATTTTTCATTACTATTTCCATATTCATAGTTAACATTCCAGTTCGTTTCGGCATAAGGGTTTCTGTGATGGTAATAATTATCATGACCTGGATTTTGTCCATAAGTATAGGAGGAATTTGAAGATGCATTCATATGACGTGATACATATTTATCAGCATCTATAATTAGATCATACTCTTTGCGTGACATCGGCTTAATAAGAACAGAATAAGCTTCATTGACCAGCACAAATTGTTTGTGAATTTCACTTCTACTTTTAACATTGTCACTTCTTGTAATATTTGCATCAGGGTGAAATTTCTTAGACAATTTCAATAAGGCAAGTCGAATTTTTTTTCCTTGACGCAGAACGAGGAATTCCTAGCACTTCATAGTGATTCTTTTTAAAAGTTGCATTAGAAAAGCACCTCTTGTGAACTGCCAAGCTTTGAGCTGGTTTGTTACTACTGTCGTTCTACTCAGAGGACTCTGCATCGCAGTCCTACTTAACATAAACAAGTGCTGTCTTCAACACACATAAAGCATCAAATATTTTGAAAACTGTGCCATTTTTCTATCATCATAAATTAATTTTGTAATTCAAGTATATAAAAATAATTAACGATTTCAAATGTCCATCGTTGTATACTACGACTTCATCTAATCTCTTTAAAATATGTAACACACATCGTGAAAGTGTTTATAATTCAATGACATACATATTTTAAATAGAAAAAAAAGCAGTCTAACATCATTTTCAATAAACATTTTTATTACAGTGTTTATGTTTACACACGTAATAGCGTATGTGTGTTTTATTCAATTGTTTTCCCATTTATTTTATGTACTTGCTTTGTTAATTAGTAATTACTTCCCTTGCTAAAACATTTAAACCATTATTTAAGGTTATTTGTAAAAAGAATACACCCCCTGAGCCGGTGATATCAGTAAAGTAAGAAAAAAAAATGTTTTCAGCCCCTAAAGTGGATTAAGCTAGTGCTAGAGTTATATTATTTGATTACTAATATTATTCTGGCGAAACATGTGTGTTTTTATATGAATGAATATTAGTTCATATTTAATGTATTTATTTTAAATAACAAATCTAATGTGTTTGCCTTATCTTAATCAAATGCCAAAAAATGAAATAAAAATGTTAGTGGCTCTTTAAAAACTGGGAAATTTTGTAAATTGTAAATTTTGGCTCTTCCATATCAAAAGGTTGCCAAACCCTGGTGTATCTCTTTCTACCATGTATATGAAACTAGCGACAACTGGCCATATGCTAGTGCTGTTAGAACAACTTTATGTATGAACGGCTTAGTAGACACAACAGTTGTGTTAGGATAGGCAAGTCTGTCGCATCTCCTGGGTCATAACCAGGCTAGTCTCAACAACTGTCACCAGGTGTATCCAGGCTTGTCTCTCCGTCCCCTGATGTAACCAGGCTAGTCTCTCCAACTGTCCCCAGGTGTATCCAGGCTAGACTCTCCAACTGTCCCCAGGTGTATCCAGGCTAGCCTCTCCAACTGTCCCCAGGTGTATCCAGGCTAGACTCTCCAACTGTCCCCAGGTGTAACCAGGATTGTCTCTCCAACTGTCCCCAGGTGTATCCAGGCTAGCCTCTCCAACTGTCCCCAGGTGTATCCAGGCTAGACTCTCCAACTGTCCCCAGGTGTAACCAGGATTGTCTCTCCAACTGTCCCCAGGTGTATCCAGGCTAGCCTCTCCAACTGTCCCCAGGTGTATCCAGGCTAGACTCTCCAACTGTCCCCAGGTGTAACCAGGATTGTCTCTCCAACTGTCCCCAGGTGTATCCAGGCTAGACTCTCCAACTGTCCCCAGGTGTAACCAGGATTGTCTCTCCAACTGTCCCCAGGTGTATCCATGCTAGACTCTCCAACTGTCCCCAGGTGTAACCAGGATTGTCTCTCCAACTGTCCCCAGGTGTATCCAGGCTAGACTCTCCAACATGTCCCCATGTGTTTTACAATATAGAGCTAGATGATCAAACTTAGACTAAGATACGCATAATCAATGTTTATACCAATTAATTGTTGGAAACTCTAACAAGGTGGTCTATAAGAAAATACATTCATCAAACGAATGGAAGTTTGTCGATGAATAGTGAAAATGAAGTATCACATATCGCTATTGTGTGCTCGCTGTGTTAGGGTGTATATATTTACTTATGTACGGCTGTGCTAGGGTGTATTTATGTTTACATATGTCCATCTGTGTTAGGGTGTCATAATATGTATACATATGTTCGGCTATGCTAGGTTGGCATATGTGTATATATTTGTACGGCCTGCATAACATTTTTTTTTGTAATATGTTAATATATGTATTATTTTGTTACTGTCTTATATGTTTGCATATGTACAACCAACCTAACAATGATCTTAAAAGTTTAAAAGAAGATTTTACATTGAGACATTGTCAAATTGACATAGACAGTAAATATGAGACTTTACATTGTAAAAAAAAGTCACTCTGTTTCCGTTTCAAATTAATGGAATCATCACTGAAGTTGACTTTAACATTGGCGATTAAACCAATAGTAAAGACATTTTTAAAATCTGAGGATAAGCAACTTATGCCTTTGTTGTGGTCATGGTCAATACTTGATTTCTCCTACCCTAAAATGATAGCACACCTCATTTTACCAAACACCTCACTCAAAATTACATTATACAGCCGTTTATTTTATGTTGTTGTTTTTTTCAAAATTTTTCTCTGTAAATCTTAATTAAGCTCGATTTTCTTGACTATGCAAAAAAAAGGTTAAAACTCATGTTCTAGTTTTTACTGCAAAAACGCGTGTGTTCTTTTTTTTTCTCCATCGCCACCAAACCCTCCTCTTCTAACCCCTCCCCTCTTCAGATATGTTGTTACGTATAGAGGATCTCTTTTATAGCTGGTACTCTGTTGTAAGCGAAAAATGATATGCATACAGTTCAACACATTATGAGTTCTACTGGTAATAGTGAAGCAATACAATACACATTACCATGGTAAAGGATGGCATTGTAGAGAATTCTTGGTTTATCTTTGTTCTAAATTCAAATGTAAAATAAATATGGATTATCTTGGAAATTAATTAGGAAAACACATCATTAGAATAGGACAGGCTCGGCAACATTGATCAAACGATGTCTTCGTATATCTTTCAAAATAGTAAAAACATAGCTATTGTTTTTATGTTTGAAATTACAGTAACAGTTTAACATAAAACAATGAAACATCTACCATTTTTGATCTTGTTTAAATTGAATGAATATTGTTGGTATGTTATATTTCAAACATGTATTGGTATAGCTCATTTTTTTAAATATTTTATTTCTTTAATAAAAAGGTACATTAAAAATGTAATTATTTCCCTTGCACGATATCCAAAGAAGAAAAAAAATTATTAGTAAATACTTTTCTGCATCGGAATAAAAACATAAACAAACATGTGGGCAACATTGTAACGAATCTAATGAATACATTTAAAATTAACTAAAAATAGAAAATATGAAACCATATAAGATACGTAGGTGTCCCTTTTGGAGCTGGTCAAATGTAGCTCAATTTAAAGTTGTGTGTGTGTGTGTTCAATATGGCAGGCATTATGTTGATACAATCATTACTTAAGTTATTAAAACTGTCATTTAAAGTAGTGGTCGGAGTAGTCGAGTACTGATTGCACCGAATCTCTTCTCTCTATTTTGAATAAGGTCAAAGTGTTCTATCTGTTAAGGATTATGTACAGAGGTCTTAGCTGTAGCTTCAGTTTTTCCTAATGTTAATCAGGTTCCCATCTGAGCTGGTTGGAAATAAGGACGTACTACAGACTCGAATCGGGGATCCGTACAATGGCTAGATATAAAGGTCTAAATATGTCTACATTCTTTGTTGTGTTATGTTTTTACTAACTACAATGGTAGGTGTATCGAAAGCAGCAAATCGTTCTATTCTCACTTTTCGTCCAATCATTTCCAGTTCTTCGTGCACATATTTCAAGTCTTCAGCCAAGATGAATGGCTAGTCTGTATTGTATATTTTTATTAACATTATATTAATTATAATACTTTTTAAAGCCACATTATGTTAAACGAAATTGTGTGTATAAGCAGTCATTTGAAAATAGTTATATTGTGTTCAGTAAGTAGGGGAGGATAATAATACTTTCTTGAGTTTCGTGGTATTTCCAGATTCATTTCCCATTGACTTTCTAAAGTAGGTAGTTTATGGCGAAAAACGTTATTTTAGTTGACACCAAAAAGGGGTTAGGCTTGAAAAAAAAAAAAAAAGGTTGCTGTCTGTTCTAAAAGTAAGTTTCAATGATAAGTAAATGAATTATGTTTTGGTCTGGATTAATCAGGATCGAAAACAGCTTCAGAAGATAATGTAGTTTTGTTATTTGTAAGTTGGAATAATATTAGTCAGAGAACATTTTTTTTTTATTTTTTCAAATAACAATCTATAGACTAGTTTAAAATATCATTCTATTTCGTGTTAAACCAAAATTGTATCAAATGTTTATTTTTTTTTTTAAATACACATTGATTGTAAAAGTAAGTGTACGCAATTCTTTTTTTTTTTGTACGTATGTTTTGACGAACTATAAATATTAATTAAAAAAAAAAACAACCAAAACAAGCTTTTGTAAAAATTGTTATTAATATTATCAATTCGACATAGCTATTTAGCTACCGGTTAATTCCCTTAACATCATTAACGAAAAGGAATAAAAAGCAAACTTTAAATACAAATTGTCAATATTTAAGTTCTATTAGTTTGTTTATAGTGTGTATATAATGTTACCGTTACGTAAAATGCAACATTAATCTAAATAGACCATTATGTTCATGCAACAATTGGACAAACGCATATTTCACTCTATATGTCAGTGTGGATAATAGGACTAATATAAAACGGATACATATAAATGTTTATTGCAGTATTTTATGACATAGGACAACGTTTTTCTGATTTGTCGAGCAATATTTCTGAGACGTACAATATGTATGTGAAACACATTTTTAAAAATAAAAGCAATAGCCCTTAGAAATTGGACTGATCTGACCTATTGGCGTAGCTAGGGGAGGGTAGGTTGGGCGATACTTCGGGCGCCGCCCCTGTGTTTGCGCCAACTAGAATTGATACGGCATACAGTCAAAATTAAGAAAATAGACAGCCATTTAGCTATTCGGAAATATTAAATTATTTCCCTTATTAAATGTGTATCACCAAATTAAGACAAACATAGAGACATTTACAGGATTCGGGATAGGCAGGAGTGGCTAAATGAATGCAGAGAAATCCAAAATTCTGTGAAACGGAGCGGAAAGATAAAGCACGACACATAGTGACAGACAAACTTAAACAGTGGCGTAGCTAGGATTTATGGGCCCTTATGCAAAACGTGTTAGTTGCCCCCTCGGCGTACCGACCCTTCCCGGCGACCCGGGACAAACTTTCGATTTGCACCCCCCCCCCCCCCCCAGACTTTCGATTTGCACTTTCAATATAAGAATTTAAATTTTTTAAAGATGAAAATGGCCCCTATTTGCCTTGGGCCCCTATGCCTTGCTTACGCGAGCTTTACGGTAGCTAGGCCGCTATTCAGATAGTGGGACGTCACTCTTTTGCATTATCAAAAAGCAATGTTAGAAAACGAATTTTAGACGTCATTTTGCGTTTTAGAAAATTGTTTTAATCAATTTTAATAGGGATTGATTAAAATACTCTATTTTGACAGAGTTTAGAAAGATTTTGGAAAAATATCGATGTTTAAAAAAAACTAAACTGCAATTTTGAGGGGGGGGGGGTTGTAGGCTGAGGTGTGACGTCATTTTAGGGGGTGGGGGTCAGGCTTTTTGTGACGACGTGTGACAGAGGGGAGAGGGGAGGTAAAATCGTCAAAAAAGCGTGACATCATTTATGGATGACCCCTACGTATAGGCCTATAACTGAGATATGGAAACATAAATTGATTTGTTGTTCAAGCTATGTAAACCACAAAGAAACTAGACGGAGTTGTCAAACATTGTCTACTACTAATGTTTATAATGTACAATGTGTATAATATACTGTGTTTAACGTATACATGTATTCCAGGCCATAAGCCCCGTGCATACACTTGTCAAATAGTCGTCAGATCTCATTATGACGTGTGGTCATTACAGTTGCTGCTACTTGCTATGGAAGTTTTAATGTTACTTTATTCGGTAAAATTATCGTTTCTACCACAGACAGACACAACGCTATTGCTTTAGTAAATTAGTTTTTAACAGCTACCTCCCTTTTAAATGACGTAAGTTGAAAGGGAAGTGTGTGGACGTGGAGTTGGGGGGGGGGGGGGTTTACAAAAATTAAAAATTGTTTAAACTTTTGATGTCTTTTGTTTAACCCAAGTCAAGTCAATGAAATGAATGATTACAGAAGGAGATTACATGCGTAATGCGATGATTCTATTAGAGCGTTGAATAGAGCGAGGTGTGGGCAAGTGAATGTGTGATAGTTGCCCTTTGTCAAAAGAGCAATATTTACACATTTTAGAGACAGCAATGAATGTATTTAGATGTTTGTAATTGAAAACAAAAAGTTTACATCATTACCCTTAAAAACCATCTACGGACAAATGATTACAGTCAGGTTATAGTTGGTAACGGTTAAAGCTCAGTTTCTCATACTTACTGTAAGACGTGTCCTTACACTTTATGAAACTGTCTCTAACGTCACTTAATAAACGATCCGGAGTCCCCCCCCCCCCCCACTCTCACTAACACACACACACACAATCTCTCTCACCCCTTATCTCATAAATGAAAGCAGAAGTTTTTTAGAACGAATAATTTAACATTTTAGTTTTTGTTTGATTTTAAACGAAGTATCGACTGATTTCGATGGTTTATAAAATCAACCCTATATTGCACGCTTTTTTATTTGAACATGCAAAAAAAATTCTGTTTATGTTATGAGTAGATCATAGATCACATCTATATGGATAATTTGTAAAAAAATATAATGGGATATTGCTTTTGTAGGTATGTTGCCATGCGGCAACATGGTGCGTATAAGGGTAAAAATCTCAGCATTTGCCAAATGGCAACAAACTAACACATTTTAGTATAAACATAGACAAACAAACTCTAGGGCAGTACAAACTAAAGATTTATTAAACATATCAATAATATATGTATTTAAACACATATTGGTAATTTTCACATACTACTTAAACACATAAAAATGTATTTATTTATATTTGAAACTCATAAGAACGAGATACACTTCCAAAACTTGGTATTGAAATCAATGATCACATTATTTAATTACATTATAAACCTAACCCTTATTTTGTACCTAACACAATAAGTACCATTATTTATCTGTTTAGGTAAATTTGGAAAGTATTATGAGTAACTTAGTAAAACATATCTTTATTTTTTATCACATGAGAATATTGTAGCTAAAATAAGTTGCCATAGCAGTTTTCCTAATGTGATTGATACAAGTGTGCATTTCTTGAACTTGCTTGTTGTAGTAAGTTTCTGATAGCTAAAAGTTAAAAAAAAAACACTTTAATAGGCAATTATAGTTTGTTTCACCGACTTATTCAAATCTCTCTAAAATGTGTAAGTCAATTCTATAAAGTTTTCTGAAATTGGTAAAAATAAAAAAGCAATACACAAACAATATATACACTCACCTGAACTTTGATATGTCTATTAAAATGTTATTTATACATATTTATATACTGTCCATGTCCGACTTAATTTTTTAAATCTATTTCAAATCATTTACATTAAGTTTATAATGTTTGCTTCCCTTATTAAATAAACTAGGAGTGATCTCCCCTAAACGATCTTGAATATTATTATTCTAAAACGTCGAGATTTGCAAAAATAACTATTTTTTTTTTGCACGATTACAATACTTTCTCTATACTCTGTATATAAGAAAAAGTAAAAATAGCAGAAAGAGATGTAATTAGTAAATTGTACCTTTATTGTAAAAGAAAAAAAAATACAGTTTGCTATAATGATTATAACCCTAGAATAAAATGTAACATACACTAAAATATAATATGTTCATTCAACTGATGTTAACCTCAAGTTGTGAGCGGTTTATACGTGTATTTAATATAAAATGTGTTCGAAGTTAAACAGACACGGTGTTGGTTGCTTTAGTCGCACATCAAAGTGTGGCATTGTTGTCTAACTTCCGTTTACACTATACCCAAACATCCCACAAGCAATTTCACAGATTATTTGCCAAACGTTTCTACATAGATACATAAACATTCTTTTAACAATTCCATGTTGAAAACAAACATATCAGAACTGCACGACCACAGACCACTGGTCAAACCAATGGAACCAACGACACGTAAACACACATCAACAGACAACCTAAGTCTCTCCAACTGTCCCCAGGTGTATCCAGGCTAGTCTCTCCAACTCTCCCCACGTGTATCCAGGCTAGTCTCTCCAACTATCCACAGGTGTATCCAGGCTAGTCTCTCCAACTGCCTCCAGGTGTATCCAGGCTAGTCTCTCTAAATGTCCCCATGTGTATCCATTCTTCTTGATGTTTTCTCCCAGGTCACGTTGCTCCAGATCTTCTTTGGTCGGCCTCTTATCTTTTTTTTTTCCCTGTATATTCCAGTTGACGGCCTGTCTTCTTATGCTGTGTAAAAGCTTCACGAGTGTGTGGCCAACCCATTTCTATTCTCTCTGTATGAACTCTTCAGCTGGCAGCTGGTTTGTGTGTTGTCATGGTACATCATTTGTGATAGTGTTGGTCAGCGTACTGTCACACAACAGACCACATATTAGTATAGATCATCCCTTCTCTAAACACATCCTATCCTAAGTAAATAACAAAAAAATGTCGTTCAGTTAATTTTGACGTTGTAGCATCTTCTCTATAAGTAGGAATGTGATTGTGAAAGATTAAAACAACTGCTACAGCTACATTATTACTCGTATTTATCCATGTATGTTGGAGACAAATCAATCAATCAAAATGAAAAACCCAATTTAAATGTCACAACAAGCATAGATTTTCCCAAGTAATGATTTATCTGGGAGACTTGACTACAATGCTTGTGGTCTAGAGATAATTCCTACATTCTGATTATTTGGGCACCAGTCTTGTTTATGATAAAGCCCTGATAAAAGACTGATACATATTTCCACATAATTGTTTTCTATTATGAGCTTATGGGCAGGATACATTCTCGAACTAATATCAAAGTGCACATATTAATTTCCTGTTACAGTAACAAAATCCTCTCGGCCAGCTCGCTTTCATGATTGTATAAAATAGATGTTGCTGCTATTACTATTTAAAAAGTCTTGGAAATCTCAGCTAATTTACTTGCATCAAAAACTACGACAATACCATGTGAAAGGCGGGAGTTGTAAGATATTGTATTCATCACTTCCCCCATCTGTTGGTTCTGATCTGTATATGATATGGGAAAGTGACTATGAACATGATAGCATCAACTACAACATTCTCTTAGTTCAGGGATCGGCAACCTTTTTAGCCGAAAGAGCCAAAAGTTACAATTTACAACATTACCCGGTTTTTAAAGAGCCACTAACATTTGTATGTCAATAGTATATATATATAATCCTAAACAAATATCATACTATATATACAATTTAAAATAAATAGCTTTGAATATATGAAATAATCTCATTTGAATTTGTGTTGAGAGGATCGACTATGTAAATCAGAGTACTTGCATTTGTTTTGAACTGTTCACATCTCTCAGTGAAAACATCCTTCATTTTTATTAATGCTGAAGTGATTGAGAAGTATCATTGATTTTATAAGGATATATTTTCAGATTTTTTCATAAATAAGTAATTTACCACTCACTATGTATTCAACAAAAATGTATTTTTTTTTCGAAACAAACCACTTCTTTAAGCAACACATAGGCTAGGTTTTCCTTTCAGTTTTACACTTAGTTGGTTTAGTGTCTTTGTGATATCCACAATGACGTTGAGTGTTTAAATTCGGAATGGACAATGTAATAGAAAGTACATTGAAATAGGGCGTAACTATATATTCTAATCGTTTTCTAATTCTATCGTTTATTACCGAATGTTGCGGAATAATATTTTTATGAGTTTTGAAAATAAAATAAAATAATTATTTATATATTTGCATGGAGCTGAAGAGCCGCAACTGGACAACGCAGGTTGCCGACCCCTGTCTTAGTTATTTAAAAACTCTAAGTATTGTGTTTGTGGCTATGTTTTTTTTTCTTATTTTTTTTTAACAGTTATGTAATTTTATTTAAGCTAACAACCATCAAACATTGGTTGAATTAAGTCTCAGAATGGTCCAGGCTTTGGCAATCTTCTGTTCCTTGTTAAGGGGTGAGCATTGTATTTGAAGAGATGGTCAGGTAAAATTTTACCACGTACTGTATTTGGTAGAATTCTTTCATATGCTGCTAACTGTTGTCTTTTTGACAAAAAACATAAACAAAAAAAGTTTTTTGTTTTTTTTTTCTTAAAAGGTTAATTTAAAAAAAAAATCGTGCAAGACAAAGTATGGTTGGATACGTTGATAAAATCGGCTTTATTACCTTTATTTTAAGAAAAATAATAATATATTTAGATGACTTTTAAAATTTGCAAACACAAATAGATTAAAAAATGCAACTGAGAAAAAAACATGTTTTTTTAGTAAGGTCTATGAATATATTTTTTTTGTAAAAAGTGTATGAATTTTGAAATATTGTATGTTGTTTTAACTAGTTATTTTTAATTATTTTTTTTGGCTAGCTAATTGATACCGATTTGCATTGTCTCCCCTGAAAACCTTGAATTTAGTTTGTAAACAAAGGGAAGTAACTATTATGGTAAATAAAATCTCTATGGGTAAAATGAAGACACCCTACAGTGTATCAAACTATATAAACACATCAAAGATTAAATTAAATATACGTAAAGTCAGTGAAATGAATGGGTACAGAAGATGATTAAACTTGTAGCGTGATCATTCAATTAGAGCAGTGAATTGAGCGAGGGATGTTCAAGTGAGTGTGTAATAGTTGACCTTCTGTTACAATAGCAGAGCAATATTTACAAATGTTAGAAACAAATATTAATCTATTTAGATGTTAGTAAATGAAAAGAAAAAATCCCAGCCTTATTCTTACCAACCTTTTTATGAAAAATAAAGTTATGTTACCCATAAAAAACATAGTCATTCATATTGTTTGTTAAACATTATCTATTTTAAATTAAGTTGGAAAATATATTATTTTATATATTGGAATATATATTTTTTGTTATTAACACAGACTTGTCTTCAGACAAGTTTAAGATTTTATTATTTTATTATTATATTATATTGTTTTTATTATTTTATTATTTCCAGAGTTTGACTTAGTTATGACGTGTGAGGGATACAGTGGGCTATTGACATAAGATATTAAATAATCCTAAACTTTTGTTATCACATTTAATAATAGCACATTTACACACAAAAAATTATTCATAAATATAAAATAAATCTTTTCATGGGGACATGTGTTGGGCATGTGAAAGGGGGAAGTAATGTGTACTCTCCCTGATAGTGACAAGAGAGAAAGAGGACGTGGTGGCATGGGGTTAGAGGAGGTGGGGTTATCTATCGTGGCTGGCGAGGCAATCAGTAAGTGACTGTCGTTGAAAGCTGTGTCATGTCATGTGATAGTCACTTATAAATTAAATGCAGTGTTATAACTGCTGAGTTCTATATGTGTACCACAGTTATGCAGTGAGAGGGTACAACTACCTGATCCAATACCATCTTTCCATATCACTACCATTTGATTATGTTTAGCTATGCTACAGTATATCTTGAGACACGACGACATCAACGCTTACGAAGGATTTGACAGAATGACATCGGTTTCTAACTCTATTTATTGCACAATAAGAGATGTACATCGGACAGCTTGAACAAACGATACTACAACTAGACAACCTAACTCTAACATAACACGGACAAGACTAACTTCTATCTTCTTCCCTGGCAACAACGAACTCACACTAAAACGTCACTGTCTTGCGTACAGCGTCACACACTCACTCGTTCAATATACGGCCGCACCATCAATCATGCGCACCCATTGCCCTAGTCAAACATGCATCATAACATGCAGTATACGTCATGTTAACTGTAGGTGTCATATTTGGCTCCGTTTCTACTTGTCTAAATAAATTAGAAAACAACTACCGTCCTTGATTTTTCCCTGTAAATCGGTCCTGTCTTTTTCATTGGGAAATTTATTTTAAGCTACAGCTATGTAAGTGTTAAAAGTATTTTTCTACCTATTAGTTAGGTCCGTATGGTCTATTTCAGGGGTTCCCAACCCTGTGCCCGCGGGCGCCATGGCGCCCGCTGAAAGATTCGTATGTGCCCGCCTCTCACTAACTGAACGAATGGAACGAACGCCAAGAATTGATCCGATAAACGCCAAAGGCGCCAAATCACAAGGCACATATCTCTGATTGCTTCGGCGATCGTCGGCTCACTTCGGGTTTTCCGCGTGTACATGGAGTGATGTGCAAAAAGCATTCCCCCGCCTGGAATCGCGTTGTTGTCATTGTGATTGCTGCCCTGTTCGGGTCGCGACAGTTTGATAAGAGACATGTTCGTCAGACGAAACACGAATTAGGAGTTTTCTATAAAATAAAATTAACCGGCTAAAAGCGAGGTGCGTAATTTATTGTATTCATAAGCGATGATTTTTTTTCTTTACTATTTATTAATACATTATGACTATAAGAAAATAAAAAAAATAAGAAAATAATTTATGGGAAAATGGCAAGTTATGGAAAAAGTTTATCGATTTAAAATAGGTGGTGCCCGCCGCCCTACCGATATATTAGAATGTGCTCTGGAGTAAAAAAAGGTTATGAAAACCCCTGGTCTATTTCATAGTCTAGATGGTAAGACATTCTAGAAAGATGTGTGGTTCTATTTCTAGTGAATTGCATTTACATGGTGGACAAGAAAGTTTCTGATATAGTGTAATTGGTGCAGTAGCGTAGCGAGGGGGGGGGGGGGGCGGGGGGGGACATATGTCCCCGGGCGCCTACCTTAGGGGGGGCGCCAAATTGAAAGTTTGAGGGGGGGGTGCAAATGAAAAGTTCGAGGGGGGGTGCAAATCGAAAGTTTGAGGGGGGGGGTGCAAATCGAAAGTTTGAGGGGGGGGGTGCAAATGAAAAGTTCGACGGGGGGATGCAAATCGAAAATTTGCTCCCAAGGGGGCGCCAAATTGAAAGTATGTCCCCGGGCGCCGGGAAGGGTCGCTACGCCTCTGAATTGGTGTTGTATTATAGATAAGTGTTTCTTCCAGAATTTTTTTTCTCCAGATATTTTCTCGGGTAGGGGTGTGGATGGCGGACTACATTTTCTGGGTACTGGTAAAAGTATATGTTTTCTATATAAATTCCATCACGTTTGGGGGGTTGGGGCTCGTTAGACTTTCTTGATGCCTGGAAAAAAACTCAGTTTTAGTTGTGTCTATGTGTTTCTTTCCTAGCTTTGGGTGTGAATGTTCATGAAGGTGTCTGTTGTGTCTAGCATATCGTATTTCCTGATCCTTTTGGGGTTTTTTCTATAGTGTAGTTGAGCTATTTTTGTACTAACTTTTGACACATGCTTGATGGTTTGTCGTGTATACGTTTTGTCGTTGTTTTTTTTTAAAACGTTCTTTGTAAAAGGGGATATGTTTTTGTCCTAAGTAATGGGTGGATCTATTGTTAATTTTGTATAGTTGTTAAGCTAGATAGCTTTATGTTACGGTCAAAGCCCGAAGTGCGGCCAAAGCACGCATTGGACGGCTCTCTTGGCCAAAGCCCGAAGAGCTTAGAACTGAGAGCGTATTTTGTACATTGACCGGCCAATGCGCGCACTAGCCGGGACGTACTGGCCAAACTTCGAAGAGATTTAATTTGACAGCGTATTTCCTTCATTGGCCGACCAATGTGCGCACTGGCCGGGTCGTGATGGCTAAAGTCCGAAAAGTTTAAAATTGACAAAGTATTTCATACATTGGCCATCCATTGGGTGTCTTATCTAGACCCCTGCCAATGAAGCAGACGAAGGTTTCGGAGGGAAAATTACTTGAAGATTATGTTTCAATAAACAAGAAATCATGGACAACAGGTCAGCATCGCATACTAGCTTGCAAAATCAAAGTGTTAAGATGCTAACAAAATCAGATACACATTTTAAACAAGCTGAAATGGGAGATAATTTTCGCATCTGTATACAAGATGTTGACAGAGGTCGCGGTGATCTCCGAAGCGTCAATGCAGTTGTAATGGGCGTCGAGGGCGCTTTCTACAAGCTAGGGATGGAACATGGTGTTCTAAAACAACTATATGCTAGAAGTGAGATTTCAATTCTTCACGAAAAACCGCTCTCATTGTCGTCCGTTGGCACTGAGAAAAAATCACTACTAACCATCGCATCTTCACAATCACTGACCGGCGGTCAAGGCTACATTTGCTGCAATTGCACAACCAAATGCACAACAAATCGCTGCAAGTGTAAAAATAACAAAATACTATGTAATTCTAAATGCCATTAAAGTTCACCTTGTTGTAACAAGTGACACTATTGATTAAAACTATCATTTGAATGTTTCTGTCATTTACTTTAATTAAAAATCAATAAAAGACTTAATTTCGTGATCCTTACTTAGAAAAATCCCTAAATATGTCATGATCTTCTAATTAAAACTTTGGCCAGTCCACCATGGCCAGTACGCAGAATGACCGACCACAGGCCGAAACCAAGAGCCATTTCAGACTTTGGCCGGTCCAACCTGGCCAGCTCGCGGATTGACCGACCATAGGTTGAAATCAAGTTAAGTTTCGGACTTTGACCGGTCAATGGGAGGCGAAATTGACCAATGCGCGCATTGGCCGGCCAATGCGTGCTCTGTCCGACTTCGGGCTTTGACCGTAACATAAATAGGCCTACTTATATGGATTATTTGCACGTTCTTAACTGAATTGTAAAACTTTAATTGTCTACTAGACTACCCGTTATCTAGTTAGATAACTGTGGGTTTCGGGGGTCATCCATAAAAAAACATCACGTCTGTGACTTATCATCACAAAATAACCAGACCACACATTAAAAAGGCATCACACCTCAGACGTTTTTGTCTTTTAAAAACACTGACATCGTCTGAGCATGGGTCTGACAACATAATCTCTTCATATGCTGAGGTTGGTGCACCTCCAAAACAGCCCGGGACAAATTGGCCCCGTCAAATCGGTCTCGTTAATATGGCTCCGTCAAATCGACCCGACAAAACGACCCCGTCATAATAGCCCCGTCTAAAAGGGCCCCGACTTATTAGCTCCCGCCATATTGGCTCCCGACAAATAGGCTCAGGACATATTGGCTCCTGACAAAGCGGCTCCCGACATAAGGGTTCAGGACATATTGGCTCCCGACAAATAGGCTCAGGACATATTGGCTCCTGACAAAATGACTCCCGACATATTGGCTTCAGACAAATGAATCGCATTACTACTATTGGCATAAAAGTAATCATTTGTCCTACATCCACTACCACTATAACCTATTTTAAAAGCCTGCATGCAATTGTTTTCATGCACCAACATCAATTCACTAACAAATCTAGCCCTTAACAGCTAAATTCCACCAATTCTAAAATTATGATAATGTTTAATTTACAACAGAAAATATCTGTTGCTTAAAAGCGAGCACAGAAGTGTAAATGTATCTTCTTCTTCTTCTTTTTCGTTCTTAATTATTAGTGTTGAAGGGGATCGAGATTTATCTGCCAGTGGGTTTGAACTCGAGACTTTGTCCGAAATTAACCATGAGCTATTTTGCCGACTCGACCACGCCTCAGACACAATTAAGCGTTACGTGTCAACTGGTTATGCGCCATTGAGGCCATTGACTCCGATTTCAGCCTGCTTTTCTTTTGGATTTGCTTCCATAGCCTTTGTCCAACCAAGAACAAACTACAAGAGTGTCTGTCCCCAGCTAACGAGCCTCATCTGCCCGAGGGTTCGAACTCGAGACTTTTCCGTTTAGCAACCATGAGCTTTACCGACTCGACCACGCCGACCCCTGTAAATGTATGATATACATGATGTTTACAGGATAACAACATTTTGTTTTCATGACCTACACGTATACTGCAGGTAGGAATGTAGAGCGTTGACCACTCTCCCCACACACTGAGTTTGAACAGCCTATAACTGACTCACTTATGGAAGTCATAGATAGATGACCATTAAATTAAAAAATACTATTTCTTATACTAAATAAAATAATATAAGTTATATTACTTAAGAGTGTTGGATAAGCTAACTCTAAAGAATATTGATGAAGGGGTCCCATTGGCAGGTGTCATATTCAATGAGACTTAGTCTCTACGGAAGCCGTATTGTCAGTGGTCATTTTGTCGTGAGCCTAATTGACGGGAGCCTATTTGTTGGGAGTCGTAATGACGGGAACCGTTTTGTGGAAAAACTAAATGGCGGGAGCCTATTTGTCGGGATTCGTAATGACGGGGGCCGTTGTGTCGAGAAACTAAATGACGGGAGCCTATATGTCGGGTGCCTTATTTACTGGGGGCCCTTTTGTCGGGAGCCTATATGACGGGAGCCTATTTGTCGGCAGCCTATATGACGGGGTCCATAAGTCGATGGCCCTTTTGACGGGGTTGATGTGACAGGGCTCTAATGTCGGGGCCGATTTGTCGGGGTCGTATTGACGGGGCCGATTTGTCATTGGCCGGTTTGACGCCGCACGACTGAGGTCAAAAAACAGGTCAACTCTACTTCACCTGCCCAGTTGCCTCCCAACTCAGACATTATTTTGTCTTTGAAAACACATATTTTGGCTGAGCATGGGTCTTACCACACTATCTCTTCATGTGCTGACGTCACAGGTAAACTTTACACCTACCCAACACTACTTCACCTGCCCAGTTTTCCGCCAAGTCTCAGACAACATGTTTTATCTTTAAAAAAACACATTTTGGCCGAGCGTGGCTCTTACCACACTATCCACGTTATATACTGAGGACAAAGAAACAGGTGAACTCTACTTCACGTGCCCTGTATCCCGCTTAGTTCCAATAATGAGAATTAACATTTTAATAACACATGTCTTTCTTTATACAAAATAGGTCTTTTGTTATGCCAAAACAAAAATAGTGTTTCGCCTTGCCCATACGTTTTTTTTTTAAAATAGATATGGATAATCTTATTATAGGCGCTTTGAACATGGCGGTTTTGGCTACAAGTGGTTTGCAGGTAGCGATGCATTTACGTTTTTTTTTACCACATGTGCTTTGCTAAGATGTGGTTTGATCACACAGGTGTTTTATACTTAGAGGCTATTTGAATACTGGTGTGTTACTCGTATGCATTTATTCCACATGGATTAATATAATTTAAATATACATATGAATATCTATATATATATATATGTATATATGTATATATATATATATATATATATATATATATATATATATATATATATATATATATATATATATATATATATATATATATATATACATATACATATACATATATATATATATATATATCTAATATATAAAGCTCAGTTCTGTATGTAACGCATATGTTTGTCGATGGTCTTGGATGGATTTAAGTGTTAGACAATTAGCGTGCGCATTTGTCTAAATTTATGAGTTAAAAAATTACTATTGAAAGTGTTGGGAAATCATTTTCATTTTTCAAATTACAGTAATAATTGTCGGCATGTTCATTTAACACAAGTTTTAAAGAAAATATCATATTTTACAACAATTCTAATCATGTCTTTATTTAGTCCTATAGCACTTACTTCCCTTTGATAAATTAGGAAAACACAATTACTTCCCTTTATAAAACCATTGCATTTTGTGAAAAGTATTTACTTTTTAATTACTTTGTTTTGGTGTTGGGAAAAAAAAATAATTACATAATTAGCGGGGATTGATCAAGTGCAAATGTTGTAGGTATTTTACGGATAAGCTTGGAGTATTATAATTGTCCATCAAATTGAAACAGGCGCATTCGTTTAAGTGAGTGCAAAAGACTATGAATAAGTTGGGGTACTATCGTCGTTCATTAAGCTAAAACAGGTGATTCCGCCCCGGTCGTTTATGTTCGCGTTAGTGTTTTCTTTGTGTTTAGGTGGGTTTGCGTTAGTGGTTGCGTTTTGATTTGGTTCGTTTTTGTTCTTTCTTTTTTCGTTTTTGTTTGTGTTTTTTTCTTTGGGTTTGTATTTGTGTTTTTGGTTGGTTTTGCGTTTGGATTTGGTTTGTTTTCGTTTGCTTTTTCGTTGTTTTTTCTTTGTGTTTGTATTGGTGTTTGTGGGTGTGGTTGTGGTTGTTGTTAGGTTTTTGTTTTCGTTTGCTTTTTTGTTTGTTTTTTGTTTGTGTTTGTATTGGTGTTTGTGGGTGTGGTTGTGTTTGTTGTTAAGTTTTTGTTTTCGTTTGTATTTGTAATTGTGTTAGCGTTATGTTTGCGTTTTGTTGTTTTGGTTTTGGTTGGTTGTGGTTTGGGTGGGCAATGCCGGGTTTAGGATGATTACTAAACACACAGGTAATGGTCTTTAACAGAAAGGTTTTTCACAGAAGCCAGAGCAGGGCCTGGCCGGGACGGCTAGTATCTATTATATAAAGCTCAGTTCTGTAACGTGTGGCAAAAAAGTTTGTCGTTGACAGTTTTATGGATTTAAGTGTTAGATTTTTTATCGTGCTCACAGTCTAAATGTACGAGTCAAAAAATTACCACTGAAAGTTTTTAAAAACAATTTTCATTCTATTTACTTAGAAGAATAATTTTCAATTATGAACGCGACATAAAATTTTTAAAAAGTGTATCGACGTTTATAAAATTTCTAAAATTGTGTCGGAAATGTATTGACTGCACAGTTACTTCCCTTTAATAAAAAAAATTCTAAGAAGAAAGAATTTACATTTTATTACTTTGTTTTTGGTGTTAAGAAAAAAAAATAATTACATAATTAGCGGGGATTGATTAAGTGCAATGTCGTTAGGTATTTTTAACACTGCCTTTTATTTATTCTATACACTGAACATACTGTTCAATATTTTTTTTTTAAATCAATAACATTTAATAAGCCAGGTCCTACAAATCCTATATGTTTATTTCTTTCCATTTACGGATAAGCTTGGAGTAAAATTATCATTTTTGTTCACTAAATTGAAACAGGCGCGTCCGCCGGCGCCCTTGCACGGTTCGATTTGGCACCCTGGGCTATCATGTGAGCGCTATGCTGCATAGTTTTGTTTTTAACAGTGCGATAGACTATGGGTAAGAAAGGTTACTATAGTCTTTAAGTGAATCAAATCCGGGCGTCCTCCGGCACCCCGACAGGGTGCTATTTGGCGCCCCGGGCCTTCCGGTGTACGCTATGGTATATACGTTCGCGTGAGTTCAAAAGACTATGAATAAGTTATGTACTATAGTCGTTTACTAAGTTCAATCAGGCGGTGACGTCATGGTGCGTCCTCTGGCGCCCAGACAGGGTGCTATTTGGGGACCCGGGCCTCCCGTGTTCGGTTTCGCGCCTACGTTCATTAAAGTGAGTGCAAAAGACTATGAATAAGTTGGGGTACTATAGTCGTTTATTAAGCTGAAACAGGCGATTCCGCCCCGGGCTAGACTCTGAGCACTGTGCGTTTATGTTCGCGTTAGTGTTTTCTTTGTGTTTAGGTTGGGTTTGCGTTAGTGGTTGCGTTTTGATTTGGTTCGTTTTTGTTCTTTCTTTTTTCGCTTTCGTTTGTGTTTTATTTTCTTTGCGTTTGTGTTTATATTTGTGTTTGTGGTTGGTTTTGCGTTTGTATTTGGTTTGTTTTCGTTTGTTTTTTCGTTTGTGTTTTTTTCTTTGGGTTTGTGGTTGGTTTTGCATTTGAATTTGGTTTGTTTTCGTTTGCTTTTTCGTTTGTTTTTTCTTTGTGTTCGTATTGGTGTTTGTGGTTGTGGTTGGGTTAGTTGTTAGGTTTTTGTTTTCGTTTGTATTTGTAATTGTGTTAGCGTTATGTTTGCGTTTTGTTGTTTTGGTTTTGGTTTGGGTGTGCAATGCCGGGTTTATGATGATTACTAAACACACAGGTAATGGTCTTTAACAGAAAGGTTTTTCACAGAAGCCAGAGCTGGGCCTGGCCGGGACGGCTAGTATATATATATATATATATATATATATATATATATATATATATATATATATATATATATATATATATATATATATATATATATATATACACTAGGCATACTGCCTAGCTTCGCTTAGGTTTTCAAAAAGTGCTGGGAATTTGAAAGGTGATTGGTGATTGGCTGTTATGTAGAGTGCATAGGGCCTAAGTTTAAACAGTCTGAGTGATTTCATGCAAACATTGGGATGTATTCGCAAACTTATTACTCGCAAGGTTATTAAAATTGCAAATGCTTCTATAATAGTATCAATCTTATATTATATTAAAGTGACTTTTGCAATTAATGATTTACAATTTCAGTACAATAATTAACTTAATTTATAACGAAATATTTATTTAAACGAATGCTATACTTGGTGATTTTTTTTATATTTTTTTTTAAACAGTATACAAATTATTTTAAAAATATTACTTTAATAAGTTACCGCCTTTTGTACAAAGACCAAATGTCGTAGTCTTTGTTATTTTTTTCACAGAAAGATGTTTATATAAGAAAAAACGGCATCTTGAATAATCTAACGAAAGTAAAAGGTTTTTTTCCGACGGGAATAAAGTTTTCTGTTACCCTACAGTGTCGGTCAAAAACCTCACAAATTATTATGGGGGTCGTTCGTCAATTTCTATATATATATATATATATATATATATATATATATATATATATATATATATATATATATATATATATATATATATATATATATATATATATAAATATATATATATATATATATATATATATATTCTTATATTATAAGAATTTCACTCGAGGTCACTTTTTGGAACTCGTTGAGTGCTTTTAGTCGGACCAAGACTTTTTTCCATACGACCTAGTCATCTATAGTGGTGCATGCAAAAAAAAAATGGACAGGTTGAGAATTTTTAAATCTTTGTTGAATTTTCCTAGTTTTCCCATAAAATACAAAGATTACATAGGGAATTACGATTGGTCAGTTTTGACCCATTTCCAATTATTCCCGGATACGGCGAGCTTTTTATGAAACCCTTAGGCGTTCTCCTACCACCTCACAAAATATCAAGGGGGTCGTTGGGCAAAAGTTTCTTTGGTATTAGAGCTCATATTAAGAGAATTTAACTCGCGGTCACTTTATAGCCCACGTCGAGGGCTTTGAGTCAACCAACAGATTTGCCCTACGGCCTAGCAATTAACCTAAGAGCATACCTAAAATTGGCCTGATGTTCAGAGGGTAAGTACCTTGAAATCTATTTTGAAATGACCCTCTGTTTTTCAAATAAAATACAAAAATTATACAGGGAAATACGACTGGTCAGTTTTGACCCATTTCCAGATTTTTCCCAGACATGGCGAGTTTTTTGTGACACCCCTAGGCGTTCTCCTAACACCCCACAAAATATCTAGGGGATCGTTGGGCAAAAGCTTTTTTCGTAATACAGCCCATATAAGTCGCCGGTCAGTATATATGTATCTATATATATGTTAACACACTATGTATATATATATATATCAACACACACACACATATATATATATATATATATATATATATATATATATATATATATATATATATATATATATATATATATAAAAAAAGCAAAGTGGTCAAGTGCCCTATAGGGCACTTCCCGGCGCCGCAGGCGCGTCAAATAGATAGAACATGAAGGCCGGTGACGGTTGGCCGAAAAATATACGGAGAGGGGGTCAAAACTGACCTCGACTGACCGGCGCCTTATATGGGCTATATTACGAAAACAAATTTCCTCCGACGACCCCCCTTGATATTTTGTGAGGTGGTAGGAGAATGCCTTGGGGTGTCACAAAAAACTCGGCATATCTGGGAAAACTTCGTAAAGGGGTCAAAACTGACCAGTCGTATTTCCCTATATAATCTTTGTATTTTATGGGGAAAACAGAGGGTTATTTCAAAACGGATTTTAGGGCACTTACCTTCTTTACATCTGGCTAAGTTTTGGCATGCTTATAGGTAAATGGCTTGGCCGTAGGGCAGACATGTCGGTTTCACTCATAGCCCTCGACGAGGGCTAAAAAGTGACCGCGAGTGAAATTCTCTTTATATGAGCTATATTACGAAAAAAAATTTCCTCCGACGACCCCCCTTGAAATTTTGTGAGGTGGTAGGAGAACGCCTAGGGGTGTCACAAAAAACTCGGCATATCTCGGAAAAATCGGGAAGTGGGTCAAAACTGACCAGTCGTATTTCCCTATATAATCTTTGTATTTTATGGGAAAAACAGAGGGTCATTTCAAAACGGATTTTAGGGCACTTACCCTCTTTACATCTCGCCAATTTTCGGCATGTTTATAGGTAAATGGCTTGGCCGTACGGCTGACCTGTCAGTTTCACTCAAAGCCCTCGACGAGGGCTAAAAAGTGACCGCGAGTGAAATTCTCTTTATATGAGCTCTATTACGGAAAAAAAATTCCTCCGACGACCCCCCTTGATATTTTGTGAGGTGGTAGGAGAATGCCTTGGAGTGTCACAAAAAACTCGGCATATCTGGGAAAACTTCGTAAAGGGGTCAAAACTGACCAGTTGTATTTCCCTATATAATCTTTGTATTTTATGGGGAAAACAGAGGGTTATTTCAAAACGGATTTTAGGGCACTTACCTTCTTTACATCTGGCTAAGTTTTGGCATGCTTATAGGTAAATGGCTTGGCCGTAGGGCAGACATGTCGGTTTCACTCATAGCCCTCGACGAGGGCTAAAAAGTGACCGCGAGTGAAATTCTCTTTATTTGAGCTATATTACGAAAAAAAATTTCCTCCGACGACCCCCCTTGAAATTTTGTGAGGTGGTAGGAGAACGCCTAGGGGTGTCACAAAAAACTCGGCATATCTCGAAAAAATCGGGAAGTGGGTCAAAACTGACCAGTCGTATTTCCCTATATAATCTTTGTATTTTATGGGAAAAACAGAGGGTCATTTCAAAACGGATTTTAGGGCACTTACCCTCTTTACATCTCGCCAATTTTCGGCATGTTTATAGGTAAATGGCTTGGCCGTACGGCTGACCTGTCAGTTTCACTCAAAGCCCTCGACGAGGGCTAAAAGATGATCGTGAGTGAAATTCTCCTTATATGAGATATATATTTAAATAAATTGACGAATGATCCCCTTAGTATTATATGACGTCGTAGACCGACCCTGGAAGGTAACAAAAAAAATTTATTCCCGTCGGAAACAGCCATTATAGTCGTTAAATATGTTCATATACCGTAATTTCTTATCTTAAGCATAGCAACTGTTTGCAAAAAACAGTAAACAAAGACATACGTAATACGTTCAGTTTTCAAGGGAGGTAACGTTTTTAAAATTATTATTTTTCAAATAATTGTATACTATTTTCAACCGAAACAGAAAATGAAGAAGTATAGCATTTGTTTTAGTACAAAATTAAGTTGTTTATTCAGTTACGTATCCTAATTAAATAATCAAATAAATTTCAAAAGGCAATGTAATATAAACTGTTAGATTTACTGTTTATAAAACCTGTGTAGTTCTAATTCCGTTTTAGTTATAGATTGCGTACTTTCCAATATTTCTATGAGAACGGCATTTAAAATGACAAACAAAAATATTTTTTCTAAAGATAGCATTACCGTTTAAATTAAAGCACTCCACACCCAACCCATCGCTAAATTATTAAGTATTCAAATTCTCAATGTTTTTTAAAAACCTAAGCGAAGCTAGGCAGTATGCCTAGTATATATATATATTCATTTATTTACGTATTTATTTATTTTTTTATATTTGTATTTATATTTATTTATAGGTTGATGTAATTTTAAATATAACAATTATATCAAAATCGATTTCCGATAACCAGAAGTGGAACTTTTTCTATGTTCAATTTTTCAAAAGCCTATAACTTAAATACTTATTAAGATAGATAAATGAAATTTCACATGGAAATGAAAGATGTAATTCTCTGCCTTCTGTCAAATATTAAGTAATTTCTGTTGTCAGGAAGTAATACTTATTTCTATTTCCGATTTCTCAAAAAATGATGTAAATTTATGAAGTACTTATAATATACCGCACTATAAAACACATTTCATTTGGCGTTTACTTAGTGTGCGATCCTTTTTTCTACGAGATTTTATTCGATTTTAAAAAGTTTAAGTAATTAAAAATGGGATAAAATTCAGGTCTATATACCGGGTAGCGATCCCCTGTTGTTTTAAATAAGAATATTCGAGAAAGTTTAGGAGAGATCACTCCCGGTTTATTTCTTTCTAATTAATAACATCAGAGTTCTTTGAACCAATATGCAACGTAGGCGTAGGCGTAGACTTAGGCGTAGGCGTAGACGTGGACGTGGACGTGGACGTAGACGTGGACGTGGACGTGGACGTGGACGTAGACGTAGACGTAGACGTAGACGTGGACGTGGACGTGGACGTGGACGTGGACGTGGACGTGGACGTGGACGTGGACGTGGACGTGGACGTGGACGTGGACGTGGACGTGGACGTGGACGTGGACGTGGACGTGGACGTGGACGTGGACGTGGACGTGGACGTGGACGTGGACGTGGACGTGGACGTGGACGTGGACGTAGACGAAGACGGAGACGTAGACGGAGACGGAGACGGAGACGCACAGAATCCTAAAAAACATAATTTTTGCGTTTTGTCTGGAAATCGAATGTCTAATGTAAGAAAAAATATCACGATGGTAAGTGGCAATATTTATTATAGCATGACAAAGGATTTCTTTACTTGACACTTTGCTAGTATTCAACTGTTCTTGAAAGTTGAACCGTATCGTTTTCTCCTGCAGCTATTGATTCAAAGATTTAGTTGTTTGAAAATTATCAGAAAGAGAAATCGGCAATCCTCGTGAGTGTTAGCCTATTTTGTCATTAAAAATCAATTTTTTGTATATTTTCTGGTATTTTGTATAACGTAGCTGCCCGAAGGGTATGGAAAAATCAATTAGAGAAAGTCGATTAGAAACGTTTACCCACTAGGCACAATTTTCAAATGAATACAAATCAATCAATTTTCAAATTTTTTTCTGGTATTTTTTATAACGTAGAGAAAGTCGATTACGCGCCAGATCCCACATTTTTAAAAATTTGAAATAACGAGAAGAGATTAGAAACGTTTACCCACTAGGCACAATTTTCAACGAACACAAATCAACACAAATTGTTGCAATAGAAATTACCCGGTGAGATAGTAAAGCGTCTAACTGTTTTACAAACTAATTGCATGAAATTGTAGCCACGTCAAAGTCGTTAGCGTGGTAAACATTTTCACGTAAAGTCACCGGCACATTAAATCGATTAAAGATTTGTTAAGTCAACCCACACAATGATTTAAAAGGACAAAGACGCACATATCAATATATGTTAAGCAGCGGAGGGGACTGCAGCAGACTTTTGCAATTATTAATTGTATTTTGTAACTTGTCAACATTGTGAACATTTTCAGATATATATATATATATATATATATATATATATATATATATATATATATATATATATATATATATATATATATATATATATATATATATATATATATATATATATATGTATATACGTAGTAAAAGCATACCTAAATTTATATATATAATTTTAATGGAGGTATATAGAAAACATTGTTATAAATACGAATACCTGAACTTCATTTCCTTTATTGACGCCTATGGGCCATTGACTCGCTACCGACTTAGACGATATAATCAAACCGTCCAGTCTTCACACCATGAGTCACAACACTACGTTCCTACCACAGAGCTCCCAGACCAACAACCTGCTCGACCCCCACATCGTGGAACTTGTCCTGGCGGTCCAGCTCTTCGTCTTAGGCACCGCCGGGCTCTTCGGTATCCTAGGCAACGCGATCAACATCCTTGTCTTCTACAAGCAGGGCTACAGCGACAGCGTCAACATCACCCTCACGGCACTAGCCATCAGCGACACGGGGGCGCTGGTGGCGCTCCAGGTCTTCTACCTGCTCATGAACCCCTGGATTATGAACTCCGGCCTTGTCGTGAATCCCTTAGAAGTGAGCACGGTTGTAGCGCTCTACCCACATAACTATTTCATCAGGGTGCATGGGTTCATCACGGCTTACGCTGCTTTAGAAAGATGCGTCTGTGTGGTCAGTCCTTTAAAAGTTAAACGCATCTTCACCAACAAAACCGCCATTGTCACTGTGATAATATTCTTCGCTATCACAACGCTGTGTATGTTTCCTGTGTTCTACACGTTCTACTTAGGAAGGTTTGATTTAACGTCTGCCAATGCATCCACCATGTACGCCAAGTTTCGTCAAAACGTATACACTATCTCCAATATCACGTATTATATTTACGATCTAATGGCGCCGTACACTACTTTCTTCATTATACTAATGAGTACAGGAATAATTACGATCAAATTAAAACACCAAGCGCGATGGAGACAATCCATGTCACATGTCAAGACAGAGACACACATCTCGAGCAGAGAGAAGAAGACAGTCATCATGCTGTCTACCATCTCCATCGCGTTCGTCATCTGTCTTATCCCGGGATCCATCATGCTGACAGTCATCAGTTTTATGCCGGACTTGAGATTGGGCGGGAAAAATTTCAGTATAGCCCTGATGTGTTACTGTGCCTGCTACCTCTTTGAGACCGTTCTCTCTGGTGTCAATATTTTTATTTACCTCAGAATGAGTCAAAAGTATAGGGAACAGTTTTTCATAATATTTTCCCGAAAAAAGATAAACAAACGTAGCATTGTGTAAAGTTATGGAAACCGGATCGAAGAGATTGTTATTTATGGGACTGCTATTTTCATTTTAGTCTACACTGGTAATTTGTGAAAACGATCGTTAATCTGAAAATCTGAAAAAACAAATGTTTTCGGCAGTTCATTAATTCACCTAGATCTATTCGGACCTTTAAAGCAACGTGGCCTTATAGAAGTGAGCAATATATCAATACTAGGCATACTGCCTAGCTTCGCTTAGGTTTTCAAAAACATTTGAGATTTTGAATAATTAATTATTTAGGGTTGGCTGAGGTATGGAGTGCTTAAATTTAAGTTGTTTGTTGTTTAAAGTCCGTTTTCAGACAAAATATTGGAAAGTTTGAAATGTATGACAAAGTGGAATTAGAACTACAGAGGTTCCATGAACAGTATATCTCAAAATTTATATTACATTGACTTTTAAAAATTATTTACTTATTTAATTAGGATACCTAATTTATATAGCAGCTTAATTTTTTACTAAAACAAATGCTATACTACGTCATTTTCTGTTTATGTTTAAAATAGTGTAGAATTGTTTGAAAAATAATTATTTTAAAAAAGTTACCTCCCTTGAAAATTGAACGAATTTCGTATATTTTTGTTTACATTTTTTTAAAAACAAACAGTTGCTATGCTTATATAAGAAAATATGGTATCTGGACATATTTAACGACTATAACATGGCTTTTTCCGACGGGAATAACGTTTTTTTTATTACCCTCCAGAGTCGGTCTACGACCTCACAAAATATCAGGGGGATCGTTCGGCAATTTTTTTTTATATAGCTTAGGTACGGAGAATGTAACTGGTGGTCACTTTTTAGCCCTCGTCGAGAGCTTTGAGTTAAACCGACAGGTTTGCCCTACGGCCAAGCCATTTACCTATAAGCATGCCAAAAATTAGCCAGATGTAAAGACAGTAAGTGCCCTAAAATCCGTTTTGAAATGACCCTCTGTTTTTCCCATAAAATACAATGATTATATAGGGAAATACGACTGGTCAGTTTTGACTCATTTTTCGATTTTTCCTGGACATGGCGAGTTTTTTGTGACACCCCAAGGAGTTCTCCTAACAAAATTTCAAAGGGGGCCGTCGGACGAAAGTTTTTTTGGTAATAAAGCTCATCTAAAGAGAATTTCACTCGCGGTCACTTTTTAGCCCTCGTCGAGGGCTTTGAGTGAAACCGACAGGTTTGCCCTTGGGCATAGCCAATTACCTAAGAGCATGCTAAAAATTAACCTGATGTACAGAGAGTGAGTACCCTGAAATCTTTGTTGAAATGACCCTCTGTTTTTCCCATAAAATACAAAGATTATATTGGGAAATACGACTGGTCAGTTTTGACCCGTTTCCCGATTTTTCCGGACATGACGTGTTTTTGTGACACCCCAAGGCTTTCTCCTACCACCTCACAAAATAAATTTCAAGGGCGTTGGTCGAACGAATTTTTTTTCATAATAGAGCTCATATAAAGAGAATTTTACTCGCGGTCAGTTTTTAGCCCTCCTAGAGGGCTTTGAGTGAAACCGACAGGATCGCCCTAGGGCCAAGCCATTTACCTATAAGCATGCCGAAAATTAGCCAGATGTAAAGAAAGTAAGTGCCCTAAAATCCGTTTTGAAATTACCCTCTGTTTTTCCCATAAAACAATTATTATATAAGGAAATACGACTGGTCAGTTTTGACCCATTACAAGATTTTTCCCGTGTAACGTCCCCTATCTATCAGCCAAATAGACGGTGAACGTCCCCGGATTCTTTTTTCGGGATCATATGCAAATGCCTTACGGCCTAAGTGGATGAACACTAACACAACGGCACACTAGGGTTCGAATTCTATGTCTAGGGTAAACTAGTGATACTATTGTAATTAACACTCATCCAATCTACATACAACTTTAATCAGCGAACACAGTTGTGGCAAAACACAAGGTTGAACTAGTTAAAATATTTAATGTATAAAATATCAAAACACAACTTACAAAATGTAGGAAAAACACTATCACAGATTTCTACACTGTCTAAATAACTACAGGCCACACAACACTGCTATAGCTTCTGGAATAACTCAGCGACGAGTAATATTATACTAGAAGCCTAAATCAACTTAAGAAAGCAAGGCACACACAGGACTTAATTTCTCTCACGTTCAAATGGTCAGAGTCTATAGCCGGACAATATGGACGGCCTGGTCTGATCAAGGTAAAATCGCCCTGTAGACTGCCTCGTGTTGCGAGTGTGCGGGGCAATTAAAGACTTCTGCAACAGGGGAGATTATCCTCAACTCATGTAGCCATTGGTTGGGATAGTCATCTGACCAGAATCATTCAATCAGATCTTAATGGAAAATTTCTATGTCTTAGACCCCTTAATAAGTCAGTGGAAATTTTCCGGTTGTTGCACAATCACTCCATATAAGGAATTATACAATGTCAAAATAAAAATAGAACCTGACTCGACCTAAGTAGGTCACATCCCCTCCCTTTTTGGAAGTGACAGATAGGTTCCACAAAAACATACATAAGGAACCAATCTGGCAATGAAATAAAAAAAATGTTTTACAAATGTAGGCAATCAAAATCATAATACCAGATGAAAATATCCCTGAACATAAAAGGGAAGTAACTCCAACTTTTACAATTGGTAAAAGGGAAGTAACCCTTCAAAAAGTAAATATACATCAAAATCCCTCAAAAAGGGTATTACAATTTTTCCATGAGGATATTAAAAGTGGTAAACCCGCCAGGGTAAGACCTTTATTTCAATGACTAGCTACAATATCAATTGAGTCATATGAGACATATTATTATAAAAGATTACATAGAATCAAAAACCACCTTTAATTAAGGTTCACCTGAAAATAAACAAAATATTCAACAGGAATGGAATTTTAAAAAATTCTAACTCATACCACCCATTTTCATGTGAAAACACAACACTTGTGTATGGTCTTAATGAACCACAAAACATGTCACATGATTAATGTGTGCAATAAGTTTTTACATCCTTGACAAACAATCAGCCACAACATTATCACTACCCTTAATGTGTGAAATTTCCAGATTAAAATTTTGGAAATATAAGCACCACCTCAATATTCTTTGATTTGTCTGTCCTAACTTAGAGGTAAATTTCAGGGGATCATGGTCAGAAAACACTCTGACTGGATTGGTTGAAGAAGAGACATAGACTTCAAAATGTTGTAATGACAAAACCAAAGCTAAAGCCTCTTTTTCAATAGTAGAATAATTCTTTTGGTTTTCATTTAACTTCCTGGAAAAAAAGGCAATGGGATGGTCAATTCCCATGTTGTCTTCTTGGAATAGGACTGAGCCAATGGCTAAGTTGCTAGCATCAATGGCAAGTTTAAAGGGCTTGCTGAAATCTGGCGCAGCCATAACAGGAGCATTAGATAGGAATGACTTAATGGTTAAAAAAGCTTCTTGACATTTATTTGACCATTTAAACTCAACACCCTTTTTCAATAATGCAGTAAGAGGTTCAGCAATAGCTGAAAAGTTTTGACAGAACCGTCTATAGTAACCAGCCATCCCAAGGAACTTTTTGATCTCTTTACAATTTTTGGGAGGTGGTAACCTTACAATAGCATCTACTTTAGCTTCAATGGGCCGAACTTGGTTCGTTCCCACTTGATAACCCAAATAGGTAATTGAAGCTTTACAGAAATCACTTTTATGTAAGTTTACAGTAAAATTCACTTCAGACAATTTTCTAAAAAGGTTAGTCAACTGAACAATATGTTCTTCAAAAGTATTAGAAAATACAACTATATCATCTATGTAGGCCTCACATTGGTCTATGTCAGCAATGACAGAGTTAATGACCCTCTGGAAAGTTTGACCAGCATTGCGCATACCAAAAGGCATACGTTTGTATCTATAAAAACCATTAGGGGTTACAAAAGCAGATATTTCTTTTGCACGGTCAGATAAGGGGATTTGCCAGTATCCTGAAAGTAAATCAATTTTGGAAATTATCTTAGCCTGACCAACTTTATCAATAACGTCCTCTATCCGAGGTAATGGATAGGAATCAGCTTTGGTGAGCGCATTCACCTTCCTAAAGTCGGTCACAAACCTGAACGATCCACCGTCTTTCGGGACTAGGAGACATGGGGAACTCCAGTTGCTGAAACTGGGCTCAATGATATCATTCTTGAGCATATAGTCAATTTCATCCTTTATCAAAGCAGCTTTTTCCGGGTTAACTCTATAGGGGTGTTGTTTAATGGGTTTTGCGTCACCTACGTCTACATCATGAGGTGGAACCTTCGCTTCTTTGGGGACATCCCCAAAAATAGAGGGAAATGTCTCAAATAACTGAGACAATCTATGGCTTTCCTCTGTGGACAATGCATAAGGTGGACATTCAAATTATCTAAAAAGGAAGAATTTACCAATTTTGGGGGTTTCAATTTATCATGTATCACATCATCAGAAACATTTGAACATACAGGTAAAGTAATTTTAGCTGTGGAATGAAAATTGTTACAATTATCATAATACTTTTTCAGTGAGTTAACATGATACACTGTCTGTTTCTTTCTTCTGTCGGGCGTATTGACAACATAGTTCAAATCACTTAATTTTGAATGCACAGTAAAGGGTCCACAATATCTCAAGGATAACGCATTGTTCAGATTAGGCACTAGCACAAGAACTTTGTCGCCTGGATTGAATGTTCGTTTACAAGAACTCTTATCATACAGTCCTTTCATTCTCACTTGGGCCTTTCTTAAGTTCTTGTGAGCCATTTCGCACACGGCTTTCAGTCGAACGTGAAAATCGTCAAAGTTTTCCACAGGATGATCGCTGGTACCTGTCCACTGTTCGTGGATCAGCTTCAGGGGGCCACGGACAGAATGTCCAAACACAAGTTGAAAAGGCGAGTAGCCTAAAGAGTCCTGGACACAGTCCCTCGCAGCGAAAATAATCCAAGGAACCGTCTCATCCCATAGGGTGTTACTGTTAGCGAACGTTCTTAGCATGGTTTTGAGGGTTTGGTGGAACCTCTCAAGTACGCCTTGAGACTGAGGGTGGTAGGCTGAGCTGGTGATGTGGGTAACGCCTAGCTTGGCTAGTGCTTCCTGAAAATGGTGACTGGTGAAGTTGCTGCCTTGATCTGTTTGCACGATTCTAGGTAATCCAAAGGTAGTGAAGAACCGGGTCATGGCTCTGACTACAGTCTTTGCCTTAATGTTCCGTAAGGGAATCGCCTCGGGAAAACGGGTACTTGAACACATAAAGGTAAGTAGGTACTCGTTGCCCGCCTTGGTTTTAGGCAAGGGACCTACACAGTCCATGACGATTTTTGAAAAGGGTTCTTCTAATACAGGAATCGGACTCAAAGGGGCCCTATGAATTGTCTGGTTTGGCTTTCCGGCCAACTGACAGTTCGAGCAACTTCTGCAGTAACGCGACACATCTTTTCTCATTCTGGGCCAAAAGAACAGTTCTTTGATCTTCGCCGTCGTTTTAGTGACTCCTGGGTGCGCTGACATTGGATGGTCATGTGCCAGCTTAAGTATTTCATGCCGATAAGGTGGAGGGACCCACAGCTGGTTTTTACCCAACCATGGTTCGGCTGGTGAGGCAATCACTGGTATAGCGCGACGAAAGAAGAGGCCGTTCTCGGAGAAATATTCTCCATCGTCAGATGATAGAGATTTTTCGACCGTTGCTTTGAGTTCTGCGTCGACTTGTTGAGCTTTAATGATGTCTTCCTGAGATATCCTCAGGGGTAAGCCCAGACTTGTGTTTTCTGGAAGCATAGACTCCAGTTTGGGAGTCGAATTTCTTGACGATGATGGCGGGTGTGGTTCAGACGTTGTGTCAGCCAATTGTTTGGTCTGGCTTCTTGTCACCGCACATGCAGGATACAGTTCATTATCATTATCTGGAACTGTTGACAAAGGGTCTGAAACCGTACAGGGGTATACTTTGCTTCCCGCAAGGTCATTCCCTAGAAGTAGGTGTACTCCTGGGACAGGAATACTATCTATCACACCTAAAATGACCTCACCTTCGACGAGATGATGTTTCAGGGCAAACTTGTGTAGAGGGACTACAGTAGATTTTGTCCCCACTCCCTGGATAATGGAAATCCTTCCGGTGTTCGTCTCAGGTGTAATGTCCATTGAACTTTTCAAAAGGAGTGATTGTGACGCTCCTGTGTCTCTAAGGACGGTGATATTCCGCTGAGACAACGGATCACCTGGTTTGCTAATGATGGCTTCGGCAATAAAAGATGAAAAGTCAACTTTTCTCGATCCCTCGAGATCGGTAGACTCGGAAGAAACTGGATGGTGGCGAGAACAGTCAAAATGTGACTGCACATAATGTGTGGAGACTTGACTACCTTCTTGCGGACACTTAGGATTAGAGTCCTTTAGAATTCTAGAGTTCATAGTTGAACTGGCTGCTTGAGGGGGTAGAGCATAGTGCGCAGAAGTACGCACCACCTCTCTGTTATATTGACGACGTTTGTAACAGTCCTTGACAAGATGACCAGGCCTTTTGCAGAACTGGCATACTGCTCGACGATTGAGAGTTGATCTTGGTTTCTCTCTGGACTGTAATGCCTCCACGTGTTGGCCAACAGGAGGATTGCTGCCAAAAAGGGGAAGCACAGGGTTGAGGCGGTTTCCTGACACTGGTGGTTTCTTATGCACCAACATATATGTGTCAGCCGACTCAGCAGCCTTCTGGATGTCAGTTATCTTGTTATCCAGTATGTGTAGTCGTATCTCTTCAGGCAGGGACGATAGGAATTCTTCCCTTAGGATAAGTGACCTGAGTTTCTCAAACTCAGAAACTTCCTCAGAGTGTAGCCACCTTGAGAATATTTTCTCCTTTTCAAAGAGAAATTCCACATATGATTGAGTGGGTGACTTGCGGAGTGTTCGGAATTTTGTCCGATAGGCCTCGGGCGTCAGTGCGTAGGCCTTCAAAATGGCAGTCTTGACCAAACTATAGTTATTTTGAACGTCGTGAGAGAGTGCCTGGTATGTTTTTGCAGCTTTCCCAGTAAGGACCGAACTCAATAAAGCAGTAATGGAAGTTTCGGGCCATTCACATGTCTTCGCTAAACTCTCAAATGAGTTAAAGAAAACGACCAAATCTGTTTCATCAAATTTAGGAACTAATTTCCCAAATTTGGCAATCACTTGCCCTACCGACAACTTTTTTGGATCTACCGGAGAAGTGACATCTCTAACTTGACCAAACTCTAATTCCAACCTCCTCTTATCTAAAGCAATTTTAGCCTCTAACTCCTTTTCTTTTAATAAAAGCTCTCTCTCTTCTAGAGATTTCTCCTCGCGGAGTAATACATCCGCCAACAAACTTTCATCAAATACCCCTTCATTAATGAAATGAACAACAATTTTATCTCTCAACACCTCTGACTTCTGCGTAACAGAATAATCCAATTTCAATTCCTTAACAACACTAACCAAAACTTTTCTACTCAACTTCTCTACATCTTCAACCGTGGGATTAGCCAAAAAAGATTCCATGACGCTAACTTTCAAAATCAAAACAAGCCTAGAGTCTCTAAATTAACACGGAGCGTTGGGCCGTGTACTTGACCTCCTATCGTGACACGTCTGGCTGTTGACCTAGATAACTCTATGCTTGCGCGCGCGTTGTAAGAACACTGCGCTACTGGATATAAAAACAACTAAATCCAACTAACCTTAGTATTTAACTGATATGACCAACAACTGGAACGACAGATTAAATCTCGGCGAGCCCCCACTTTGTAACGTCCCCTATCTATCAGCCAAATAGACGGTGAACGTCCCCGGATTCTTTTTTCGGGATCATATGCAAATGCCTTACGGCCTAAGTGGATGAACACTAACACAACGGCACACTAGGGCTCGAATTCTATGTCTAGGGTAAACTAGTGATACTATTGTAATTAACACTCATCCAATCTACATACAACTTTAATCAGCAAACACAGTTGTGGCAAAACACAAGGTTGAACTAGTTAAAATATTTAATGTATAAAATATCAAAACACAACTTACAAAATGTAGGAAAAACACTATCACCGATTTCTACACTGTCTAAATAACTACAGGCCACACAACACTGCTATAGCTTCTGGAATAACTCAGCGACGAGTAATATTATACTAGAAGCCTAAATCAACTTAAGAAAGCAAGGCACACACAGGACTTAATTTCTCTCACGTTCAAATGGTCAGAGTCTATAGCCGGACAATATGGACGGCCTGGTCTGATCAAGGTAAAATCGCCCTGTAGACTGCCTCGTGTTGCGAGTGTGCGGGGCAATTAAAGACTTCTGCAACAGGGGAGATTATCCTCAACTCATGTAGCCATTGGTTGGGATAGTCATCTGACCAGAATCATTCAATCAGATCTTAATGGAAAATTTCTATGTCTTAGACCCCTTAATAAGTCAGTGGAAATTTTCCGGTTGTTGCACAATCACTCCATATAAGGAATTATACAATGTCAAAATAAAAATAGAACCTGACTCGACCTAAGTAGGTCACACCCGGACATGACGAGTTTTTTGTGACACCCCAAGGCGTTCACCTACCACCTCACAAAATTTCAAGGGGGGTCGTCAAGCAAAAATTTTTTTCGTAATAGGCCCATATTAGGCGCATTCAGTCGAGGTCAATTTTGACCCCGTCTACGTGGACTTGTTGGCCGGCTCTCGTGTTCTATCACCCTAAGGCAGACTCATGCCAAATTTGAAGCGACTGCGGCGCCGGGAAGTGTCCTGTCTGGCACTTGACCACTTTGCTTTATATATACATATATATATATATATATATATATATATATATATATATATATATATATATGTATATATATATATATATATATATATATATATATATATATATATATATATATATATATATATATATATATATATTATGACATTATGGTATTATTTGTACAAAATAAAATTCAAAATCTGAAACCCTTAATTTGCTTACGTTTATTGCTTACTAAAATAGTTGTGTAAATTCTGCAACAAAGTTAGATCAATACGCACTAGATCAAACTTTGTTATGTAATCATTTCAATCAAACCTGAAGTTCAATGTTTAATTGGCAGCACATCAAAGAATTTTGTCTAATCTACATAAAGGAAATATTCGCCTGGTAACTTTGAATATCATAACCTCACAGTAGTTAGATAATCAGTAGACTAGTGTGTATTAAATTAGCATGAACCAAATGTAACAATATAATAGTGTATTTTTAGATGCGTGATCTCAATTCCAGTAGTAGATTCACATTGCATCATTCGAAAAAATATGATGAAACTACAGAAGAGTGTGATTTTGTTTGCTAAGAGAGTGTTATTATTCTTTTCTTTGTAAGGGGTCGTCCATAAATGACGTCACAATCGTAGGGGATGGAGTTTCTGTAATTTTGTCACGGCGAGTGATGAGCGGGTTAGGGGTTTCAGATGGTGTGACCTCACACTTTTGCATAAAAAAACAATGTTAGAATACGAGTTTTAGCCGTTATTTCGTGTTTTATAAAACTGTTTAATTGAATTGGAATCGATTAAAATACCCCATTTTGAAGAGTTTCAGACAAGAGTTTGGAAAAATACCGACTTTTCAGAAAAAATTAAACTGAGATTTTGAGGGGAGGGGGGTTGTAGGCTTAAGCCTGACGTAATTTATGGATGGCTCCTTAAACTATGTTAGTGACCTGTTTTTACTTTCTTGTATAAACAAAGTAAAGAGAAAGAAAAAGAAAATGTAATCGTTCAAAAAATTTTTTTTACAAATCTCGACGTTTTTACACCTCCCTGTGTCGAAAAATCATAGTTTTGCAATCTTGTCCGTATGTCTATGTGTGTGTATGTATGTGTGTATAAATACGATAACTTGAGTACCGTTACAGCTAGGTTGATGAAATTTCATATATAAGTATTATATTGAAATCGTACATGCGTTTCAACTTTTGAGCGATTTCCGAACTTTTCCTACTTTGAATTTTTCAAAAGCCTATGATTTGAGTACTATTTCAGAGAGATAAATGAAATTTCAGATGCAATTAAAAGATTTAATTCTCTGCCTTCTGTCGAATTTTGAGTAATTTCCTTTGAACAGAAATAGGGATTTACGCTATTTTCCGATTTCTCAAAAACGCATGTGAATTTATAAAGTACTAATAATATTCCGCACTATTAATAAAATATTGTATTAATAAAATAAATTGAATACATTTAAATATGTTAGATGATCGAAAGTTTATATAAGAATTGGATTAATACATAGCTTTGTTCGATCGTTTGATCATGTTCAACTGAAATGGAATTTTTCTTGCATTTCTTACAAAACTTCGGATTTTTATAATTTTGTATCATCTATATACTACTTTACTCAACGGCTTTACTAACATTAGTTAGCATAGGTTCTGTTTGTTTTGCCCCCTCCTCCCAAGTAGAGTTGCCTGAAAGAAACTCTAAATGCGACTTTTGTCATGAATGAGATTAGGTGCATGGTTTAGGGATATGCCTATGACTATATTTTGTATAAATTAAAGTACCGATTCTGGATAAAAATCCGCTTTCAATGTCATTTTTTTGTTTCTGGTTAAATTTAATTAACGTGGTGATTTTGTTTTTGGTTTTAGTTTAGAGAAAATAGACAGCTCTATCAACCTAGCGCCCGTTCTATCCTTCTTCAACGGGCCATTTTTCTCGTGTTTACATATCCATGCCTTTTTTTCCGTATATGAAAAGTCTAATGACAACAACGACGGTTAAAATAAGAGACAAAATAAATGGAATTGCAAAAAAGAAAATTACGAAGATCAATTGTTTTGATAGTGTAGAGACTGAATAAAAATGTTCGACAATTATCTGGACGATTATACAACTTATTAGCATGATCCCAATGACATGAAACAACATAAAACTGCACTGATAAAACATAAAAATTGCTTTTTTAAAAGGACATATCACAGCTACGAATCGATCAAAACAAATCAATACTGTTATCCAACACGACAGCATGGGAAAGAAATTCAAGCCTAAGAGAATGATCGACATGTGAAGCAAATAATGTAGAAATAGTTCAATATCGAGACAATAAATTAGTAGTTTAAAGATCAGGACCAACCCAAACATCTCATGCATCCACGTTAACAGCTGACATTTACACTCATCCAGTAGTGTGTCGAGATATCAGTCCAAACCAGGGCGTGTCAGACAGACATACAGACAGACAGACAGACAGACAGACAGACATACAGACAGACAGACAGACAGACAGACAGACAGACAGACAGACAGACAGACAGACAGACAGACAGACAGACAGACAGACAGACAGACAGACAGACAGACAGACAGACAGACAGACAGACAGACAGACAGACAGACAGACAGACAGACAGACAGACAGACA